>NC_092271.1:9166877-9236877 GCF_036320965.1 Panulirus ornatus | reverse complement strand
ACATGCATTTGTTGGTTGATGTGCATAATTTCAAATTACTCCTCATATGGTTGCCGGGGAATATATATATATATATATATATATATATATATATATATATATATATATATATATATATATATATATATATGTATGTATGTATGTATATATATATATATATATATATATATATATATATATATATATATATATTTTTTTTTTTTTTTTTCATACTATTTGCCATTTCCCACGTTAGCAAGGTAGCGTTAAGAACATAGAACTGGGCCTTAGAGGGAATATCCTCACCTGACCCCCTTCTCTGTTCCTTCTTTTGGAAAATTAAAAAAAAACAAGAAAGGGGAGGATTTCCAGCCACCCGCTCCCTCCCCTTTTAGTCGCCTTCTACGACACGCAGGGAATACGTGGGAAGTATTCTTTCTCCCCTATCCCCAGGGATAATATATATATATATATATATATATATATATATATATATATATATATATATATATATATATATTTTTTTTTTTTATACTATTCGCCATTTCCCGCACTAGCGAGGTAGCGCTAAGAACAGAGGACTGGGCCTTTGAGGGAATATCCTCACCAGGCCCCCTTCTCTGTTCCTTCTTTTGGAAAAAAAAAATTAAAAAAAAAACGAGAGGGGAGGATTTCCAGCCCCCCGCTCCCTTCCCTTTTAGTCGCCTTCTACGACACGCAGGAATACGTGGGAAGTATTCTTTCCCCCCTATCCCCAGGGATAATATATATATATATATATATATATATATATATATATATATATATATATATATATATATTATATATATATATATATATATTTAAATTTTCCAAAAGAAGGAACAGAGAAGGGGGCTAGGTGAGGATGTTCCTTCAAAGGCCAAGTTTTCTGTTCTTAACGCTACCTCGCTAACACGGGAAGTGGCGAATATTATGAAAAAAATAGTTATATATATATATATATATATATATATATATATATATATATATATATATATATATATATATATATGTATGTATGTGTGTGTGTGTGTGTGTGTGTGTGTTAGCAAGGTAGCGCAAGGAAACAGACGAAAGAATGGCCCAACTCACCTACATACACATGTATATACATTAACGCCCATACACGCACTTATACATACCTATGCATTTCAACTTATACATACACAGACATATACATATATACACATGTACATGTTCATACATGCTGCCTTCATCCATTTCGGCCGCCACCCCACCACACATGAAATGCCACAACCCTTCTTCCCCCGCGTGCGCGCAAGGTATCGCCAGGAAACGACAACAAAGGCCACATTCTTTCACACTCAGTCTCTAGCTGTCATGTGTAATAGTCTCTAGCTGTCATGTGTAATGCACCGAAACCACGGCTCCCTTTCCACATGGAGGACCCACAAAACTTTCCATGGTTTACTCCAGATGCTTCACATGCCCTGGTTCAGTTCATTGACAGCACGTCGACCCCGGTATACCTCATCGTTCGAATTCACTCTTTTCCTTGCAGGCCTTTCACCCTCCTGTATGTTCGAGCCCCGATCGCTCAAAATCCTTTTCACTCCATACTTCCACTTCTAATTAGGTCTCCCACCTCTCGTTCTCTCCACCTCTGACATATATACCCTCTTTGTCAATCTTTCCTCACTCATTCTCTCCATGTTACCAAACCATTTCGATAAACCCTATTCTGCTATCTCAACCACACTCTTATTATTACCACACATCCCTCTTACCCTTTCATTACTTACTCGATCAAACCATCTCACCTCATATTGTCCTCAAACATCTCATTTCCAACACATCCACCCTCCGCACAACCCTATCTATAGCCCACGCCTCACAACCATATAACATTGTTGGAACTACTATTCCTTCAAACACCCATTTTTGCTCTCCGAGATAACGTTCTCGCCTTCCACACATTCTTCAGCGCTTCCAGAACCTTTGCCCCCTCCCCCACCCTGTGACTCACTTCCTCATCCATGGTTCCATCCGCTGCCAAATCCACTCCCAGGTATCTAAAACATTTCACTTCTTCCAATTTTTCTCCGTTCACACTTACCTCCCAATTTACCTGTCCCTCAACCCTACTGAACCTAATAACCTTGCTCTTATTCACATTTACTCTCAGCTTTCTTCTTTCACTCACTTTACCAAACTCAGTCACCACCAACTTCTGCAGTTTCTCACCCGAATCAGCCACCAGCGCTGCATCATCATTGAACAACAACTGACTCTTCCCAAACCCTCTCATCCTCAACAGACTCCATACTTGCCCCTTTCTCCAAAACTCTTGCATTCACCTCCCTAACCACCGCATCCATAAACAAATTAAACAACCGTGGAGACATCACACACCCCTGCCGCAAACCGACAAAGGACTAGTTAGAGAGAGTTAGAGGGGTTTTGTATACAGAACCTGAGGAAACATAGAATGGGTTCAAGTGACATTGTAATTACTTACAGGCGAGGAATGCTCAAATAGTTTGCGTGACACCACCCTCAACCTGTCAGTGATTTCAGGATCACGACGTCATTGCATGTTTCCTCCGCCTCTCTGTGTATAACCTTTATTGTATGTTTTCTCTCTGTAAGTAGTCATCTGAAGATATGGTAATACACGAAAGCGCGTGCTTCCTTTTCTTAGAGGTGTTCCTGCATTTACGAAATCGTGTTTGTTGATTTTCTGTATATATATATATATATATATTTATTTATTTTGCTTTGTCGCTGTCTCCCGCGCCTGCGAGGTAGCGCAAATATATATATATATATATATATATATATATATATATATATATATATATTATGTGTATATAAATATATATATATATATATATATATATATATATATATATATATGTATATATATATATATATTTTCCAAAAGAAGGAACAGAGAAGGGGGCCAGGTGAGGATATTCCCTCAGTGGCCCAGTTCCTGTTCTTAACGCTACCTCGCTAACGCGGGAAATGGCGAATAGTTTGAAAAAAAAAAAAAATATTTATTTATTTATTTTGGTTTGTCGCTGTCTCCCGCAGTTAGCGAGGTAGCGCAAGAAAACAGACGAAAGAATGGCCCAACCCCCCCCCCACAAACACACGTATATACATACATGTCCACACACGCAAATATACATACCTATACATCTCAACGTATACATATATATACACACACAGACATATACATATATATACACACAGACATATTCATATATACACATATACGTAATTCACACTGTCTGCCTTTATTCATTCCCATCGCCACCCCGCCACACATGAAATAACAACCCCCTTCCCCCAAATGTGCGCGAGGTAACGTTAGGAAAAGACAACAAAGGCCACTTTCGTTCACACTCAGTCTCTAGCTGTCATGTAATAATGCACCGAAACCACAGCTCCCTTTCCACATCCAGGCCCCACAGAACTTTCCATGGTTTACCCCAGACGCTTCACGTGCCCTGGTTCAATCCATTGACAGCACGTCGACCCCGGTATACCACATCGTTCCATTTCACTCTATTCCTTGCACGCCTCTCACCCTCCTGTATATTCAAGCCCCGATCACTCAAAATCTTTTTCACTCCATCTTTCCGCCTCCAATTTGGTCTCCCACTTCTCGTTCCCTCCACCTCTGACATATATATCCTCTTGGTCAATCTTTCCTCACTCATTCCCTCCATGTGACCAAACCATTTCAAAACACCCTCTTCTGCTCTCTCAACCACACTCTTTTTATTACCACACATCTCTCTTACCCTATTATTACTTACTCGATCAAACCACCTCACACCACATATTGTCCTCAAACATCTCATTTCCAGCATATCCACGCTCTGCACAACTTTATCCATAGCCCACGCCTCGCAACCATATAACATTGTTGGAACCACTAATCCTTCAAACATACCCATTTTTGCTTTCCGAGATAATGTATTCGACATCACACATTCTTCAACGCTTCCAGAACTTTCGCCTCCTCCCCCACCCTATGATTCACTTCCGCTTCCATGATTCCATCCGCTGCCAAATCCACTCCCAGATATCTAAAACACTTCACTTCCTCCAGTTTTTCTCCATTCAAACTTACCTCCCAATCGACTTGTCCCTCAACCCTACTGTACCTAATAATTAACCTTGCTCTTATTCACATTTGCTCTCAGCTTTCTTCTTTCACACACTTTACCAAACTCAGTCACCAGCTTATGCAGTTTCTCACACAAATCAGCCACCAGCGCTGTATCATCAGCAAACAACAACTGACTCACTTCCCAAGCGCTCTCATCCACAACAGACTGCATACTTGCCCCCCTTTCCAAAACTCTTGCAGTCACGTCCCTAACAACCCCATCCGTAAACAAATTAAACATCCATGGAGACATCACACACCCCTGCCGCAAACCTAAATTCACTGAGAACCAATTACTTTCCTCTCTTCCAACACGTACATCCTCGATAAAAACTTGTCTGCTTCTAACAACTTGCCTCCCACACCATATATTCTTAATACCTTCCCCAGAGCATCTCTATCAACTCTTATCATATGCCTTCTCCAGATCCATAAATGCTACATACAAATCCATTTGCTTTTCTAAGTATTTCTCATACATTCTTCAAAGCAAACACCGGATCCACACATCCTCTACCACTTTTGAAACCACACTGCTCTTCCCCAATCTGATGCTCTGTATATGCCTTCACCCTCTCAATCAATACCCTCCCATATAATTTACCAGGAATACTCAACAAACGTATACCTCTGTAATTTGAGCACTCACTTTTGTCCCCTTTGCCTTTGTACAATGGCACTATGCAAGAATTCGCCAATCCTCAGGCACCTCACCATGAGTCATACATACATTAAATAACCTTACCAACCAATCAACAATACAGTCACCCCCTTTTTTAATAAATTCCACTGCAATACCATCCAAACCCGCTGCCTTGCCGGCTTTCATCTTCCGCAAAGCTTTTACTACCTCTTCCCTGTTTACCAAATCATTTTCCCTAACCCTCTCACTTTGCACGCCACCTCGACCAAAACACCCTATATCTGCGCACACTCTATCATCAAACACATTCAACAAACCTTCAGAATACTCACTCCATCTCCTTCTCACATCACAACTACTTGTTATCACCTCCCCATTTGCCCCCTTCACTGAAGTTCCCATTTGTTCCCTTGTCTTACGCACTTTATTTACCTCCTTCCAAAACATCTTTTTATGCTCCCTAAGATTTAATGATACTCTCTCACCTCAACTCTCATTTGCCCTCTTTTTCACCTCTTGCACCTTTCTCTTGACCTCCTGCCTCTTTCTTTTATACATCTCCCTCTCATTTGCATTATTTCCTCTGCAAAAATCGTCCAAATGCCTTTCTCTTCTCTTTCACTAATAATCTTATTTCTTCATCCCACCACTCACTACCCTTTCTAATCTGCCCACTTCTCATGCCACGCTTCTCATGCCACAAGCATCTTTTGCGTAAGCCACCACTGCTTCCCTAAATACATCCCATTCGTCCCCAACTCCCCTTACGCCCTTTGTTCTCACCTTTTTCCATTCTATACTCAGTCTCATGGTACTTCCTCACACAAGTCTCCTTCCCAAGCTCACTTACTCTCACCACTCTTTTCACCCCAACATTCTCTCTTCTTTTCTGAAAACCTCTACAAATCTTCACCTTCACCTCCACACGATAATGATCAGACATCCCACCAGTTGCCTCTCAGCACATTAACATCCAAAAGTCTCTCTTTCGCACGCCTATCAATTAACACATAATCCAACAACACCCTCTGGCCATCTCTCCTACTTACATACGTATCTTATGTATATCTCTCTTTTTAAACCAGGTATTCCCAATCACCAGTCCTTTTTCAGCACATAAATCTACAAACTCTTCGCCATTTCCATTTACAACACTGAACACCCCATGTACACCAATTATTCCCTCAACTGCCACATTACTCACCTTTTCATTCAAATCACCCATCGCTATATATATGTGTGTGTATATATATATATATATATATATATATGTATATATATATATATATATATATATATATATATATATATAAAATATATCTTTTCTTTTTCATACTATTCTCCATTTCCCGCGTTAGCGAGGTAGCGTTAAGAACAGAGGACTGGGCCTTTGAGGAAATATCCTCACATGGCCCCCTTCTCTGTTCCTTCTTTTGGAAAATTAAAAGAAAAAGAAAAAAAAACGAAAGGGGAAGATCTCCAGCCCCCCGCTCCCTCCCCTTTTAGTCGCCTTCTACGACACGCAGGGAATACGTGGGAAGCATTCTTTCTCCCCTATCCCCAGGGATAATATATATATATATATATATATATATATATATATATATATATATATATATATATATATATATATATATATATATATATATCCCTGGGGATAGGGGAGAAAGAATACTTCCCACGTATTCCCTGAGTGTCGTAGAAGGCGACTAAAAGGGGAGGGAGCGGGGGGGCTGGAAATCCTCCCCTCTCGTTTTTTTTTTAATTTTCCAAAAGAAGGAACAGAGAATTGGGCCAGGTGAGGGTATTCCCTCAAGGCCCAGTCCTCTGTTCTTAACCGTACCTCGCTAATGCGGGAAATGGCGAATAGTTTGAAAGAAAAAGAAAGATATATATATATATATATATATATATATATATATATATATATATATATATATATATATATATATATTTATGTGTGTGTGTGTGTGTGTGGTGCATTACATAAGACAACTAGAGAATGCATTTGCAGTTTCATCCATACATAGATTACAGATTTCATCTTGTAAACACTTGGTGCTTGGCTACACTTCCATGTCATTATTTTATGGCTGACGGAAGCACGTGACTTTAGGCAAGTGGAGCTTTTCCTCCCACTCCCCTCTTGGTTATGGTGTTAGAGGGATATTCGAGGATTCACTTTTCTGTATACCCCAGAACCTTCGAATCTAACTCTTGAAATATTAAATATTTACGTTTACTTATCACCTAGTGACATCATCCAGAAATTACATTATTGATGGGCTTCCCAAAGGATCAGGAATGGATGAGCAGGAAACCAACACTGAAATGACAGTCAAGTTTCGCTCCCTTCTCCAGGTTAGCAGGCTTTTATTTCTGCTTCACCTACACCATGGTCTGCTGGCTTTCAATCCACAAACTTACAATCTATTTCTCGCACCTTACCCTTGACAACATGTAACGAGATTTTCCTACGCTGCGCCTTAGCCCTGCCCTTTGGCGAAATCTCGCCGTAAGTATTCATAAGAACTCGGTCGTTAGACGGTAGACGGCCACCGACCAGGCAGTTGTATTACCGGTAATACCTGCCAGGGTACCAGGGGAGTCTGCCACGACTGTACAGCGAGCCAGCACTTCGGTGGTTCTCAGATCTCACTACTTTTGCTCACCCTAACGTGGGGTTTTGGCTTTCAGACTCCAGACAAACGGTCCTTCCTTCAAATACAGAACACTTTACAACACTTTACTTACGCTACTCGTTCTTCGTAGTTATATTTTCATTCAATTAACGCAGCGCGAAAGCCCGGCCTTATGGCAAAATCTCGTCGGATGTGTTCGTTGTGTATATATATATATATATATATATATATATATATATATATATATATATATATATATATATATATATATATTATTATTATTATTATTATACTTTGTCGCTGTCTCCCGTGTTAGCGAGGTAGCGCAAGAAACAGACGAAAGAATGGCCCAACCCACCCACATACACATGTATATACATACACGTCCACACACGCACATATACATACCAATACATCTCAACGTCATGTATAATGCACCGAAACCACAGCTCCCTTTCCACATCCAGGCCCCACAAAACTTTCCATGGTTTAACCCAGACGCTTCACATGCCCTGGTTCAATCCATTTACAGCACGTCAAAATCGGTATACCACATCGTTCCAATTCACTCTATTCCTTGCACGCCATTTACCCTCCTGCATGTTCAGGCCCCATCACTCAGAATCTTTTCACTTTATCTTTCCATCTCCAATTTGGTCTCCCACTTCTCCTCGTTCCCTCCACCTCTGATTCATATATCCTCTTTGTCAATTTTTCTTCACTCATTCTCTCCTTGTGACCTAACCATTTCAAAACACCCTCTTCTGCCCTCAACCACACTCTTTATTTCCACACATCTCTCTTACCCTTTCATGATAACAAGTAGTGGTGATGTGAGAAGGAGATGGAGTGAGTATTTTGAAGGTTTGTTGAATGTGTTTGATGATAGAGTGGCAGATATAGGGTGTTTTGGTCGAGGTGGTGTGCAAAGTGAGAGGGTTAGGGAAAATGATTTGGTAAACAGAGAAGAGGTAGTGAAAGCTTTGCGGAAGATGAAAGCCGGCAAGGCAGCAGGTTTGGATGGTATTGCAGTGGAATTTATTAAAAAAGGGGGTGACTGTATTGTTGACTGGTTGGTAAGGTTATTTAATGTATGTATGACTCATGGTGAGGTGCCTGAGGATTGGCGGAATGCGTGCATAGTGCCATGGTACAAAGGCAAAGGGGATAAGAGTGAGTGCTCAAATTACAGAGGTATAAGTTTGTTGAGTATTCCTGGTAAATTATATGGGAGGGTATTGATTGAGAGGGTGAAGGCATGTACAGAGCATCAGATTGGGGAAGAGCAGTGTGGTTTCAGAAGTGGTAGAGGATGTGTGGATCAGGTGTTTGCTTTGAAGAATGTATGTGAGAAATACTTAGAAAAGCAAATGGATTTGTATGTAGCATTTATGGATCTGGAGAAGGCATATGATAGAGTTGATAGAGATGCTCTGTGGAAGGTATTAAGAATATATGGTGTGGGAGGAAAGTTGTTAGAAGCAGTGAAAAGTTTTTATCGAGGATGTAAGGCATGTGTACGTGTAGGAAGAGAGGAAAGTGATTGGTTCTCAGTGAATGTAGGTTTGCGGCAGGGGTGTGTGATGTCTCCATGGTTGTTTAATTTGTTTATGGATGGGGTTGTTAGGGAGGTAAATGCAAGAGTTTTGGAAAGAGGGGCAAGTATGAAGTCTGTTGGGGATGAGAGAGCTTGGGAAGTGAGTCAGTTGTTCGCTGATGATACAGCGCTGGTGGCTGATTCATGTGAGAAACTGCAGAAGCTGGTGACTGAGTTTGGTAAAGTGTGTGGAAGAAGAAAGTTAGGAGTAAATGTGAATAAGAGCAAGGTTATTAGGTACAGTAGGGTTGAGGGTCAAGTCAATTGGGAGGTGAGTTTGAATGGAGAAAAACTGGAGGAAGTGAAGTGTTTTAGATATCTGGGAGTGGATCTGGCAGCGGATGGAACCATGGAAGCGGAAGTGGATCATAGGGTGGGGGAGGGGGCGAAAATTCTGGGGGCCTTGAAGAATGTGTGGAAGTCGAAAACATTATCTCGGAAAGCAAAAATGGGTATGTTTGAAGGAATAGTGGTTCCAAAAATGTTGTATGGTTGCGAGGCGTGGGCTATGGATAGAGTTGTGCGCAGGAGGATGGATGTGCTGGAAATGAGATGTTTGAGGACAATGTGTGGTGTGAGGTGGTTTGATCGAGTGAGTAATGTAAGGGTAAGAGAGATGTGTGGAAATAAAAAGAGCGTGGTTGAGAGAGCAGAAGAGGGTGTTTTGAAGTGGTTTGGGCACATGGAGAGAATGAGTGAGGAAAGATTGACCAAGAGGATATTTGTGTCGGAGGTGGAGGGAACGAGGAGAAGAGGGAGACCAAATTGGAGGTGGAAAGATGGAGTGAAAAAGATTTTGTGTGATCGGGGCCTGAACATGCAGGAGGGTGAATGGAGGGCAAGGAATAGAGTGAATTGGAGCGATGTGGTATACCGGGGTTGACGTACTGTCAGTGGATTGAATCAAGGCATGTGAAACGTCTGGGGTAAACCATGGAAAGCTGTGTAGGTATGTATATTTGCGTGTGTGGACGTATTTATATACATGTGTATGGGGGAGGTTGGGCCATTTCTTTCGTCTGTTTCCTTGCGCTACCTCGCAAACGCGGGAGACAGCGACAAAGCATAATAAAATAAAAAAAGAATAATATATATATATATATATATATATATATATATATATATATATATATATATATATATATATATATATATGTATATATATAAAGGTGGTTACTGTATTGTTGACTGGTTAGTGAGGTTATTTAATGTGTGTATGATTCATGGTGAGGTGCTTGAGGATTGGCGGAATGCTTGCATATTGCCATTGTACAAAGGCAAAGGGGACAAAGGTGAGTGCTCAAATTACAGAGGTATAAGTTTGTCGAGTATTCCTGGGAAATTATATGGGAGGGTATTGATTGAGAGGGTGAAGGTATGTACAGAGCATCAGATTGGGGAAGAGCAGTGTGGTTTCAGAAGTGGTAGAGGATGTGTGGATCAGGTGTTTGCTTTGAAGAATGTATGTGAGAAATACTTAGAAAAGCAAATGGATTTGTGTGTAGCATTTATGGATCTGGAGAAGGCATATGATAAGAGTTGATAGAGATGCTCTGTGGAAGGTATTAAGAATATATGGTGTGGGAGGCAAGTTGTTGGAAGCAGTGAAACGTTTTTTTCGAGGATGTAAGGCATGTGTACGTGTAGGAAGAGAGGAAAGTGATTGGTTCTTAGTGAATTTAGGTTTGCGGCAGGGGTGTGTGATGTCTCCATGGTTGTTTAATTTGTTTATGGATGGGGTTGTTAGGGAGGTGAATGCAAGAGTTTTGGAAAGAGGGGCAAGTATGCAGTCTGTTGTGGATGAGAGAGCTTGGGAAGTGAGTCAGTTGTTATTCCCTGATGATACAGCGTTGGTGGCTGATTCATGTGAGAAACTGCAGAAGCTGGTGACGAGGTTTGGTAAAGTGTGTGAAAGAAGAAAGTTGAGTGTAACTGTGAATAAGAGCAAGATTATTAGGTACAGTAGGGTTGAGGGTCAAGTCAATTGGGAGTTAAGTTTGAATGGAGAAAAACTGGAGGAAATGAACTGTTTTAGATATCTGGGAGTAGATTTGGCAGCGGATGGAACCATGGAAGTGGAAGTGAATCATAGGGTGGGGGAGGGGGCGAAAACTCTGGGAGCCTTGAAGAATGTGTGGAAGTCGAGAACGTTATCTCGGAAAGCAAAAATGGCTATGTTTGAAGGAATAGTAGTTTCAACAATGTTTTATGGTTGCAAGGCGTGGGGTATGGATAGAGTTGTGCGCAGGAGGGTGGATGTGCTGGAAATGAGATGTTTGAGGACAATATGTGGTGTGAGGTGGTTTGATCGAGTAAGTAATAATAGGGTAAGAGAGATATGTGGCAATAAAAAGAGTGTGGTTGAGAGAGCAGAAGAGGGTGTTTTGAAATGGTTTGGTCACATGTAGAGAATGAGTGAGGAAAGATTGACAAAAAGGATATATGTGGCAGAGGTGGAGGGAACGAGAAGTGGGAAACCAAATTGGAGGTGGAAAGATAGAGTGAAAAAGATTTTGAGTGATCGGGGCCTGAACATGCAGGAGGGTGAGAGGCGTGCAAGGAATAGAGTGAATTGGAACGATGTGGTATACCGGGGTTGACGTGCTGTCAATGGACTGAATCAGGGCATGTGAAGCGTCTGGGGTAAACCATGGAAAGTTCTGTAGGGCCTGCATGTGGAAAGGGAGCTGTGGTTTCGGTGCATTATTGCATGACAGCTAGAGACTGAATGTGAACGAATGGGGCCTTTGTTGTCTTTTCCTAGCGCTACCTCGCACACATGAGGGGGGAGGGAGTTGTTATTTCATGTGTGGCGAGGTGGCGATGGGAATGAAGAAAGGCAGACAGTATGAATTATGTACATGTGTATATATGTATATGTCTGTGTGTGTATATATATGTATACGTTGAGATGTATCGGTATGTATATTTGCGTGTGTGGACGTGTATGTATGTACATGTGTATGTGGGTGGGTTTGGCCATTCCTTCGTCTGTTTCCTTGCGCTACCTCGCTAACGCGGGAGACAGCGACAAAGCAAAAAATATATATATATATATATATATATATATATATATATATATATATATATATATATATATATATATATATATATATATGTATGTATTTCCCCATTTAGAAAGTTAAATACAAGAAGGGGAGGGTTTCCCGCCCCCCTTTAGTCGCCTTCTACGACACGCAGGAATACGTGGGAAGCATTCTTTCTCCCCTATCCCAGGGATAATATATATATATATATATATATATATATATATATATATATATATATATATATATATATATATATATATATATATATATATCCCTGGGGATAGGGGAGAAAGAATACTTCCCACGTATTCCCTGCGTGTCGTAGAAGGCGACTAAAAGGGGAGGGAGCGGGGGCTGGAAATCCTCCCCTCTCGTTTTTTTTTTAATTTTCCAAAAGAAGGAACAGAGAATTGGGCCAGGTGAGGGTATTCCCTCAAGGCCCAGTCCTCTGTTCTTAACCGTACCTCGCTAATGAGGGAAATGGCGAATAGTTTGAAAGAAAAAGAAAGATATATATATATATATATATATATATATATATATATATATATATATATATATATATATATATATATATATATATTTAGATATATATATATATATATATATATATATATATATATATATATATATATATATATATATATATATATTTATGTGTGTGTGTGTGTGGTGCATTACATAAGACAACTAGAGAATGCATCTGCAGTTTCATCCATACATAGATTACAGATTTCATCTTGTAAACACTTGGTGCTTGGCTACACTTCCATGTCATTATTTTATGGCTGACGGAAGCACGTGACTTTAGGCAAGTGGAGCTTTTCCTCCCACTCCCCTCTTGGTTATGGTGTTAGAGGGATATTCGAGGATTCACTTTTCTGTATACCCCAGAACCTTCGAATCTAACTCTTGAAATATTAAATATTTACGTTTACTTATCACCTAGTGACATCATCCAGAAATTACATTATTGATGGGCTTCCCAAAGGATCAGGAATGGATGAGCAGGAAACCAACACTGAAATGACAGTCAAGTTTCGCTCCCTTCTCCAGGTTAGCAGGCTTTTATTTCTGCTTCACCTACACCATGGTCTGCTGGCTTTCAATCCACAAACTTACAATCTATTTCTCGCACCTAACCCTTGACAACATGTAACGAGATTTTCCTACGCTGCGCCTTAGCCCTGCCCTTTGGCGAAATCTCGCCGTAAGTATTCATAAGAACTCGGTCGTTAGACGGTAGACGGCCACCGACCAGGCAGTTGTATTACCGGTAATACCTGCCAGGGTACCAGGGGAGTCTGCCATGACTGTACGGCGAGCCAGCACTTCGGTGGTTCTCAGATCTCACTACTTTTGCTCACCCTAACGTGGGGTTTTGGCTTTCAGACTCCAGACAAACGGTCCTTCCTTCAAATACAGAACACTTTACAACACTTTACTTACGCTACTCGTTCTTCGTAGTTATATTTTCATTCAATTAACGCAGCGCGAAAGCCCGGCCTTATGGCAAAATCTCGTCGGATGTGTTCGTTGTATATATATATATATATATATATATATATATATATATATATATATATATATATATATATATATATATATTATTATTATTATTATACTTTGTCGCTGTCTCCCGTGTTAGCGAGGTAGCGCAAGAAACAGACGAAAGAATGGCCCAACCCACCCACATACACATGTATATACATACACGTCCACACACGCACATATACATACCAATACATCTCAACGTCATGTATAATGCACCGAAACCACAGCTCCCTTTCCACATCCAGGCCCCACAAAACTTTCCATGGTTTAACCCAGACGCTTCACATGCCCTGGTTCAATCCATTTACAGCACGTCAACCTCGGTATACCACATCGTTCCAATTCACTCTATTCCTTGCACGCCATTTACCCTCCTGCATGTTCAGGCCCCATCACTCAGAATCTTTTCACTTTATCTTTCCATCTCCAGTTTGGTCTCCCACTTCTCCTCGTTCCCTCCACCTCTGATTCATATATCCTCTTTGTCAATTTTTCTTCACTCATTCTCTCCTTGTGACCTAACCATTTCAAAACAGCCTCTTCTGCCCTCAACCACACTCTTTATTTCCACACATCTCTCTTACCCTTTCATGACATTCATATATATATATATATATATATATATATATATATATATATATATATATATATATATATATATATATATATATGTATGTATGTATATATATAAAGGTGGTTACTGTATTGTTGACTGGTTGGTGAGGTTATTTAATGTGTGTATGATTCATGGTGAGGTGCTTGAGGATTGGCGGAATGCTTGCATAGTGCCATTGTACAAAGGGAAAGGGGACAAAGGTGAGTGCTCAAATTACAGAGGTATAAGTTTGTTGAGTATTCCTGGGAAATTATATGGGAGGGTATTGATTGAGAGGGTGAAGGTATGTACAGAGCATCAGATTGGGGAAGAGCAGTGTGGTTTCAGAAGTGGTAGAGGATGTGTGGATCAGGTGTTTGCTTTGAAGAATGTATGTGAGAAATACTTAGAAAAGCAAATGGATTTGTGTGTAGCATTTATGGATCTGGAGAAGGCATATGATAAGAGTTGATAGAGATGCTCTGTGGAAGGTATTAAGAATATATGGTGTGGGAGGCAAGTTGTTAGAAGCAGTGAAAAGTTTTTATCGAGGATGTAAGGCATGTGTACGTGTAGGAAGAGAGGAAAGTGATTGGTTCTTAGTGAATTTAGGTTTGCGGCAGGGGTGTGTGATGTCTCCATGGTTGTTTAATTTGTTTATGGATGGGGTTGTTAGGGAGGTGAATGCAGGAGTTTTGGAAAGAGGGGCAAGTATGCAGTCTGTTGTGGATGAGAGAGCTTGGGAAGTGAGTCAGTTGTTATTCCCTGATGATACAGCGTTGGTGGCTGATTCATGTGAGAAACTGCAGAAGCTGGTGACGGGGTTTGGTAAAGTGTGTGAAAGAAGAAAGTTGAGTGTAACTGTGAATAAGAGCAAGATTATTAGGTACAGTAGGGTTGAGGGTCAAGTCAATTAGGAGTTAAGTTTGAATGGAGAAAAACTGGAGGAAGTGAACAGTTTTAGATATCTGGGAGTAGATTTGGCAGCGGATGGACCCATGGAAGTGGAAGTGAATCAAAGGGTGGGGGAGGGGGCGAAAACTCTGGGAGCCTTGAAGAATGTGTGGAAGTCGAGAACGTTATCTCGGAAAGCAAAAATGGGTATGTTTGAAGGGATAGTAGTTTCAACAATGTTGTATGGTTGCAAGGCGTGGGGTATGGATAGAGTTGTGCGCAGGAGGGTGGATGTGCTGGAAATGAGATGTTTGAGGACAATATGTGGTGTGAGGTGGTTTGATCGAGTAAGTAATAATAGGGTAAGAGAGATATGTGGCAATAAAAAGAGTGTGGTTGAGAGAGCAGAAGAGGGTGTTTTGAAATGGTTTGGTCACATGGAGAGAATGAGTGAGGAAAGATTGACAAAAAGGATATATGTGTCAGAGGTGGAGGGAACGAGAAGTGGGAGACCAAATTGGAGGTGGAAAGATAGAGTGAAAAAGATTTTGAGTGATCGGGGCCTGAACATGCAGGAGGGTGAGAGGCGTGCAAGGAATAGAGTGAATTGGAACGATGTGGTATACCGGGGTTGACGTGCTGTCAATGGACTGAATCAGGGCATGTGAAGCGTCTGGGGTAAACCATGGAAAGTTCTGTAGGGCCTGCATGTGGAAAGGGAGCTGTGGTTTCGGTGCATTATTGCATGACAGCTAGAGACTGAATGTGAACGAATGGGGCCTTTGTTGTCTTTTCCTAGCGCTACCTCGCACACATGAGGGGGGAGGGGGTTGTTATTTCATGTGTGGCGAGGTGGCGATGGGAATGAAGAAAGGCAGACAGTATGAATTATGTACATGTGTATATATGTATATGTCTCTGTGTGTATATATATGTATACGTTGAGATGTATCGGTATGTATATTTGCGTGTGTGGACGTGTATGTATGTACATGTGTATGTGGGTGGGTTGGGCCATTCCTTCGTCTGTTTCCTTGCGCTACCTCGCTAACGCGGGAGACAGCGACAAAGCAATATATATATATATATATATATATATATATATATATATATATATATATATATATATATATATATATATATATATATATATATATGTGTGTGTATATATATATATATATATATATATATATATATATATATATATATATATATATATATATATATATATATATGTGTGTATATATATATATATATATATATATATATATATATATATATATATATATATATATATATATATATGGGGGAGGAATGGGATGTATTTAGGGAATCAGTGATGGATTGCGCAAAAGATGCTTGTGGCATGAGAAGAGTGGGAGGTGGGTTGATTAGAAAGGGTAGTGAGTGGTGGGATGAAGAAGTAAGAGTATTAGTGAAAGAGAAGAGAGAGGCATTTGGACGATTTTTGCAGGGAAAAAATGCAATTGAGTGGGAGATGTATAAAAGAAAGAGACAGGAGGTCAAGAGAAAGGTGCAAGAGGTGAAAAAAAGGGCAAATGAGAGTTGGGGTGAGAGAGTATCATTAAATTTTAGGGAGAATAAAAAGATGTTCTGGAAGGAGGTAAATAAAGTGCGTAAGACAAGGGAGCAAATGGGAACTTCAGTGAAGGGCGCAAATGGGGAGGTGATAACAAGTAGTGGTGATGTGAGAAGGAGATGGAGTGAGTATTTTGAAGGTTTGCTGAATGTGTTTGATGATAGAGTGGCAGATATAGGGTGTTTTGGTCGAGGTGGTGTGCAAAGTGAGAGGGTTAGGGAAAATGATTTGGTAAACAGAGAAGAGGTAGTGAAAGCTTTGCGGAAGATGAAAGCCGGTAAGGCAGCAGGTTTGGATGGTATTGCAGTGGAATTTATTAAAAAAGGGGATGACTGTATTGTTGACTGGTTGGTAAGGTTATTTAATGTATGTATGACTCATGGTGAGGTGCCTGAGGATTGGCGGAATGCGTGCATAGTGCCATTGTACAAAGGCAAAGGGGATAAGAGTGAGTGCTCAAATTACAGAGGTATAAGTTTGTTGAGTATTCCTGGTAAATTATATGGGAGGGTATTGATTGAGAGGGTGAAGGCATGTACAGAGCATCAGATTGGGGAAGAGCAGTGTGGTTTCAGAAGTGGTAGAGGATGTGTGGATCAGGTGTTTGCTTTGAAGAATGTATGTGAGAAATACTTAGAAAAGCAAATGGATTTGTATGTAGCATTTATGGATCTGGAGAAGGCATATGATAGAGTTGATAGAGATGCTCTGTGGAAGGTATTAAGAATATATGGTGTGGGAGGAAAGTTGTTAGAAGCAGTGAAAAGTTTTTATCGAGGATGTAAGGCATGTGTACGTGTAGGAAGAGAGGAAAGTGATTGGTTCTCAGTGAATGTAGGTTTGCGGCAGGGGTGTGTGATGTCTCCATGGTTGTTTAATTTGTTTATGGATGGGGTTGTTAGGGAGGTAAATGCAAGAGTTTTGGAAAGAGGGGCAAGTATGAAGTCTGTTGGGGATGAGAGAGCTTGGGAAGTGAGTCAGTTGTTGTTCGCTGATGATACAGCGCTGGTGGCTGATTCATGTGAGAAACTGCAGAAGCTGGTGACTGAGTTTGGTAAAGTGTGTGAAAGAAGAAAGTTAAGAGTAAATGTGAATAAGAGGAAGGTTATTAGGTACAGTAGGGTTGAGGGTCAAGTCAATTGGGAGGTGAGTTTGAATGGAGAAAAACTGGAGGAAGTGAAGTGTTTTAGATATCTGGGAGTGGATCTGGCAGCGGATGGAACCATGGAAGCGGAAGTGGATCATAGGGTGGGGGAGGGGGCGAAAATTCTGGGGGCCTTGAAGAATGTGTGGAGGTCGAGAACATTATCTCGGAAAGCAAAAATGGGTATGTTTGAAGGAATAGTGGTTCCAACAATGTTGTATGGTTGCGAGGCGTGGGCTATGGATAGAGTTGTGCGCAGGATGATGGATGTGCTGGAAATGAGATGTTTGAGGACAATGTGTGGTGTGAGGTGGTTTGATCGAGTGAGTAACGTAAGGGTAAGAGAGATGTGTGGAAATAAAAAGAGCGTGGTTGAGAGAGCAGAAGAGGGTGTTTTGAAGTGGTTTGGGCACATGGAGAGGATGAGTGAGGAAAGATTGACCAAGAGGATATATGTGTCGGAGGTGGAGGGAGCAAGGAGAAGAGGGAGACCAAATTGGAGGTGGAAAGATGGAGTGAAAAAGATTTTGTGTGATCGGGGCCTGAACATGCAGGAGGGTGAAAGGAGGGCAAGGAATAGAGTGAATTGGAGCGATGTGGTATACCGGGGTTGACGTGCTGTCAGTGGATTGAATCAAGGCATGTGAAGCGTCTGGGGTAAACCATGGAAAGCTGTGTAGGTATGTATATTTGCGTGTGTGGACGTATGTATATACATGTGTATGGGGGGGGGGGGGGGTTGGGCCATTTCTTTCGTCTGTTTCCTTGCGCTACCTCGCAAACGCGGGAGACAGCGACAAAGTACAAAAAAAAAAATAAATATATATATAATATATATATATGTATATATATATATATATATATATATATATATATATATATATATTATATATATATATATATATGTGTGTGTGTGTGTGTGTGTGTGTGTGTGTGTGTGTGTGTAAAACAGTATCAGTAATTTTGTCCCGAACCTCATGGGTGGCCATGAAATCCTTGCTTGCTTACGTCTGTTCTAATAAAATGTCTAGTGTCTAGAAGTGAACATATGTTTCTTAACTCGAGCATCTTAATATATGCGAAATTTGGTTCCTCAAGTGAGTTACATATTCATTCACACCTCATTTTCACATTTTAAAGCCCTTTATTTCAAACAATTAAGGATCATTCTCCTTTGGTTTTATCCAGTACCTTTAGCTTTCGGTAGTTCACTTTGCACTGATCTGTATCTTTCTTGGTCCTCCCCATTTCCCTTTGAACCTTCAACCGTGCCACCAACGGTCTACGCCGGCCTGCCAACACCTGCGCTACAGCCTGCGTGACCTAAAAAATCTTTCTTTACTTTTTTGTCATATCTTTTAGTCTTAATCCCACAGCATAAAGTAGAGTATCTATATCTTTCATTTTTCTGAAAAATGGCAAAATTCGTGTCTCGTGTGTGCTTTGTGAAAAATAAATACAAGCCTTTTGCAGCGTTCAGTTTTTCGTTTACTATATACTGTAGTATCCATGTCTCGCCGTTACCTTCATGAAGCTTACCCAGAACCATCAGTATTCTCGAACAAACTCGGTAATTTCCTTTTATTTTAAGCGAACGTGACGCTGCAAATGATTCATAAGTTAATTCTTAAGAGAATTATGAAAATTAAGAACTTGCTTGTTTGCAGCATCTTGTACATCATCATATCAAAGCGACCCCCCCCCCCCCCCCCCCCCCCCCCCCCCATTCTACCCAACTGATTCATCTCAACAGATCAGTATGTCATAACTGACATGCAGATGGAATATTATTTTATTAGGGTATAATCCAGTAAGGTGTATTTGAGTGATAGATATTCTGTGACTTCATGGTATATAATTACCGAGAAAGAAAGGTTATTCTTCGCCTTGTTTCATAGTACTGAAAGATTAGGGTTTAGGAATGATGATCAGATATATTTCAGAAAGCTCATACTAGATCAAGAGATTGCCTTCAATTACTCTCGGCTTTTGCGTGGGTCTGAAACCATTGGGTTGAGCGTGGTTGGGTGCGCAACAAAATCCGAGCCGCTGTCTAGCAGCTGACATGTCAAAATAGCATTGGTTGCTGTGTGGCCGGACGAGGAGTCAGGTCTTTGTGCACGAATTGTTTTGGTTCGAGTACAGCAACAGTCAGGCTGGAGTTGTGGCTGTCTATTTTGAGCAGTTAAGAACCAGAGGAGGAACCAGACGGCTGTGGTTCATTTGGTATATTTGCGCTTACTGTATCATCTACATAATGGGAAAAGTGTAAATGACAGCTGGGATGTAAGAGTTGAACCCAGGTAAGCGAAACGAACGAATTCTGTGTAAGGCGTATGGGAGTGACGTGAGTTACTTGAGCTTAACAAACACTTGGCGCCAAGGTGGATGAGAGGTGCACTTGCGCTGGGTTTTCAACACGGACACAATCTTCACCATACAGTAAGTGTTACTTGTCGGCCAAATTTCTCATGACTTCGTTCCATGCAGGTGCATTCTAAAGCCTCTGAACATGAACAAAACGACTCATGAATGAAAGAGGGAGAAATCTTCCTTTGTGATCTAGCTGAGGTTCATACTGCTTAAAATGCCACGTGGATTTAAGTCCTGGCAGGAAAGACTGAAGACCAGTTGCATCCTTGGAAATCCCGATGGGAAGCGACCAGGAAGAGTAAGTTCGGTCTGCTTTGTGTTCTTAATATGCAAGACAGGAGGTTGTTGCTAGGTTATGCTCATCCTCGGCTTAGTAAGCGTAGTATTCGGTAACGTTACTTTAGAAGGGAATCACTTTAGAGAAACGAGGTGAAAAATGAGTTACGGGGAGTTGGGAAGGCATCAAACATCAAAATGGATTAGTTTCAAAGATGGCTTGCACTACGCTCGAAGTCTTTAGATTTTTAAAACTGTGCTCAACTTATTGTGTTTTGAGTAAGTTAAAAAACCGCCTAGTTGTTGCAGAACTCGCCGTTAGTGTTCCACGTTTATCCGCCTTGCCTTCAGCTGGATGAGACTGGAAGCCTAGTCAACGTTTGAGCATATTTATTGAACGAGTGTGATTTTATCAAGAAGCAGTGCATTTGACCATTAAATTTAATTCTTCTTGTAACATGTTTACATTGAGTGACTACTTCCGCGCAGACTCTAAAAAGGGTAGCACTATCTTGAAACAAGTCATATGACAGGCCACAAGCCCCACACACTTTGTAATTCTTAGCCAATCAGTGCAGCAAGCGTTAGCCATACATTCACCGATGCAGACTCTTGGCAAGAGACACTGGTCTCACTGCGTCATGAAAGCACATACTGACCGAAACACCTGCACAGCCTTCATACTATAGTGACCCAGCAACTGGGTTGATGTGATCAGTTGCCGAGGTAGTTCTTGGCTAAACACGAGCAAGCAAAATGGGTGGATATTTTTGTTTTCCCCACTGGTTTGTCCAAAGCCCTGAAGCCCAATCCATCTTTATATATATATATATATATATATATATATATATATATATATATATATATATATGTATGTATATATATATATATATATATATATATATATATATATATATATATATATATATATATGATATATATATATGGATAGATAGATAGATAGATATATAGATATGTAGATACCACTATCAGCAACAAACGGTCTGCTGAATCGTCTTCTAATGACAAGCACCAACCCTTGGTAGGCTCATTGGCCTGTCAGAGAGGGCCATGAGTCCGGGAGAGACTCGACCCGAATGAGTTGTCGGCTGGCTATACCTATCACAACTTACTTTATCTCAGCCGATTTTTTTACCCATTTATCTATCAACGAGAGGAAGGTTTAACGGCTGGGTGGGCTATGCGATGGGGATCGCACCAGGGTTAATCAGTTCTTGTTAGTTAGTTCTTGTTAGTTCGAGTTAGTTTGGCAGAAGGGAAATCGATTTCAAGACCATCAATTTTTTTTTTTTTTATTCATGTCGAATTTTAACCATATGTTTGTCCCTGGACATACATGTAATTATTCCCAGAATTCAGACTGATTTTTACACAATCATCCACTTCGACCTCATCTCTTGTTACACCACGTGCCAGGCACATCACAACCTATGGTTTCGATTGTCGGTAACACCCCGGTACAGTTTTTCTTTAAATAATACACCTGAATTCATTTCTAAATTCACTTACTGCTTCAGAGGTTGGAAAAACTCGTCAGGCCAGTATGGTGCGGTGAGTTTTTTTAGGCTTCAGGCCTGTCACCTACCTGGGTCACTCGGCTGTCAGTGTCAAAGTGTATTCACCAAACTGAAAATTCTTAACAGCTTCAGATGAGAGTAAATTGAAAACTTCGTAACACACACACAATCAAAAAAGTATTTTTACCGTTTTGTGTTTAGCAGTATGACAACGGACGATGGTAATATTTCACACCCCCACACACAATACATTTAAAGTTCATGCCACTTTTTTTTTTTTGTACTCGAAGCAGTCAGAACAGCCTGTGCTAGGTATAGATTGAGCGAGTCATCCAGTAACAAAAGACACAGTATGGCACATTTAAATCCATCCCATGTCGGTAAACATCGCATAACCTGTTATTCTTTTTCTGTTAGGTATCGGTTCCTGCCAACCACCGCTCGCGGGCCGCCCATGTGAGAAAACGAGGTATAGGGGAAACTGGGCGAAGCTTCTCCTACCACGCACCCTCACAGGCCCGCAGTGATGTGCTGTACGTGGGATCTCCACCCAAGGCCTACCACTTATCCACCAAGAATTCCAGATATGCTTCCAGAACTTCCATGAACCCCCATTCACCTGGTAAGTTCTCTTGAAAATACTTTTAAAAAGTGAACTTAGCAAGAATGGGATTAAATATGAATATTTATATATTGATATTTGTTAGTAATCCTGGACCAGTTTCTAGAAAAGATTCTTAGTGTTACCCAGGATCTCTTATAAAGGCTCTGCAGCCCAAGGCTGTGCTACTTCCATTAGTTGGGGAATGTATACTCCATTGGAATGAGCTCTTTGACGAGACTGTTCCAAGTGATCGAGCTTCGCCAAAAGTGACTTCGCTTATGGAAGCCGGTAACACCATATATATATATATATATATTTATATATATATATATATATATATATATATATATATATATATGTATGTGTGTGTGTGTATATATATATATATATATTCGCCATTTCCCGTTTTAGCGAGGTAGCGTTAAGAACAGAGGATTGAGCTTAAGAGGGAAATGACTTCACTTGGCCCCCTTCTCTGTTCCCTCTTTTGGAAAAGTAAAAGCTGTGTGTTTTACTGGACTATACCTGCTTATGATTACACTGCAAATAAAGTGTCACTTTTTTGAGGCTGTATTATCTACTTAATCTAGTCATAGAATTTCACGCTTCAAAGAAGTCCTTGCTGTCCCCAATACCGAGTGTAATATATTTTTGAAGCCATAGGAGCTCCTTGACAAGTGGTCCTGGTGTTTTTCTTTCTCCAACACTTCATTCTCTTCCAACATGATCTCACATTTACATCATATCATCCTAACACGACAGTAACAACATCAAGTATACAGAACTATATTATGCAAATGGAACAGTGGCTCACCCAGAACAGAATGTCTGCATCTCCTCAGGAATCTTCAATCACTTCAGACTTGAATCCAGTTCACACCTCCAGTCACTTGATATAGGGTCTGTCTCTCCCACTGAACGAAAGAAATACCACCCATTCTAGGCATTGCATTTCTTCTGTATGTTGATAAGGAATGAATTCCCCTTGCAGTTCATAGAAAGTAATCTTAAAAGATTTCTAAATGATAGTTTTATAAGAATGAGGTTCCTATTGTCACTGAACTGGAAGAAAAATGTTTATGAAATTATTTTTCATATGAACTGTTAGCTTTTCTCTTTAGATTAGCCCAGATTATCAGAACGAATTATTATGCTGTTGATCTAAGAGTTGTATTTTCCCGCTAAAAATTCTATAGGTAACTGTTTCAAATACAAGGACAATATCCCACTGCCCATTCAGATTTGATAATCAGGTTTACATTTAGCTCCTGTGGGGTCACTTAAAATTTGAGAAAGCCTACATAATCTTTCCCTATGCATCAGTGAACTTATGGGTAGATCCTTTAGAACTAAGCTAGAATAAACAAATGAATACCCCAACTCGACAACATTCATAGAAATATGGCCACTCTGTACTACTTCAGGATTTCAAAATTCTGGACTCCACAGATATTGGAACTGACCTCAATAGTCTAGAAAGCTTCTACATGCGCACCACCGATTTTCCGGCACTCTTGGTTCCAAATCCTTGCCGAATTTACCATTTTGCCGGACCATCTGTGGTCACGTAATAATAATTCATCAACACACCTCTAAGACACTAATTATAAATTTTCCATATGCATCGCCAGAATAATGCAGTTTCGTCTGCATTATTCACCTGCTCAGGACTGAGATGCTCATAGGCTACGAGTTTCACAAATTCTACATATTCGGGAGCTCCTTTGTAGTTTGCAGACTGCTTTTCTCCGCACACTTTATTCATGGAAATTCCATGACGCTTCTTGAATCTTTGAAGCCATCCTCCACTACAGTAATGCTCATGTTGTAATTTAAGCTCTGTATGGAGCAGCTTAGCCTGGTTCATTATCATGCTGTCTTGACTAGTCCACTCCATCACTCCGATGCTATCGAAACCAATCCATCATCACTCGATCATGCACAGTACTCTTACCATCTTTCATAGTTTTTCTAATTGTCATTTTCTTCTTGGAATCCCTGTTTGCATAGAATTTCAGTATTTTCTCCCTTTGCTTCTTTATATCATAAACAGTTGATGGACCAATACTGTAGATGTCACACAGCTTATGCACCGAAACACCACGGTCCATTTTTTTCAACAGTTCTACTTTATCTTGTATCAATATGGACTGGTATTTACGTTTGACACCACGACTGACACTCACATGTCTTAGAAGCAATAGCTAGGGTTAGATTTAAGGGAAAAAAAAGCTAAGAATCTCACAGAATTGCGGTATCATCACCAATAAGTGCAGTGTAAAAAATGTAAATAAGCCCGCCCTACACACAACACCATCTGTAGCTGCCCAGTTAACTAGTCTAGTGGCTGCGGTAATTTCAAGTTCCCTCATTTAATTTTGTCCGGACTAAAGGAGGTGCCGAACCATCCGTTGCCAGAAATTCTGTGGTGTACCTATATATTAGGAAGGAGAACCTTAAGTTGATTGGCTACTTATCCACTGATATCAATTTGTTAAGTTATATTCTTCACAGTTTCATTCCCCTCTCCCATACATGAAATTGTTTTATTAGTCAATGAAGTTAGTCGCTCCTAAAACCTAAGTCTAGTTTTATCCATTTATTGTCAGTTACCACTTCTGTGTTTACATTTGGCTAAGGTTTTTAAAATTACTGCTATTCTATCCCTGTAGTTTGAATGCAAAGTCAGTTTGTGCTTAATTTAGTACTTTATGATAACTTTTCCTCTGATTCATATATATATTTGTGTGCATAAGAGGAGCAGGAGCAAAAAGAGGAACAGAGCCAAGAACCAAATGAGGATTGCTTCTCCTCTAAGGCTAAATCATCTGTTCTAGATGCTACCACGCTCAAGTGGGAAAATCAAATGAGTATGAAGGCTACATACATACATATATACATACATACATACATACATACATACATACATACATACATACATACATACATATGGACCTCCATGTAGTAGCATTTGGCATTACTAAGCATCACACTTGTACATTTATGAATATGAGGAACATATAAGGGTTGAAAGAGGGCAAATGAGTGTTGGGATGAGAGAGTATCGTTAAACTTTAGGGAGAATAAAAGATATTTTGGAAGGAGGTAAATAACATGCATAAGACAAGGGAACAAATGGGATTATTGGTAAAGAGGGCAAGGGGGAAATGATAATAGGTAGTGATGAAGTGAGAAGATAGAGTCAGTATTTTGAAGGTTTGTTGAATGTGTTTGATGATAGAATGGCAGATGTAGGATGTTTTGGTCAGGGTGGTTTGCGAAGTGAGAGGTCAGGGAGAATGGTTTGGTAAACAGAGAAGAGATGGGGAAAGCCTTGCAGAAGATGAAATCCGGCAAGGTGGCGGGTTTGGATGGTATTGCAGTTGAATTTATTAAGAAAGGGGGTGACTGCGTTGATGATTGGTTGGTAAGGATAATGCATGCATAGTGCCATTGTACAAAGGCATTGTTCAAACATCAATTTGTTGAGTATTCCTGGAAAATTGTATTGATTGAGTGGGTGAGGGTTTGCACAAAGCATCAGATTGGGGAGGAGCAGTATGGTTTCAGAAGTGGTAGGGGATGTTTTTATCAGGTGTTTGCCGAGAAGAATGTGTGTGAGAAATACTTGGAAAAACAGATGGATTTGTATGTGGCATTTATGGATCTGGAAAAGGCATATGATAGGGTTGATAGAGAGGCTTTGGGGAAGGTTTTAAAAGTATATGTTGTGGGAGGTAAGCTGCTAGAAGCAGACATTTTCAAGAAGGGTGTAAGGCATGTGTACAAGTAGGAAGAGAGGAGAATGATTGGTTCCCAGTAAAGGTCAGTCTGTGGCAAGGGTGTGTGATATCTCCATGGTAGTTTAATTTGTATATGGATAGGGTGGTTAGGGAGGTAGATGCAAGAATTTTTGAGAGGGGCGAGTATGCAGTCTGTTGGGGATAAGAGGGCCTGGGAAGTGAATCAGTTGTTGTCCGCTGATGATACAGCAGTGGTGGCTGATTCAAGAGAGAAACTGCAGAAGTTGGTGATTGAGTTTGGAAGAGTGTGAAAGGAGAAAGTTGAGAGTAAATGTAAATGGTGTGAAAGGAGAAAGTTGAGAGTAGATGTGAATAAGAGCAAGGTTATTAGGTTCAGTTGGGTTGAAGGACAAGTGAGTTAGAATGGAAAAAAATTGGAGGAAGAGAAGTCTCTTCGGTATCTGGGAGTGGACTTAACAGCGAATGAAACCGTGGAAGTGGAAGAAAGTCATAGGGTGGGGGAGGGGACAAAGGTTCTGAGATTAATGAAGAATGTGTGGAAAATGACAACGTTATCTCAGAGCAAAAATGGATATGTTTGAAAGATTAGTAGTTCTTACAATATTATATGGTTGCAAGACATGGGCTATAGATAGGGATGTATGGAGGAGGGTGGTTGTGTTGGAAATGAATTGTTTAAGGAAACTTTGTCTTGTGAGGTGGTTTGATTGAGTAAGGAATGAAAGGGTAAGAGAGATGTGTGGTAGTAAAAGAGTGTGGTTGAGAAAGCAGAAGAATATGTGTTAAAATGGATTTGGACATATGGAGAGAATGAGTGAGGAAAGGTTGACAAAGATGATATGTGTCATAGGTGGAGGGAACAAGAAATGGGAGATCAAATTGGAGGCGGAAGAAAGGAGTCAGAAACATTTTAAACGTTCAGGGTTTGAACGTGCTGCAGGGTGAGAGGCGTGCAAGGAATACAGTGCATTGGAACAATGTGGTATACCGGGCTCCATGATGCATAGGGTGGCAATGCTGTTTCCTGTGGGGCGGGGATGGTGCTGGAAATGGATAAAGACAAGCAAATATAAATATGTATCTATGTATATATGTATATGTATGTGCATATTTATATATGTATCCAAGATATGGTTGTACTTTGTGTAATGAAGAAAATGGAGAAACATCATAAGCCAATATTCCTGTTTCATGATAAGAGAAGTGGACCAGGCAGTATGATACAGTGGTTAAATTGATGAAAACTACTATTGACGTTTGTGTAAATAAATTATACATTTCCCTTTTCCATAGCCAGAGGTTGAACCATTATGTGACATTCATTTTTTTCATTTCATTTCAAGCTAGAAGTTTCAGTTTTCTAAATTATTTCTTACATTTTTTCATATGTATATATATGTGTATGTGTGTATATGTGCGTATGTATGTGTATATATATATATATATATATATATATATATATATATATATATATATATATATATATATATATATATATATTATATATGCATATATATCTATAGTATCCCTGGGGATAGGGGTGAAAGAATACTTCCCACGCATTCCTCGCGTGTTGTAGAAGGCAACTAGAGGGGACGGGAGCGGGGGGCCAGAAATCCTCCCCTCCTTGTATTTTTTTAACTTACTAAAATGGGAAACAGAAGAAGGAGTCACGCGGGGAGTGCTCATCCTCCTCGAAGGCTCAGACTGGGGTGTCTAAATGTGTGTAGATGTAACCAAGATGTGAAAAAAGGAGAGATAGGTAGTATGTTTGAGGAAAGGAACCTGGATGTTTTGGCTCTGAGTGAAACGAAGCTCAAGGGTAAAGGGGAAGAGTGGTTTGGGAATGTCTTGGGAGTAAAGTCAGGGGTTAGTGAGAGGACAAGAGCAAGGGAAGGAGTAGCAGTACTCCTGAAACAGGAGTTGTAGGAGTATGTGATAGAATGTAAGAAAGTAAATTCTCGATTAATATGGGTAAAACTGAAAGTTGATGGAGAGAGATGGGTGATTATTGGTGCATATGCACCTGGGCATGAGAAGAAAGATCATGAGAGGCAAGTATTTTGGGAGCAGCTGAATGAGTGTGTTAGTGGTTTTGATGCACGAGACTGGGTTATAGTGATGGGTGATTTGAATGCAAAGGTGAGTAATGTGGCAGTTGAGGGAATAATTGGTATACATGGAGTGTTCAGTGTTGTAAATGGAAATGGTGAAGAGCTTGTAGATTTATGTGCTGAAAAAGGACTGGTGATTGGGAATACCTGGTTTAAAAAGCGAGATATACATAAGTATACGTATGTAAGTAGGAGAGATGGCCAGAGAGTGTTATTGGATTACGTGTTAATTGACAAGCGCGCGAAAGAGAGACTTTTGGATGTTAATGTGCTGAGAGGTGCAACTGGAGGGATGTCTGATCACTATCTTGTGGAGGCTAAGGTGAAGATTTGTATGGGTTTTCAGAAAAGAAGAGTGAATGTTGGGGTGAAGAGGGTGGTGAGAGTAAGTGAGCTTGGGAAGGAGACTTGTGTGAGGAAGTACCAGGAGAGACTGAGTACAGAATGGAAAATGGTGAGAACAATGGAAGTAAGGGGAGTGGGGAAGGATTGCGCAAAAGATGCTTGTGGCATGAGAAGAGTGGGAGGTGGGTTGATTAGAAAGGGTAGTGAGTAGTGGGATGAAGAAGTAAGATTATTAGTGAAAGAGAAGAGAGAGGCATATGGACGATTTTTGTAGGGAAAAAATGCAATTGAGTGGGAGATGTATAAAAGAGAGAGACAGGAGGTCAAGAGAAAGGTGCAAGAGGTGAAAAAGAGGGCAAATGAGAGTTGGGGTGAGAGAGTATCATTAAATTTTAGGGAGAATAAAAAGATGTTCTGGAAGGAGGTAAATAAAGTGCGTAAGACAAGGGAGCAAATGGGAACTTCAGTGAAGGGCGCAAATGGGGAGGTGATAACAAGTAGTGGTGATGTGAGAAGGAGATGGAGTGAGTATTTTGAAGGTTTGTTGAATGTGTTTGATGATAGAGTGGCAGATATAGGGTGTTTTGGTCGAGGTGGTGTGCAAAGTGAGAGGGTTAGGGAAAATGATTTAGTAAACAGAGAAGAGGTAGTAAAAGCTTTGCGGAAGATGAAAGCCGGCAAGGCAGCAGGTTTGGATGGTATTGCAGTGGAATTTATTAAAAAAGGGGGTGACTGTATTGTTGACTGGTTGGTAAGGTTATTTAATGTATGTATGACTCATGGTGAGGTGCCTGAGGATTGGCGGAATGCGTGCATAGTGCCATTGTACAAAGGCAAAGGGGATAAGAGTGAGTGCTCAGATTTCAGAGGTATAAGTTTGATGAGTATTCCTGGTAAATTATATGGGAGGGTATTGATTGAGAGGGTGAAGGCATGTACAGAGCATCAGATTGGGGAAGAGCAGTATGGTTTCAGAAGTGGTAGAGGATGTGTGGATCAGGTGTTTGCTTTGAAGAATGTATGTGAGAAATACTTAGAAAAGCAAATGGATTTGTATGTATCTGGAGAAGGCATATGATAGAGTTGATAGAGATGCTCAGTGGAAGGTATTAAGAATATATGGTGTGGGAGGCAAGTTCTTAGAAGCAGTGAAAAGTTTTTATCGAGGATGTAAGGCATGTGTACGTGTAGGAAGAGAGGAAAGTGATTGGTTCTCAGTGAATGTAGGTTTGCGGCAGGGGTGTGTGATGTCTCCATGGTTGTTTAATTTGTTTATGGATGGGGTTGTTAGGGAGGTGAATGCAAGAGTTTTGGAAAGAGGGGTAAGTATGAAGTCAGTTGTGGATGTGAGAGCTTGGGAAGTGAGTCAGTTGTTGTTCGCTGATGATACAGCGCTGGTGGCTGATTCATGTGAGAAACTGCAGAAGCTGGTGACTGAGTTTGGTAAAGTGTGTGAAAGAAGAAAGTTAAGAGTAAATGTGAATAAGAGCAAGGTTATTAGGTACAGTAGGGTTGAGGGTCAAGTCAATTGGGGGGTAAGTTTGAATGGAGAAAAACTGGAGGAAGTAGAGTGTTTTAGATATCTGGGAGTGGATCTGGCAGCGGATGGAACCATGGAAGCGGAAGTGGATCATAGGATGGGGGAGGGGGCGAAAATTTTGGAGCCTTGAGAATGTTTGGAAGTCGAGAAATTATATTGGAAAGCAAAAATTGGTATGTTTGAAGGAATATTGGTTCCAACAATGTTGTATGGTTTCGAGGCATGGGCTATGGATAGAGTTGTGCACAGGAGGTGGATGTGCTGGAAATGAGATGTTTGAGGACAATATGTGGTGTGAGGTGGTTTGATCGAGCGTGGTTGACAGAGCAGAAGAGGATGTTTTTGAAATGGTTTGGGCACATGGAGAGAATGAGTGAGGAAAGATTGACCAAGAGGATATATGTGTCGGAGGTGGAGGGAACGAGAAGTGGGAGACCAAATTGGAGGTGGAAAGATGGAGTGAAAAAGATTTTGAGTGATCGGGGCCTGAACATGCAGGAGGGTGAAAGTCGGGCAAGGAATAGAGTGAATTGGATCGATGTGGTATACCGGGGTCGACGTGCTGTCAATGGACTGAATCAGGGCATGTGAAGCGTCTGGGGTAAACCATGGAAAGTTGTGTGGGGTCTGGATGTGGAAAGGGAGCTGTGGTTTCGGGCATTATTGCATGACAGCTGGAGACTGAGTGTGAGCGAATGGGGCCTTTGTTGTCTTTTCCTGGCACTGCCTCGTGCACATGAGGGGGGAGGGGGATGTTATTCCGTGTGTGGCAGGGTGGTGATGGGGGTGAGTAGGGGCAGACAGTGTGAATTGTGTGCCTGTGTGTATATGTGTGTGTATATATGTGTGTACATTGGGATGTGTGGGTGTGTATGTTTGTGTGTGTGTGCATGTGTGTGGGGGTGGGTTGGGCCATTTCTTTCGTCTGTTTCCTTGTGCTACCTCGCAGGCACGGGAGACAGCGACAAAGCAAAATGATAAAAAATAAAATATATATGTGTGTGTGTGTGTGTGTGTGTGTGTGCGTGCGTGTGCTAAGAGGTGCATCTGGAGAGATGTCTGATCATTATCTTGTGGAGGCTAAAGTGAAGAACCGTAGAGGTTTTCAGAAAAGACGAGAAGATGGTGAAGAGAGTAGTGAGAGTTTGGTGAGAGTAGTGAGCTTGGGAAGGAGACTTGTGTGAGGAACTACCAGGAGAGACTGAGTGCAGAATGGAAAAAGGTGAGAGCAAAGGACGTAACGGGAGGGGGGGAAACATGGGATGTATTTAGGGAAGCAGTGATGGCTTGTGCAAAAGATGCTTGTGGCAGGAGAAGCATGGGAGGTGGGTTGATTAGAAAGGATAGTGAGTGGTGGTATAAAGAAGTAAGATTATTAGTGAAAGAGAAGAGAGAGACATTTGGACGATTTTTGCAGGGAAATAGTGCAAATGACTGGGAGATGTATAAAAGAAAGAGGCAGGAGGTCAAGAGAAAGGTGCAAGAGGTGAAAAAGAGGGCAAATGAGAGTTGGGGTGAGAGAGTATTATTAAATTTTAGGAAAAATAAAAAGTTGTTGTGGAAGGAGGTAAATAAAGTGTGTAAGACAAGAGAACAAATGGGATCATCGGTGAAGGGGGCTAATGGGGAGGTAATAACACTTGGTGGTGATGTGAGAAGGAGTGAGTATTTTGAAGTTTTCTTGAATGTATTAGATGATAGAGTGGCAGATATAGGGTGTTTTGGTCAAGATGGTGTGCTAAATGAGAGTGAGGGAGAATAGTTTGGTAAACAGAGAAGAGGTAGTGAAAGCTTTGCGGAAAATGAAAGCCGGCAAGGCGGCGGGTTTGGATGGTATTGTAGTGGAATTTATTAAAAATGGGGGTGACTGTGTTATTGACTGGTTGGTGAGGATATTCAGTGTATGTATGGCTCATGATGAAGTGCCTGAAGATTGGCGGAATGCATTCATAGTGCCATTGTACAAAGGCAAAGGGGATAAAGGTAGGTGTTTAAATTACAGAGGTGTAAGTTTGTTGAGTATTCCTGGGAAATTATATGGGAGGGTATTGTTTGAGAGGGTGAAGGCATGTACAGAGCATCAGATTGGGGAAGAGCAGTATGTTTTCTGAAATGGTAGAGGATGTGTGGATAAGGTGCTTGCTTTGAAGAATGTATGTGAGAAATACTTAGAAAAACAAATGGATTTGTATTTAGCATTTATGGATCTGGAGAAGGCATATGATAGAGTTGATAGAGATGCTCTGTGGAAGGTATTAAGAGTATATGGTGTGGGAGGCATGTTGCTAGAAGCAGTGAGAAATTTTAATCGAGGATGTAAGGCATGCATACGAGTAGGGAGAGAGGAAAGTGATTGGTTCTCAGTGAATGTCGGATTGTGGCAGGGGTGCTTGATGTCTCCATGGTTGTTTAATTTGTTTATGGAGGGGGTTGTTAAGGAGGGGAATGCAAGAGTTTTGGAGAGAGGAGCAAGTATGCAGTCTGTTGTGGATGAGAGAGCTTGGGAAGTGAGTCAGTTGTTGTTCGCTGATCATACGGTACTGATGGCTGATTCGGGTGAGAAATTGGAGAAACTGGTGACTGAGTTTGGTAAGTGTGTGAAAGAAGAGAGCTGAGAGTAAATGTAAATAAGAGCAAGATTATTATTAAGTTCAGAAGGGTTGTGGGTCAAGTCATTTGAGGGGTAAGTTTGAATGAAGATAAACTGTAGGAAGTAAAGTGTTTTAGGTATCTGGGAGTGGATTTAGTAGCAGATGGAACCATAGAAGTGGAAGTGAGTCACTGGATGGGGAAGGGGGTGAAGGTTCTGGGAGAGTTAAAGAATGTGTGGAAGGTGAGAACTTTATCTCAGAGAACATAAATGGGTATGTTTGAAGGAATAGTCGTTCCAACAATGTTATATAGTTGCGAGGCATGGGCTATAGATAGGTTTGTGCAGAGGAGGGTTGATGTGCTGGAAATAAGATGTTTGAGGACAATATGTGGTGTGAGATGGTTTGATAGAGTAAGTAATGAAAGGTTAAGAGAGATGTGTGGTAATGTGTGGTTGAGAGAGCAGAAGAGGGTGTACTGAAATGGTTTGATCACATGGAGACAATCAGTAAGGAAAGATTGACAAAGAGGATATATGTGTCAGAGGTGGAGGGAACGAGAAGCAGGAGACCAAATTGGAGGTGGAAGAATGGAGTGAATAAGATTTTGAGCGATCGGGGCCTGAACATACAGGATGGTGAAAGGCATGCAAGGAATAGTGTAAATTGGAACGATGTGGTCTACTAGGGTCAGTGTGCTGTCATTGGATTGAACCAGGGCATGTGAAGCGTCTGGGATAAACCATGGAAAGTTTCGTGGGGCGTGGATGTGGAAAGGGAGCTGTGGTTTCGGTGCATTACACATGACAGCAAGTGACTGAGTGTGAACAAATGTGGTCTTTGTTGTCTTTTCCCAGGCACGGGGGAGAGGGGGTGCCATTTCATGTGTGGGGCGGTGGCAACGGGAATGGATGAGGGCAGCAAGTATGAATATGTGCATGTGTATATATATCTGTGTATGTATACATGAAATATATAGGTGCATGTGTGGGCATTTATGTATATACATATGTATGTGGGTGGGTTAGGCCATTTCTTCGTCTGTTTCCTTGCACTACCATGCTAATGCGGGAGACAGCAACAAAGTATTATAAATATATATATATATATATATATATATATATATATATATATATATATATATATATATATATATATATATCTTTTTCTTTTCTTTCATACTATTCGCCATTTCCCGCGTCAGCGAGGTAGCGTTAAGAACAGAGGACTGAGCCTCTGAGGAAACATCCTCATCCAGCCCCCTTCTCTGTTCCTTCCTTTGGAAAAAAAAAAAATATATATATATATATATATATATATATATATATATATATATATATATATATATATATATATATATATATATCATACAAAGCTCCATCAGCCAGGATCGAACCTGGGACCCCTTGTGCAAGAGGCAGGCATGCTAACCGCCAGGCTAAGGGACTGTATAATAGGAAACAACTATTCGAAATACTAAGTACTCGAATACCCTTCGTCTCACTATGGTGAGCAGTGGGGTCTATCGGTTGTTTCCGAACAGAACACATAGCCAGCTGAGAGCGTTTTACCGAACCTGACTGTACAACGCGGAGTTATATGAATACGAATAAAGTGTATATGAACGCGCACCTTCATAGAACATACAAAGCTCCATCAGCCAGGATCGAACCTGGGACCCCTTGTGCATGCCTGCCTCTTGCACAAGGGGTCCCAGGTTCGATCCTGGCTGATGGAGCTTTGTATGTTCTATGAAGGTGCGCGTTCATATACACTTTATCCGTATATATATATTTTTTTTTTTTCATACTATTCGCCATTTCCCGCGATAGCGAGGTAGCGTTAAGAACAGAGGACTGGGCCTTTGAGGGAATATCCTCACCTGGCCCCCTTCTCTGTTCCTTCTTTTGGAAAATTAAAAAAAAACGAGAGGGGAGGATTTCCAGCCCCCCCGCTCCCTTCCCTTTTAGTCGCCTTCTACGACACGCAGGGAATACGTGGGAAGTATTCTTTCTCCCCTATCCCCAGGGATAATATATATATATATATATATATATATATATATATATATATATATATATATATATATATATATATATATATATATATTTTTTTTTCTTTTTTTTTTTTTGCTGTCTCCCGCGTTTGCGAGGTAGCGCAAGGAAACAGACGAAATTTTTTTTTTTTTTTTTGCTGTCTCCCGCGTTTGCGAGGTAGCGCAAGGAAACAGACAAAAGAAATGGCCCAACCCACCCCCATACACATGCCTTGATTCAACCCACTGACAGCACGTCAACCCCGGTATACCACATCGCTCCAATTCACTCTATTCTTTGCCCTCCTTTCACCCTCCTGCATGTTCAGGCCCCGATCACACAAAATCTTTTTCACTCCATCTTTCCACCTCCAATTTGGTCTCCCTCTTCTCCTCGTTCCCTCCACCTCCGACACATATATCCTCTTGGTCAATCTTTCCTCACTCATTCTCTCCATGTGACCAAACCATTTCAAAACACCCTCTTCTGCTCTCTCAACCACGCTCTTTTTATTTCCACACATCTCTCTTACCCTTACGTTACTTACTCGATCAAACCACCTCACACCACACATTGTCCTCAAACATCTCATTTCCAGCACATCCATCCTCCTGCGCACAACTCTATCCATAGTCCACGCCTCGCAACCATACAACATTGTTGGAACCACCATTCCTTCAAACATACCCATTTTTGCTTTCCGAGATAATGTTCTCGACTTCCACACATTCTTCAAGGCTCCCAGAATTTTCGCCCCCTCCCCCACCCTATGATCCACTTCCGCTTCCATGGTTCCATCCGCTGCCAGATCCACTCCCAGATATCTAAAACACTTCACTTCCTCCAGTTTTTCTCCATTCAAACTCACCTCCCAATTGAATTGACCCTCAACCCTACTGTACCTAATAACCTTGCTCTTATTCACATTTACTCTTAACTTTCTTCTTTCACACACTTTACCAAACTCAGTCACCAGCTTCTGCAGTTTCTCACATGAATCAGCCACCAGCGCTGTATCATCAGCGAACAACAACTGACTCACTTCCCAAGCTCTCTCATCCACAACAGACTTCATTCTTGCCCCTCTTTCCAAAACTCTTGCATTCACCTCCCTAACAACCCCATCCATAAACAAATTAAACAACCATGGAGACATCACACACCCCTGCCGCAAACCTACATTCACTGAGAACCAATCACTTTCCTCTCTTCCTACACGTATACATGCCTTACATCCTCGATAAAAACTTTTCACTGCTTCTAAGAACTTGCCACCCACACCATATATTCTTAATACCTTCCACAGAGCATCTCTATCAACTCTATCATATGCCTTCTCCAGATCCATAAATGCTACATACAAATCCATTTGCTTTTCTAAGTATTTCTCACATACATTCTTCAAAGCAAACACCTGATCCACACATCCTCTACCACTTCTGAAACCACACTGCTCTTCCCCAATCTGATGCTCTGTACATGCCTTCACCCTCTCAATCAATACCCTCCCATATAATTTACCAGGAATACTCAACAAACTTATACCTCTGTAATTTGAGCACTCACTCTTATCCCCTTTGCCTTTGTACAATGGCACTATGCAAGCATTCTGCCAATCCTCAGGCACCTCACCATGAATCATACATACATTAAATAACCTTACCAACCAGTCAACAATACAGTCACCGCCTTTTTTAATAAATTCCACTGCAATACCATCCAAACCTGCTGCCTTGCCGGCTTTCATCTTCCGCAAAGCTTTTACTACCTCTTCTCTGTTTACCAAATCATTTTTCCTAACCCTCTCACTTTGCACACCACCTCGACCAAAACACCCTATATCTGCCACTCTGTCATCAAACACATTCAACAAACCTTCAAAATACTCACTCCATCTCCTTCTCACATCACCACTACTTGTTATTTTGTTTTGTCGCTGTCTCCCGCATTAGTGAGGTAGCACAAGGAAACAGACAAAAGAATGGCCCAACCCACCCACATACACTTGTATATACATACGCGTCCACATACACAAATATACATACCTATACATCTCAACATATACATATATATACACACACCAACATATACATATATACACATGTACATGATTCATACTGTCTGCTTTTATTCATTCCCATCGCCACCTCGCCACATATTCAATAACAACCCCCTCCCCCCTCATGTGTGCGAGGTAGCCCTAGGAAAAGACAACAAAGGCCCCATTCGTTCACACTCAGTCTCTAGCTGTCATGTAATAATGCACTGAAACCACATCTCCCTTTCCACATCCAAGCCCCACAGAACTTTCCATTGTTTACCCCAGACGCTTCACATGCCCTGGTTCAATCCATTGACAGCACGTCGACCCTGGTATACCACATCGTTCCAATTCACTCTATTGCTTGCACCCCTTTCACCTCCCTGCATGTTCAGGCCCCGATCACTCAAAATCTTTTTCACTCCATCTTTTGTTTCATACTATTTGTCAATTCCTTTATTAGCAAGGTAGCATTAAGAACAGAGGAGTGGGCCTTTGAGGGAACATCCTCACCTGGCCCTGTTCTCTCTTCCTTCTTTTGGAAAATTAAAAAAGAACGAGAGGGGAGGATTTCCAGCCCCCTACTCCCTCCCTTTTAGTCGCCTTTTACGACACGCAGGGAATACGTGGGAAGTATTCGTTCTCCTCTATCACCAGGCTACCTCGCACACATGAGGGGGGAGCGGGGTTGTTATTCCATGTGTGGCAAGGTGGGGATGGGAATAAATAAAGGCAGACAGTATGAATTATGTACATGTGTACATATGTATATGTCTGTGTGTGTATATATATGTGTACATTGAGGTTACACCGTGAGTGAAAATTCACCTTCATCAAGTACAGTTTCAACAAAGAACTTTTCACTTCAAGTAGTGCCACCTTGATCCAAAGAAGATCAAGGTGGCACTACTTGAAGTGAAAAGTTCTTTGTTGAAACTGTACTTGATGAAGGTGAATTTTCACTCACGGTGTAACTTTAAGCAACAGAGTATTGTAACAGACACACATAATTACTGCAGAATAAGTTTCTGTGGAAGAGTCCTGGCATTACCAGGACCTCCATAAAGTCTTGTGCAGCACTATTTCCAGTAGCAGGGGAATGTTGACTTCCTTGGAGTGTGAAAATCTCTGACAGGACTACTCCCTTTGAAAAAGATTTGCCAAAGGTGATATTCCACTTGCAGTGTAACTAGACTCATCCTGCCCGAGAGTACACCACGAGTGAAAAGTCACATTTGGAGAGGCTGTATCATTATGAGTATGCTCTCTTTAAAGAATTTCTCAACCTGAAGAAGTCAACATTTTCCTGTTACTGGAAGTAGTACTGCTTTGAGCTCCAGGAGCATTTAGAAAGGTCCTGGGTAACACCAGGATTCTTTCATAAAATTTGGTCCTCTGGTAATTATAGATAGATAGGTTTGCTATTTTCTTATGAGTGAGGTACTGTCAGCAACAGGTGAATAGATGTCAGAGGAGAAAAATACTCTCTTGGCTCCTGTTTTTTCTTTTGGAAAGTAATACTGGAGGGAGAATTTCCAGCCATTCTCCCACTCTTTTCCTCTCCATGAGGAAACATTTTTATGGCATGTAGTCTTAGAATATCTCCTGTATGCATGTTATTGGACCTCATGGTAGAGAATGTATGGAGAGTTTGATAACAGCCTGTTCTGTTGTTCTCAGGGACCACCAGCCCTCCCAAGAGCCCACCATCCTCAAATACAACAAGCGGTCCTACCAAGAGTCCTTCGTCTCTTTCACTCACAAAATTCCACAGTAAGGTGTGTATATGTAAGCAGGATGGTGACAGGAGAAAATATAGGATAGAAAGGGGATCAGAATATCTTATATTTTAAGCATTTAGACTTTTTCTTTATCCACCATCTGTCAGTTTGCACACTAACTCCCCAAATATCCACCATCTGTCAGTTTGCACACTAACTCCCCAAATATCTTTTTCGAATCATGCTTATGTTTCTCTGATGATCACGATGACTTAGAGTGACAGTAGATATTTGCAACTTCTATCAGACTGACTGGATTTGCTAAACATACATAAACTATATGTATAGCACAATAATGATAAATTTTCATTGGGTTTGTCTATTTGAGAGATTGTTACTAAAGTTATTGTGTGTGCTGTAGAATTTATTTCTTACTTTTATTAATCTTGCAGGTAATGGACAAATTAAAAAATGTTCTCCATCTGAAGGACGACAGCAACCAGGGGGAGGAACAAGAAGACTCTAGAGGCCAGTCTTGAAGAGGTGATATTGGGTGGAGCAGGATAACCAAATTCTATGATAAATGGAGAGGGGAAAGCAAGATTCAGTAGACAAGTATTGTGAAGCCATCCAAGGATCTTCATGTGAAGGTGGAAGTACAGTAATGTAAAATGGATGGAACAGTAATTAAAAGTTTGATATTGTGATGGTGAACTTAGAAAAGTGAAAAAGAGGAAAAGATATAATGGATTTTATTTTGATTGAAGGGACAGGAAAATAATGGCACAGGTTTTGAGAGCACTTGGCCTTACAGAATACTGCATGATGCACATAAGTACTTAGTTTATAGATCTTTTTAATAACAATTTATAAGGGATAGAAATCTTGATGAAAAGTTTTAGAAAGAATAAAATTTATGCTTTAACAACAGATAATATATATATATGTATATATATATATATATATATATATATATATATATATATATATATATATATATATATATATATATACTTGCACTGTTGTTATTCAGAAAATTTATAAAACCAGCTGCCAAAAATCTGAAGAGGCTTATTTTTTTAATTGTGCAGGTGATATTCATGTTTGGTACATGTTAAACTAGGATGTTGAAACTTCCCACTATGCTCAATCAAATGTGCAGATGGTGTGAAATATGCCTTTTGGTCATTAGCATTTTACAATGTGTATTTGGAAAGCTTTTGTTTGTGTGCATGTGCACATCTTTTTATTCACAACCTTGATCAGAATATTTACTCCATTTTGATGTGTAAGACCAGCTGTCATAGTCCTACTGATGGAGGTCTATATTTACGAGCTCTCTTGATAAGTTTATATTCCTTAGCTCTCACTGATAGTTTAAAAAAATGAGAGTACAGTAATAGTGAAATGCTGTTATATTTAATATATATTTTTTATTAAGAGACTTTTGCTGTTCTAGTATTATGATAGCATCTTATTGTTGATAATGTCCAATGTCTGTGTCCATACTGTTTTTTTTTTTTTTTTCAGTATTTTGGTGAGAGGCTGCCTGTGTATGTATGAGATGTTTCTGGCGTATATACATCTTTTTGATGAGGATTACTGTTGATAACTAGTTGTATTAATCAGAAAATTGAGATAAAACTTAAGTTTTTTATATAGTTATACTGTAAACTGTTATTTGAGAATTTCACAGGAAAAGCTGACAGTCATGAAGCTGATATGCTTCTACACCATGCTGGTAGCGCTTGTAGAAGCTACAGGATTATGCACATTTTTTCTATGCAACACTGATTTGAGATTAGTTTTGCAATCTAAAACTAATCAAAAGAATATTATGTGAGAATTGCACACACTACAGTTGATACCAAGGTTCATCCCAGGATAGCATCATTTCATGATAAGGCGCATTGGGTGATATGATTTTATGGAATTAATGTGCATACTTAATATATGATTTTCATGTACAATATTGTTCTGTAAGTTCTTAATTATTGTAGTAGTTAAATTCTTGGAAGCTCAATTAATGGTCAAAATGAATGATGCATAAAAGCATACTTTGTGTTCGTTCACTGACTTTAATAGCTTTCCTGATAACTGAAATGACATTTTTAAAGTTAAACAACAGATAAGCCATGCCAATCACAAATCATTTCTTGTTAAGTATGATCAAGTGAACCAAGTAAAAGTAGTTTATATTTAAGCTAAAAGTTAAACAACAGATAAGCCATGCCAATCACAAATCACTTCTTGTCAAGTATGATCAAGTGAACCAGGTAATAATAGTGTATATTTAAGCTAAAAGTTAAGTTACACTATTGATTATTGCATGTCTTAATTTGATGAAAATTCTTAGTAGCTTTAAAGTTGAGAATATGTTAATTATTTATCACAAACAGCTTTATAGTGATAAGAAAGAAAGCTGCATGATCATAGAACAGGTTAACTCTTTAAACTCATCAATATTGAAATTCAAATTTGTTTTCATAAAAATCAGATACAAATCTGAATGTCAGAACTAGAAGCTCTGATGACCTATTGCTAGAAATCCAAATTAATTTGCATAATCTATTCCAAGGACTTTTTTGGGTGAATGCTTGCTTCAGATCTGTTATGATATATATATATATATATATATATATATATATATATATATATATATATATATATATATATATATATATATATATATATATGTATATTTAGGTGTTACCAGACTCCAACTGCTCAAGGTCACACCATGAGGCACTGGGAGGGCTGTATCATTGGGAGTACAGTCCGTCAGAGAACTTTTCATTCCAAAGGAGTCTGCATTTCCCTGCTACTGGAAGTAGTGCAGCCTTGAACTGCATGAGTCTTCAGAAAGAGGTTCTGGGGAACAGAAGGATTTTTTCATAGAAATAGGTCCTAGGGTAATGATATTTATAATTATTATACCTGAGGCCCAATATTATATATATATATATATATATATATATATATATATATATATATATATATATATATATATATATATATATATATATATATAATTTTCCAAAAGAAGGAACAGAAAGGGGGGTCAGGTGAGGATATTCCCTTAAAGGTCCCAGTCCTCTGTTCTTAATGCTACCTCGCTAATGCGGGAAATGGCGAATAGTTTGAAAGGAAAAAAAGAAAAATATACATAAATTTTTTTTTTTCATTTTTTCTCCAAAGGAAGGAACAGAGAAGGGGGCTGGGTGAGGATATTCCCTCAGAGACCCAGTCCTCTGTTCTTAACGCTACCTCGCTGAGGCGGGAAATGGCAAATAGTATGAAAGAAAGAAATATATATCACACTCTCCTAAACTCCAAAATCAACTGTTATTTCTCACTTGAATCTGTGACCAGCCTTGCATCATCAGTAAGTAGTAATTACCTCCATTTCTAAGCCCCCAACCCTGCCAGCAAAGATATTAGGTTTAGCCGTGCAAAGAGACTGGTTAGTAGGGGTGTGAGTTTGAATGCAGTGAACTTCAAGGTAGTGAAGTGTGTAGATATCTAGGAGTGGGCATGGCAGCAAATAGAACCATGGGAGCTGAAGTGAGCCTTAGGGTGGGTGAGAGGGTGTAGGTCATGGGTGCATCAAGGAAAATTATGAAAGAGGTCACTATCTGTGAGGGCAAAGATGAGCATTTTTTATGGTATAGTTGTCCCAGTGGCATTGTATGGATTTGAGGCATGGGTTCTAGATAAAGTATGGAAGAGAAAGAACATGCTGGAGATTAAGTGTGTGAGGGCAATGTTTAGCATAAGTAGGGTTGATTAAGAAATGATGGAGAAAGGGTGGTTTGAGGGTATTGGTATAGGAAGAGTATGGTTAAGAGGGTTGATGAGGGTATTGTGAAGTGGTTTGGACATTGGGGATAGGGGATTAATACTTCCCACGTATTCCCTGCGTGTCGTAGAAGGCGACTAAAAGGGGAGGGAGTGGGGGGCTGGAAATCCCCCCCCTCTCGTTTTTTTTTAATTTTCCAAAAGAAGGAACAGAGGGGGCCAGGTGAGGATATTCCAAAAAAGGCCCAGTCCTCTGTTCTTAACGCTACCTCGCTGACGCAGGAAATGGCGAATAGTTTAAAAGAAAAGATATATATATATATATATATATATATATATATATATATATATATATATGTGTGTGTGTGTGTGTGTGTGTGTGGAAGTCGAGAACATTATCTCGGAAAGCAAAAATGGGTATGTTTGAAGGAATAGTGGTTCCAACAATGTCGTATGGTTGCGAGGTGTGGGCTATGGATAGAGTTGTGCGCAGGAGGGTGGATGTGCTGGAAATGAGATGTTTGAGGACAATGTGTGGTGTGAGGTGGTTTGATCGAGTAAGTAATGTAAGGGTAAGAGAGATGTGTGAAAATAAAAAGAGCGTGGTTGAGAGAGCAGAAGAGGGTGTTTTGAAATGGTCAATCTTTCCTCACTCATTCTCTCCATGTGACCAAACCATTTCAAAACACCCTCTTCTGCTCTCTCCACCACACTCTTTTTATTTCCACACATCTCTCTTACCCTTACATTACTTATTCGATCAAACCACCTCACACCACATATTGTCCTCAAACATCTCATTTCCAGCACATCCACCCTCCTGCGAACAACTCTATCCATAGCCCACACCTCACAACCATACAACATTGTTGGAACCACTATTCCTTCAAACATACCCATTTTTGCTTTCCGAGATAATGTTCTCGACTTCCAAACATTCTTCAACGCTCCCAGGATTTTTGCCCCCTCCCCCACCCTATGATTCACTTCCGCTTCCATGGTTCCATGCGCTACCAGATCCACTCCCAGATATCTAAAACACTTTGCTTCCTCTAATTTTTCTCCATTCAAACTTACCCCCCAATTAACTTGACCCTCACCCCTACTGTTCCTAATAACCTTGCTCTTATTCACATTTACTTTTAACTTTCTTCTTTCACACACTTTACCAAAATCAGTCACCAGCTTCTGCAGTTTCTCACATGAATCAGCCACCAGCTCTGTATCATCAGCGAACAACAACTGACTCACTTCCCAAGCTCTCTCATCCACAACAGACTGCATACTTGCCCCTCTTTCCAAAACTCTTGCATTCACCTCCCTAACAACCCCATCCATAAACAAATCAAACAACCATGGAGACATCACACACCAATGCTGCAAACCTACATTCACTGAGAACCAGTCACTTTCCTCTCTTCCTACACGTACACATGCCTTACATCCTCGATAAAAATTTTTCACTGCTTCTAAAAACTTGCCTCCCACAACATATATTCTTAGTACCTTCCACAGAGCATCTCTATCAACTCTATCATATGCCTTCTCCAGATCCATAAATGCTACATACAAATCCATTTGCTTTTCTAAGTATTTCTCACATACATTTTTCAAAGCAAACACCTTATACCTATGGCGAATAGTTTGAAAGAAAGAAAAGATATATATATATATCTATCTATATATATATATATATATATATATATATTTTTTTTTTTTTTTTTTTTTTTATACTTTGTCGCTGTCTCCCGCGTTTGCGAGGTAGCGCAAGGAAACAGACGAAAGAAATGGCCCGACCCCCCCCATACACATGTACATACACACGTCCACACACGCAAATATACATACCTACACAGCTTTCCATGGTTTACCCCAGACGCTTCACATGCCCTGATTCAATCCACTGACAGCACGTCAACCCCGGTATACCACATCGATCCAATTCACTCTATTCCTTGCCCTCCTTTCACCCTCCTGCATGTTCAGGCCATGATCACACAAAATCTTTTTCACTCCATCTTTCCACCTCCAGTTTGGTCTCGCACTTCTCCTCGTTCCCTCCACCTCCGACACATATATCCTCTTGGTCAATCTTTCCTCACTCATTCTCTCCATGTGCCCAAACCATTTCAAAACACCCTCTTCTGCTCTCTCAACCACGCTCTTTTTATTTCCACACATCTCTCTTACCCTTACGTTACTTACTTGATCAAACCATATATATATATATATATATATATATACTTGAAGAGCATTTGAGTGCATTGCTGTTAGAACTTATGGTAGGCTGTTCGTATGATCCACAAGTAGAAGTTTTACTCAATGCTGGTACCTAAAGGCTGTGTTAAGAGAGGCTGAACAATGCATCCAGAAGGCAGTCCAACATATTCTCTGATTTGGACTGTTCAGCAAATTTCATAGTTAGTTTGATAATAAGAGGCATTTATGACCACATTCTCATTGTGTTGCACATTTGCTAGTTGATTTGCTGACAGTGGATGTTCAAGCTGTCGACACTTTTTTGATTAGATTGGAAGTAAAGTCTTGTTCCTTGTGCAATGTAAATGCCTTATCTGTGTAAAAGAATTTAATGATTACCTGTGAAAATCAGCAAAATTCCTTTAACTGGTATTCATTCTAATGGTCGAAATTGGATACCTTAAGTATGTAAAGATTATGGTGCTAAACAAAATTTTAATTGGATGCATATATGAATTATACTTCCTATAGGCGGTTAATGACCTTTGTTTTCAATGCAGCACATAATGAAATAACCTATCAATCTTTTCTCTTATAGAGTTAGCAATTTTCATTACTGATATTTTTTTAGAAAAATTTTATTTATTTGATTTTTGGAGGCAGTATGATTAAAAGTACATAGTTTAATGATCTTTGTGCAACTCATAGTTATGTGTTCAATCAGTGCCAGAATTTGGTAGAATGACAGATTATTTTTTTAAGTAAAACCAAGTTCAAGGCAAGACTTGAAAAGGTTTCAACAGAACCAAATGCTGTTAGGAATCGCAACCCATTTTTTTATAACTTTTTTGTACTTTTTGAAGGTGGAAAATAGAATTGGGCTTTCGTATCCAAACATTTTGCAGATGTATTGGTCATATTTGTATATATTGTCAAGAATGTCTCTAGTTACTAATGGTTCATCAATAAAGAGTGACTTTGTAAAAGATATATTTATTCCAAAATGAATGCTGGGATAGATGTAATAAAGTATGGAATATATCTGCTTATTTTATTTCAAGCTGTCTCTAGTAAAATCTTTCTATGTATCATGCCAGTATTAGTGAATTTAGAAAGACTAAGAAGCCAAAATCTAATACATGATCTGTATGTATTTTTACTAAACCAAAGATTACACAATTTGCCTCTAGGGTTACACTCTCTACCTAATCATGTCTTCCCAAAGCTACACGTGTGGCATATTTTAAGAAACGGGATTTTAACTTACTTAAATTCGTAAATACTTTCCCTTTTCTCTCATTTTCACTTTTATTACCCTCTTTACATTTCAGTTAAGGCCTGGCCTTAATGTGGACTTTTGTCCATAACTTGGCCTCCAGTTTAAAAAAAAAAAAAAGAATGGTTCCTCCGAGGTGATTAAGCCTCGTTGCTGCTTAGAAATATGTAGTCCCCTTTATAACACACACACACCACTCCTACAACTCAAATACAACAGAGCCATACCCCTAAAACAAACCTGTGATATGCTACACACATGACATCTATACCCCAACCCACTACACACGATATCCATATTACGACCCACCCTACACTAATATTTCTGATACACACCACACCTGTACCTTTGACAAACACCACTGGCACCCTGGACACATAAACATCCTTGACACCAAACCCATACCTTGATAAACTTTAATCCCACATCCCTGACACTCCATTACCTCATCTCTGACAAACTCCACTGCCAAACAATAAACATACTTCCCTGACATACCACACCCTCATCCTTGAAACACATTATCCACAGCCCCAACTCAAACAAAATCCATACCGCTGACAAATCAGACCCATACCCCAGAAAATGAAAAAAAAAAAGAGTCCATACTCTGACACATGAGCAATAATTTTTCAAGCCTACTACACGTAAAGAACTTTAGTTGTTTTATCATCATGAAAAGTTTATTTATTTTAGTATATAAAATTACCTTGAAACCTGCAGAAGCTTTACAGTGACCTTGAAAAAAAAGTTCTCAATATTACAGATGGACTTTGTATCATGTCTCAACATCTCCCAAGGCCAAGGAACTTCTTGATAAATACAAGGCCAGAGTAAGTAAACTACTTCAGAAATGTGAAGCTATAAAACAAATGAAATATGTTTCTCGCACTAGATGTATTCTTCCTTCGCATATTATAGAGAATGCATCAAAAAATGGTGAGGCTTTTGAGTTTTTAACACAAATGAAATAGTCTGGGGTTCAAAATAAAGAAGGGAGATATTTCTTGTAATGAAAGACACTGCAAGCTATTTTTCCCTTATCTGATCCACATTCTCTGGATAATGAAGATGTTTGTAATACAAACACAGTAACAAGTGAAGTTTCCAGAGCAGTTCCCAAATTTAATAGGCACTGCAATGATCTACGTTTAAGGCTGTGAATGCTATTTATTGATTAAGTCATCTTTGTGATAACTAGAATTCATATTACGCATACCCCTGACACACCACATCCATATCCCTAACACACCATTCCCACAACCCTGACACACATCACCTAAACCCTTGACACATCACATCCACACCCCTGACACAAACCTCACCCATAACCCTGACACATCTTACCCATACCCCTGACACATCACTTACACCCCTGACACACATCAGTCACACCCCTGACACACCACATCCACACCCCCTGACACGCATCACTCACCCCTGACACACCACATCCACACCCCTGACACGCATCACTCACACCTCTGACACACCACTTCCACACCCCTGACACGCATCACTCACACCCCTGACACACCACATCCACACCCCTGACATGCATCACTCACACCCCTGACACCACTTCCACACCCCTGACACGCATCACTCACACCTCTGACACGCATCACTCACACCCCTGACACACCACTTCCACACACCTGACATGCATCACTCACACCCTTGACACACCACATCCACACCCCTAACACACCACATCCACACCCCTGACATGCATCACTCACACCCCTGACACACCACATCCACAACCCTGACACGCATCACTCACCCCCTGACACACCACATCCACACTCCTGACACGCATCACCTACACCCTGACACACCACTTCCTTACCCCTGACACACCACATCCACACCCCTGACACGCATCACTCACCCCGACACACCACATCTACACCCCTGACACGCATCACTCACACCCCTGACACACTACTTCCACACCCCTGACACGCATCACTCATACCCCTGACACACCACATCCACACCCCTGACACGTATCACTCACACCCCCGACACACCACTTCCACACTCCTGACACGCATCACTCACACCCCTGACACACCACATCCACACCCCTGACATGCATCACTCACACCCCTGACACCACTTCCACACCCCTGACACGCATCACTCACACCTCTGACACGCATCACTCACACCCCTGACACACCACTTCCACACACCTGACATGCATCACTCACACCCTTGACACACCACATCCACACCCCTAACACACCACATCCACACCCCTGACATGCATCACTCACACCCCTGACACACCACATCCACAACCCTGACACGCATCACTCACCCCCTGACACACCACATCCACACTCCTGACACGCATCACCTACACCCTGACACACCACTTCCTTACCCCTGACACACCACATCCACACCCCTGACACGCATCACTCACCCCGACACACCACATCTACACCCCTGACACGCATCACTCACACCCCTGACACACTACTTCCACACCCCTGACACGCATCACTCATACCCCTGACACACCACATCCACACCCCTGACACGTATCACTCACACCCCCGACACACCACTTCCACACTCCTGACACGCATCACTCACACCCCTGACACACCACATCCACACCCCTGACACGCATCACTCAACCCTGACACACCACATCACATCCACACCCCTGACACGCATCACTCACCCCTGACACACCACATCCACACCCCTGACACGCATCACTCACACCACTGACACACCAAATCCACACCCCTTACACCGCATCACTCACACCTTATCCACACTCCTGACACGCATCACTCACACCCCTGACACACCACTTCCACACCCCTGACACGCATCACTCACACCCCTGACACACCACACCCACACCTCTGACACGCATCACTCACACCCCTGACACACCACTTCCACACCCCTGACACGCATCATTCACACTCCTGACACACCACATCCACACCCCTGACACGCATCACTCACACCCCGGACACACCACATCCACACCCCTGACACGCATCACTCACACCTCTGAATACCACTTCTACACCCCTGACACGCATCACTCACACCCCTGACACACCACATCCACACCCCTGACCCCTGACACACCACATCCACACCCCTGACACGCATCACTGACACTCCTGACACCACCACATCTACACCCCCTGACACGCATCACTCACACTCCTGACACACCACATCCACACCCCTGACATGCATCACTCACACCCCTGACACCACTTCCACACCCCTGACACGCATCACTCACACCTCTGACACGCATCACTCACACCCCTGACACACCACTTCCACACACCTGACATGCATCACTCACACCCTTGACACACCACATCCACACCCCTAACACACCACTTCCACACACCTGACATGCATCACTCACACCCTTGACACACCACATCCACACCCCTAACACACCACATCCACACCCCTGACATGCATCACTCACACCCCTGACACACCACATCCACACCCCTGACACGCATCACTCACACCTCTGACACACCACATCCACACCCCTGACACGCATCACTCACACCCCTGACACACCACATCCACACCCCTGACAAGCATCACTCACACCCCTGACACACCACACCCACACCCCTGACACGCATCACTCACACCCCTGACACACCACATCCACACCCCTGACACGCATCACTCACACCCCTGACACACCACCCCTGACACAACACACCCATATCTCATCATGTTCTCCTTCATTTCGTCTCATTTGCACCTGGTGAGGGAGTTAGTCATATGGCTCACCTGCCTGAGAATTACTATAGGACACTCACCTCCAAACCTGACCAAGGTCATCCCTGAGGCGGCCCCCAGGGACGAGACCACGCTGGGGGTGTAGATAGCAGCGGGTGGGGCAAGGGTGATAGCCTTGGTGGGGAGGGTGGTGGGGCATCTGTCACTAGGCGGTGGCGGCCGGTGATGCCATGGGAACTACTCATGTGGTTTATTCGTCCCGGGAGGCGTGGCACGGGTCGTCAGGGGCGTGGGAGAGGTGTGGCATGGTTGGCGCAGAGAGCGGAGAAGGCACGGCTGGAGAGGACCCTGTTGGCTCCTGCCTTCGGGTGGAGGAGTTTTTTAAAGATTCTTTGTGACTTTGTTGTTGTTGGCAGGCAGTTACTGGCTCACCTCTCGGAGGGTGGGACTATATGACCTGCACCCAAGATGTGTGGTAATAAAAAAAAGTGTGGTTGAGAGAGCAGAATAGGGTGTATTACATTGGTTTGACTACCTTAAACTCTTCGTCATCTAATACTTCCCTTCCCGCCTTTCTCCCTCATACTTCCCCCTCCTTCTTTGCCTTATACATCCTTCTCCCTGCTCCCTTATACTTCCCCTCCTTCCTTGTCTCATACTTCCCTCTCCCTCCTTCTTTGACCCATTCCTCCCTATCCCTCTTCCCTCATACTTCCCCCTCCTTCCTTGGTTCATACTTCCCTCTCCCTCCTCCCTTATACTTCCCCCTCCTTCTTTCCCTCATACTTCCCCCTCCTTCTTTACCTCACACTTCCCTCTCCCTCCCCCCTCACACTTCCCTCTCATTTCTTGCCTCATACTTCCCCCTCCTTCCTTGTCTAATACTTCACCTCTTCCCTTGCCTCATACTTTCTCCTCCTTCTTGCTTCATACTTCCCCTTCTTCCTCTCTCATATTTCCCCCTCCTTCCTTGCCTCATACTTCCCTCTCCCTCCTCCCTCATACTTCTTCCTTCCTTGTCTCATACTTCTCCCTCCTTCCTCCCTCATACTTCCCCCTCCTTCCTTACCTCATACTTTCCTCTCTCTCCTTCGTCAAACTTCCCTCTCCTTCCTTGCCTCATACTTCCCTCTCCTTCCTTGCTCATACTTTTACTCCTTCCTTGCCTCATACTTTTCCCTCCTTCCTTGCCTCATACTTTCCCCTCCTTCCTCCCTTATATTTCTCCCTCCTTCCTTGCCTCATACTTCCCTCTCCCTCATCCCTAATACTTGCCCCTCCTTCCTTGCCTCATACATTACCCTCCCTCCTTGCCTTATACTTCTCCCTCCTTCCTTACCTCATACCTCCTCTCTCTCCTTCCTCATACTTCCCCATTTCCTTGCCCCATACTTTCTCCTCCCTCTTACTTTCCCTCCTTCCTTGCCTCATACTTCCCCCTCTCTCCTCCCTCATACTTCCCCTTCCTTCCTTAACTCATACTTCCCTTTCCTTCCTTGCCTCATACTTCCCCCTCCTTCCTTGTCTCATACTTCCCCTTCCCTGCCTTATACTTCCCCTCCTTCCTACCTCATACTTCCCCTTCTTCCTCCCTCATACTTCCCCTTCCTTGCCTTATACTTCCCTCTCCTTCCTTACCTCATACTTCCCCCTCCTTTGCCTCGTAACTTCCCCATCCTTTCTTCCCCTTCTCTATCTACCTTACACTTGCACATTCCTCCCTCATACTTCCCCTTCTCTCACATTTACTCCCTCCTTCCCTCACACTTCCCCTTCCATCTCTTCCTCCCACACACTTTCCTCTCCCTCCCTTCCTCCCCCACAGTGTCATTTCCTTTCTTACACTTCCCCCTCTCTCTCCTCCCCAAAGGTTATTCAATGACCACCAGAGTTTGGCCAAAGGCTTGTAGAAGCTAGTCGATGGCAGGCAAAAGGTTGGTTTATGTCCATTTTTTGTTTTTGTTTGTCTGTTTTACCGAGTCTTACCTCGATAAAGAAAGAAAAGATCAGAAACTGATCACACAAGCATATATATATATATATATATATATATATATATATATATATATATATATATATATATATATTTTTTTTTTTTTTTTTTTTTTTCGCCATTTCCCGCGTTAGCGAGGTAGCGTTAAGAACAGAGGACTGGGCCTTTTTTGGAATATCCTCACCTGGCCCCCTCTGTTCCTTCTTTTGGAAAATTAAAAAAAAAACGAGAGGGGAGGATTTCCAGCCCCCCGCTCCCTCCCCTTTTAGTCGCCTTCTACGACACGCAGGGAATACGTGGGAAGTATTCTTAATCCCCTATCCCCAGAGATAATATATATATATATATATATATATATATATATATATATATATATATATATATATATATATATATATATATATATATATTTTATACTTTGTCGCTGTCTCCCGCGTTTGCGAGGTAGCGCAAGGAAACAGACGAAAGAAATGGCCCAACCCCCCCCATACACATGTATATACATACGTCCACACACGCAAATATACATACCTACACAGCTTTCCATGGTTTACCCCAGACGCTTCACATGCCTTGATTCAATCCACTGACAGCACGTCAACCCCGGTATACCATATCGCTCCAATTCACTCTATTCCTTGCCCTCCTTTCACCCTCCTGCATGTTCAGGCCCCGATCACACAAAATCTTTTTCACTCCATCTTTCCACCTCCAATTTGGTCTCCCTCTTCTCCTTGCTCCCTCCACCTCCGACACATATATCCTCTTGGTCAATCTTTCCTCACTCATCCTCTCCATGTGCCCAAACCACTTCAAAACACCCTCTTCTGCTCTCTCAACCACGCTCTTTTTATTTCCACACATCTCTCTTACCCTTACGTTACTCACTCGATCAAACCACCTCACACCACACATTGTCCTCAAACATCTCATTTCCAGCACATCCATCCTCCTGCGCACAACTCTATCCATAGCCCACGCCTCGCAACCATACAACATTGTTGGAACCACTATTCCTTCAAACATACCCATTTTTGCTTTCCGAGATAATGTTCTCGACTTCCACACATTCTTCAAGGCCCCCAGAATTTTCGCCCCCTCCCCCACCCTATGATCCACTTCCGCTTCCATGGTTCCATCCGCTGCCAGATCCACTCCCAGATATCTAAAACACTTCACTTCCTCCAGTTTTTCTCCATTCAAACTCACCTCCCAATTGACTTGACCCTCAACCCTACTGTACCTAATAACCTTGCTCTTATTCACATTTACTCTTAACTTTCTTCTTTCACACACTTTACCAAACTCAGTCACCAGCTTCTGCAGTTTCTCACATGAATCAGCCACCAGCGCTGTATCATCAGCGAACAACAACTGACTCACTTCCCAAGCTCTCTCATCCCCAACAGACTTCATACTTGCCCCTCTTTCCAAAACTCTTGCATTTACCTCCCTAACAACCCCATCCATAAACAAATTAAACAACCATGGAGACATCAGACATCACACACCCCTGCCGCAAACCTACATTCACTGAGAACCAATCACTTTCCTCTCTTCCTACACGTACACATGCCTTACATCCTCGATAAAAACTTTTCACTGCTTCTAACAACTTTCCTCCCACACCATATATTCTTAATACCTTCCACAGAGCATCTCTATCAACTCTATCATATGCCTTCTCCAGATCCATAAATGCTACATACAAATCCATTTGCTTTTCTAAGTATTTCTCACATACATTCTTCAAAGCAAACACCTGATCCACACATCCTCTACCACTTCTGAAACCACACTGCTCTTCCCCAATCTGATGCTCTGTACATGCCTTCACCCTCTCAATCAATACCCTCCCATATAATTTACCAGGAATACTCAACAGACTTATACCTCTGTAATTTGAGCACTCACTCTTATCCCATTTGCCTTTGTACAATGGCACTATGCACGCATTCGCCAATCCTCAGGCACCTCACCATGAGTCATACATACATTAAATAACCTTACCAACCAGTCAACAATACAGTCACCCCTTTTTTAATAAATTCCACTGCAATACCATCCAAACCTGCTGCCTTGCCGGCTTTCATCTTCCGCAAAGCTTTCACTACCTCTTCTCTGTTTACCAAATCATTTTCCCTAACCCTCTCACTTTGCACACCACCTCGACCAAAACACCCTATATCTGCCACTCTATCATCAAACACATTCAGCAAACCTTCAAAATACTCACTCCATCTCCTTCTCACATCACCACTACTTGTTATCACCTCCCCATTTGCGCCCTTCACTGAAGTTCCCATTTGCTCCCTTGTCTTACGCACTTTATTTACCTCCTTCCAGAACATCTTTTTATTCTCCCTAAAATTTAATGATACTCTCTCACCCCAACTCTCATTTGCCCTTTTTTTCACCTCTTGCACCTTTCTCTTGACCTCCTGTCTCTTTCTTTTATACATCTCCCACTCAATTGTATTTTTTCCCTGCAAAAATCGTCCAAATGCCTCTCTCTTCTCTTTCACTAATACTCTTACTTCTTCATCCCACCACTCACTACCCTTTCTAATCAACCCACCTCCCACTCTTCTCATGCCACAAGCATCTTTTGCGCAATCCATCACTGATTCCCTAAATACATCCCATTCCTCCCCCACTCCCCTTGCTTCCATTGTTCTCACCTTTTTCCATTCTGTACTCAGTCTCTCCTGGTACTTCCTCACACAGGTCTCCTTCTCAAGCTCACTTACTCTCACCACCCTCTTCACCCCAACATTCACTCTTCTTTTCTGAAAACCCATACAAATCTTCACCTTAGCCTCCACAAGATAATGATCAGACATCCCTCCAGTTGCACCTCTCAGCACATTAACATCCAAAAGTCTCTCTTTCGCACGCCTGTCAATTAACACGTAATCCAATAACGCTCTCTGGCCATCTCTCCTACTTACATAAGTATACTTATGTATATCTCGCTTTTTAAACCAGGTATTCCCAATCATCAGTCCTTTTTCAGCACATAAATCTACAAGCTCTTCACCATTTCCATTTACAACACTGAACACCCCATGTATACCAATTATTCCCTCAACTGCCACATTACTCACCTTTGCATTCAAATCACCCATCACTATAACCCGGTCTCGTGCATCAAAACCACTAACACACTCATTCAGCTGCTCCCAAAACACTTGTCTCTCTTGATCTTTCTTCTCATGCCCAGGTGCATATGCACCAATAATCACCCACCTCTCTCCATCAACTTTCAGTTTTACCCATATTAATCGAGAATTTACTTAATATATATATATATATATATATATATATATATATATATATTTACATATATATATATATATATATATATATATATATATATATATATATATATATATATATATATATATATATATATATATATATATATATATATATATATATATATATATATATATATATATATATATATATATATATATATATCCCTGGGGATAGGGGAGAAAGAATACTTCCCACGCATTCCTCACGTGTCGTACAAGGCGACTAGAGGGGACGGGAGCTGGGGGCCAGAAACCCTCCCCTCCTTGTATTTTGACATTCTAAAAGGGGAAACAGGAGTCGCGCGGGGAGTGCTCATCCTCCTCGAAGGCTCAGATTGGGGTGTTTAAATGTGTGTGGATGTAGCCGAGATGAGAAAAAAGGAGAGATAGGTAGTATGTTTGAGAAAAGGAACCTGGATGTTTTGGCTCTGAGTGAAACGAAGCTCAAGGGTAAAGGGGAAGAGTGGTTTGGGAATGTCTTAGGAGTAAAGTCAGGGGTTAGTGAGAGGACTAGAGCAAGGAAGGAGCAGAACTACTCCTGAAACAGGAGTTGTGGGAGTATGTGATAGAGTGTAAGAAAGTATATTCTAGATTGACATGGGTAAAACTGAAAGTTGATGGAGAGAGATGGGTGATTATTGGTGCATATGCACCTGGGCAAGAGAAGAAAGATCATGAGAGGCAAGTGTTTTGGGAGCAGCTGAATGAGTGTGTTAGTGGTTTTGATGCACAAGACCGGGTTATAGTGCTGGGTGATTTGAATGCAAAGGTGGGTAATGTGGCAGTTGAGGGAATAATTGGTATACATGGGGTGTTCAGTGTTGTAAATGGAAATGGTGAAGAGCTTGTGGATTTGTGTGCTGAGAAAGGACTGGTGATTGGGAATACCTGGTTTAAAAAGCGAGATATACATAAGTATACGTATGTAAGTAGGAGAGATGGCCAGAGAGCGTTACTGGATTACGATTACGTGTTAATTGATAGGCGCGCGAAAGAGAGACTTCTGGATGTTAATGTGCTGAGAGGTGCGACTGGAGGGATGTCTGATCATTATCTTGTGGAGGCGAAGGTGAAGATTTGTAGGGGTTTTCTGAAAAGAAGAAAGAATGTTGGAGTGAAGACAGTGGTGAGAGTAAGTGAGCTTGGGAAGGAGACTTGTGTGAGGAAGTACCAGGAGAGACTGAGCACAGAATGGAAAAAGGTGAGAACAAAGGAGGTAAGGGGAGTGGGGGAGAAATGGGAGGTATTTAGGGAAGCAGTGATGGCTTGCGCAAAAGATGCTTGTGGCATGAGAAGCGTGGGAGGTGGGTTGATTAGAAAGAGTAGTGAGTGGTGGGATGAAGAAGTAAGGTTATTAGTGAAAGAGAAGAGTGAGGCATTTGGACGATTTTTGCAGGGAAATAATGCAAATGAGTGGGAGATGTATAAAAGAAAGAGGCAGGAGGTCAAGAGAAAGGTGCAAGAGGTGAAAAAGAGGGCAAATGAGAGTTGGGGTGAGAGAGTATCATTAAAATTTAGGGAGAATAAAAAGATGTTTTGGAAGGAGGTAAATAAAGTGGGTAAGACAAGGGAGCAAGTGGGAACTTCAGTGAAGGGGGCTAATGGGGAGGTGATAACAAGTAGCGGTGATGTGAGAAGGAGATGGAGTGAGTATTTTGAAGGTTTGTTGAATGTGTTTGATGATAAGAGTGGTAGATGTAGGGTGTTTTGGTCGAGGTGGTGTGCAAAGTGAGAGGGTTAGGGAAAATGATTTGGTAAACAGAGAAGAGGTATTAAAAGCTTTGCGGAAGATGAAAGCCGGCAAGGCGGCAGGTATGGATGGTATTGCAGTGGAATGTATTAAAAAAGGGGGTGACTGTATTGTTGACTGGTTGGTAAGGTTAGTTAATGTATGTATGATTCATGGTGAGGTGCCTGAGGATTGGTGGAATGCTTGCATAGTGCCATTGTACGAAGGCAAAGGGGATAAGAGTGAGTGCTAAAATTACAGAGGTATACGTTTGTTGAGTATTCCTGGGAAATTATATGAGAGGGTGAAGGCATGTACAGAGCGTCATATTGGGGAAGAGCAGTGTGGTTTCAGAAGTGGTAGAGGATGTGTGGATCAGGTGTTTGCTTTGAAGAATGTATGTGAGAAATACTTAGAAAAGCAAATGGATTTGTATGCAGCATTTATGGATCTGGAGAAGGCATATGTTAGAGTTGACAGAGATGCTCTGTGGAAGGTATTAAGAATATATGGTGTGGGAGGCAAGTTGTTAGAAGCAGTGAAAAGTTTTTACCGAGGATGTAAGGCATGTGTACGTGTAGGAAGAGAGGAAAGTGAATGTAGGTTTGCGGCAGGGGTGTGTGATGTCTCCATGGTTGTTTAATTTGTTTATGGATGGGGTTGTTAGGGAGGTGAATGCAAGAGTTTTGGAAAGAGGGGCAAGTATGAAGTCTGTTGGGGATGAGAGAGCTGGGAAGTGAGTCAGTTGTTGCTCGCTGATGATACAGCGCTGGTGGCTGATTCATGTGAGAAACTGCAGAAGCTGGTGACTGAGTTTGGTAAAGTGTGTGAAAGAAGAAAGTTAAGAGTAAATGTGAATAAGACAAGGCTATTAGGTACAGTAGGGTTGAGGGTCAAGTCAATTGGGAGGTAAGTTTGAATGGAGAAAAACTGGAGAAAGTAAAGTGTTTTAGATATTTGGGAGTGGATCTGGCAGCGGATGGAACCATGGAAGCGGAAGTGAATCACAGGGTGGGGGAGGGGGCGAAAATTCTGAGAGCCTTGAAGAATGTTTGGAAGTCGAGAACATTATCTCGGAAAGCAAAAATGGGTATGTTTGAAGGAATAGTGGTTCCAACAATGTTATATGGTTGCCAGGCGTGGGCTATAGATAGAGTTGAGCGCAGGAGGGTGGATGTGCTGGAAATGAGATGTTTGAGGACAATATGTGTTGTGAGGTGGTTTGATCGAGTGAATAATATAAGGGTAAGAGAGATGTGTGGAAATAAAAATAGTATGGTTGAGAGAGCAGAAGAGGGTGTTTTGAAATGGTTTGGTCACATGGAGAGATATATGTGTCGGAGGTGGAGGGAACGAGGAGAAGTGGGAAACCAAATTGGAGGTGGAAAGATGGAGTGAAAAAGATTTTGAGTGATCGGGGCCTGAACATGCAGGAGGGTGAAAGGCGTGCAAGGAATAAAGCGAATTGAAACGATGTGGTATACCGGGGTCGACGTGCTGTCAATGGATTGAACCAGGGCATGTGAAGCGTCTGGGGTAAACCATGAAAAGTTGTGTGGGGCCTGGATGTGGAAAGGGAGCTGTGGTTTCGGTGCATTATTACATGACAGCTAGAGACTGAGTGTGAACGAATGGGGCCTTTGTTGTCTTTTCCTAGCGCTACCTCGCATACATGAGGGGGGAGGAGGTTGTTATTCCATGTGTGGCGAGGTGGCGATGGGAATAGATAAAGGCAGACAGTATGAATTGTGTACATGTGTATATATGTGTATACATGTGTATATGTGTGTGTATATATGTGTGTGTATATGTATGTGTACATTGAGATGTATAGGTATGTATATTTGCGTGTGTGGACGTGTATGTATATACATGTGTATGGGGGTGGGTTGGGCCATTTCTTTCGTCTGTTTCCTTGCGCTACCTCGCAAACGCGGGAGACAGCGACAAAGCAATATGAATAAAATGAATAAATAGATAATATATATATATATATATATATATATATATATATATATATATATATATATATATATATATATATATATATATATATATATATATATATATATATATATATATATATATATATATATATATATATATATATATATATATATATATATATATATATAAAACATACAAACCTCTAACAGCCAGGATCGAATCCGGGACCCCTGAGAGGCAGGTGGGAGCACTACCGTTAGGCAATGACCGCCCATACTAGGGAAATGACTATTCGAATACTATGTACTCGAATACCCTTCGTCTTACGTTGGTGAGCAACGGGGTCTCCACTGGTCAATTTCCCATCAAGCTTACTCAACCAGCAGATAGCATTTTACAGTACGTAAATGTACAACAAGGAGGTATATATGATGAACATAGCGCACATCCATATAACATACAAACATTCAACAGCCACGATCATACCCAAGCTGTAATGCTCCCGCTTACCACGCAGGGGCCCGGGGATCGACCGAAACCACAGCTCTCTTTCCACATCTAGGGCACACAAAACTTTCCATGGTTTACCCCAGACGCTTCATATGCCCTGGTTCAATCCATTGACAGCACGTCGACCCCGGTATACTACATCGTTCCAATTCACTCTATTCCTTGCATGCCTTTCACCCTCCTACATGTTCACGCCCCGATCGCTCAATATATTTTTCACTCCATCTTTCCACCTCCAAATTGGTCTCCCGCTTCTCATCGTTCCCTCGACTTCTGACATATATATCCTCTTTGTCAATCTTTCCTCACTCATTCTCTTCATGTGACCAAACCATTTCAATACACCCTCTTTTGCTCTCTCAACCACACTCTTTTTATTACCACACATCTCTCTTACCCTTTCATTACTTACTCGATCAAACCACCTCATACCTACATATTGTCCTCAAACATCTCATCTCCAACACATCCACCCTCCTCCGCACAACCCTATCTATAGCCCACGCCTCGCAACCATATAACATTGTTGGAACCACTATTCCTTCAGACATACCCATTTTTGCTTTCCGAGACATTGTTCTCACCTTCCACACATTTTTCAACGCTCCCAGAACTTTCTCCCCCTCCCCCACCCTGTGACTCACTTCCGCTTCCATGGTTCCATCCGCTGCCAAATCTACTCCCAGATATCTAAAACACTTCAATTCCTCCAGTTTTCCTCCATTCAAACTTACCTCCCAATTTACTTGTCCCTCAACCTTGCTCTTATTCACATTTACTCTCAGGTTTCTTCTTTCACACATTTTACCAAACTCAGTCCCCAGCTTCTGCAACTTCTTACCCGAATCAACCACCAGCGATGTATTATCAACAAACAACAACATACTTCCCAAGCCCTATCATCCACAACAGACTGCATACTTGCTCCTCTTTCCAAAACTCTTGCATTCACCTCCCTAACAACCTCATCCATGAAGAAATTAAACAACCATGGAGACATCACACACCCCTGCCGCAAACCGACATTCACTGAGGACAAATCACTTTCCTCTCTTCCTACACGCACACATGCCTTACATCCTTGATAAAAACTTCACTGTTTCTAGCAACTTGACTTCCACACCATATACTCTTAATACATTCCACAGAACATCTCTATCAACTCTATCATATGCCTTCTCCAGATCCATAAATGCTTCATGCAAATCCATTTGATCTTCTAAGTATTTCTCACATACATTCTTCAAAGCAAACACCTGATCCACACATCCTCTACCACTTCTGAAACCACACTGCTCTTCCCCAGTCTGATGTTCTGTACATGCCTTCACCCTCTCAATCAATACCCTCCCATTTAGTTTCCCAGGAATGCTGAACAAACTTTTACCTCTGTAATTTGAACACTCACCCTTATCCACTTTGCCTTTGTATAATGGCACTATCCATGCATTCCGCCAATCCTCAGGCACTTCACCATGAGTCATACAGAAAATGAATATCCTTACCAACCAGTCAACAACACAGTCATCCCCTTTTTTTATAAATACCACTGCAATACCATTCAAACCCGCCGCCTTGCCGGCTTTCATCTTCTGCAAAGCTTTCACTACCTCTTCTCTGTTTACCAAATCATTCTCCCTGACCCTCTCACTTTGCACACCACCTCGACCAAAACACCCTATATCTGCCACTCTATCATCAAACACATTCAACAAACCTTCAAAATACTCACTCCATCTTCTTCTCACATCACCACTACTTCCTATTAGCCCTCTACACCGATGTTTCCATTTGTTTTCTTGTCTTATGCATTTTATTTACCTCCTTCCAAAACACCTTTTTATTCTCTTTAAAATTTAATGATACTTTCTCACCCCAACTCTCATTTGCCCTCTTTTTCAACTCTTGCACCTTTCTCTAGACCTCCTGCCTCTTTCTTTTATACATCTCCAAGTCATTTTCACTATTTCCCTGCAAAAATTGCCCAAACATCTCTCCTCTTTCACTAATAATCTTACTTCTTCAACCCACCACTCACTACCCTTTCTAATCTGCCCACCTCCCACGCTTCTCATGCCAAAAGCATGTTTTGCGCAAGCCATAACTGCTTCCCTAAATATATCCCATTCCTTCCTCACTACCCTTACGTCCTTTGCTCTCACCTTTTTTCCATTCTGCACTCAGTCTTTCCTGGTACTTCCTCAAATAAGTTTCCTTCCCAAGCTCACTTACTCTCACCACTCTCTTAACCCCAACATTCTCTCTTCTCTGGAAACCTCTAAAAATCTTCACCTTCGCCTCCACAAGATAATGATCAGACATCCCTCGAGTTGCACCTCTCAGCATATTAACATCCGAAAGTCTCTCGTTCACGCCCCTATCAATTAACAAGTGCCAGGAGAGACTGAGTACAGAATGGAAAAAGATAAGAACAAAGGACGTAAGGGGAGTGGGGAAAGAATGGGATGTATTTAGGGAAGCCGTGATTGTTTATGCAAAAGATGCTTGTGGCATGACAAGCGTGGGAGGTGGGCAGATTAGAGAGGGTAGTGAGTGGAAGGATGAAGAAGTAAGATTATTAGTGAAAGCGATGAGAGGGGCATTTGGACGATTTTTGCTGGGAAATAATGCAAATGAGTGGGAGATGTATAAATGAAAGAGGCAGGAGGTCAAGAGAAACGTGCAAGAGGTGGAAAAGAGGGCAAATGAGAGTTGGGGTGAGAGAGTATCATTAAATTTTAGGGAGAATAAAAAGATCCCTTGGAAAGAGGTAAATAAAGTGCGTAAGACAAGGGAACATCAGTGAAGGGGGCTAATGGGGAGATGATAACAAGTAGTGGTGATGTGAGAAGGAGATGGCGTGAGTATTTTGAAGGTTTGTTGAATGCGTTTGATGATAAGAGTGGTAGATATAGGGTGTTTTGGTCGAGGTGGTGTGCAAAGTGAGAGGGTTAGGGAGAATGATTTGGTAAACAGAGAAGAGGTAGTAAAAGCTTTGCTGAAGATGAAAGCCGGCAAGGCAACAGATGGTATAGTGGATAGTATTGCAGTGAAATTTATTAACATAGGGGGTGACTGTACTGTTGACTGGTTGGTAAGATTATTTAATGTATGTATGATCATGATGAGATGCCTGAGGATTGGCGGAATGCTTGCATAGTGCCATTGTACAAAGGCAATGGGAATAAAAATGAGTGCTCAAATTACAGAGGTATAAGTCTGTTGGGTATTCCTGGGAAATTATATGGGAGGGTATTAATTGAGAGGGTGAAGGGATGTACAGAGCATCAGACTGGGGAAGAGAAGTGTGGTTTCAGAAGTGGTAGAGGATGTGAGGATCAGGTGTTTGCTTTGAAGAATATATGTGAGAATACCTAGAATAGCAAATGGATTTGTATGTAGCATTTATGGATCTGGGGAAGGCATATGATAGAGGTGATAGAGATGCTCTGTGGAAGGTATTAAGAATATATGGTGTGGGAGGCAAGTTGTTAGAAGCAGTGAAAAGTTTTTATCGAGAATGTAAGGCATGTGTACGTGTAGGAAGAGAGGAAAGTGATTGGTTCTCAGTAAATGTTGGTTTGCGGCAGGGGTGTGTGATGTCTCAATGACTGTTTAATCTGTTTATTGATTGGGTCGTTAGGGAGGTGAATGCAAGAGTCTTGGAAAAAGGGGCAAGTATGCAGTCTGTTGTAGATGAGAGAGCTTGGGAAGAGAGTCAGTTGTTGATCGCTGATGATTCAGCGCTGGTGGCTGATTCGGGTGAGAAACTGCAGAAGCTGGTGACTGAGTTTGGTAAAGTGTGTGAAAGAAGAAAGCTGAGAGTAAATATGAATAAGAGCAAGGTTATTAGGTACAGTAGGGTGAGGAACAAGGCAATTGGGGGGTAAGTTTGAATGGAAAAAAAATGGAGGAAGTGACGTGTTTTAGATATCTGGGAATGGATTTAGCAGCGGGTGGAACCATGGAAGCGGAAGGGAATCATAGGTAGGGGGAGGGGCCGAAAGTTCTGGGAGCGTTGAAGAATGTGTGGAAGTCGAGAACGTTATCTTGGAAAGCAAAATTGGGTATGTTTGAAAGAATAGTGGTTCCAACAATGATATATGGTTGCGAGGCGTGGGCTATAGATAGAGTTGTGCGCAGGAGGGTGGATGTGCTGGAAATGAGATGTTTGAGGACAATATGTGGTGAGGTGGTTTGATCGAGTAAGTAATGAAAGGGTAAGAGAGATGTGTGGTAATAAAAACGAGATGGTTGAGAGAGCAAAAGCGGGTGTTTTGAAATGGTTTGGTCACATGGAGAGAATGAGTGAAGTGAGGAAAGATTGACAAAGAGGATATATGTGTCAGAGGTGGAGGGAACGAGGAGAAGTGGGAGACCAAATTGGAGGTGGAAAGATGGAGTGAAAAAGATTTTGAGTGATCGGGGCCTGAACATGCAGGAGGGTGAAAGGCGGGCAAGGGATAGAGTGAATTGGATCGATGTGGTATACCGGGGTTGACGTGCTGTCAGTGGATTGAATCAGGGTATGTGAATCGTCTGGGGTAAACGATGGAAAGTTGTGTGGGGCCTGGATGTGGAAAGGGAGCTGTGGTTTCGGGCATTATTGCATGACAGCTAGAGACTTGAGAGTTAACGAATGGGGCCTCTGTTGTCTTTTCCTAGCGCTACCTCGCACACATGAGGGTGGAGGGGGATGGTATTCCATGTGTGGCGAGGTGGCGATGGAAATGAATAAAGGTAGATAGTGTGAATTGTGTGCATGGGTATATATGTATGTGTCTGTGTGTGTATATATATGTGTACATTGAGATGTATAGGTATGTATATTTGCGTGTGCGGACGTGTATGTATATAAATGTGTATGGGGGTGGGTTGGGCCAGTTCTTGTGATTGGACATTCACATGTTTACCAAATGGCGTCCTAGCTTCGTCTCTTCGATGTATATCAACTGACTGTTATATTTCTCTCTTGTGTCTCCCCTGATGATGTGATTATTACACGAAAGTGCACCTGGGAACTTTTAGTGTTTCATTTCCCCGTGGACTCATAAGAATATCTTGATCACGCGCAAAATTGTGATCCTTTTCAATATATATATATATATATATATATATATATATATATATATATATATATATATATATATATATATATATATATATATATATTTGTTTTGTCGCTGTCTCCCGCGTTTGCGAGGTAGCGCAAGGAAACAGACGAAAGATATGGCCCAACCCACCCCCATACACATGTATATACATACGTCCACACACGCAAATATACATAACTACACAGCTTTCCATGGTTTACCCCAGACGCTTCACATGCCCTGATTCAATCCACTGACAGCACGTCAACCCCGGTATACCACATCGATCCAATTCACTCTATTCCTTGCCCACCTTTCACCCTCCTGCATGTTCAGGCCCCGATCACACGAAATCTTTTTCACTCCATCTTTCCACCTCCAATTTGGTCTCCCTCTTCTCCTCGTTCCCTCCACCTCCGACACATATATCCTCTTGGTCAATCTTTCCTCACTCATTCTCTCCATGTGCCCAAACCATTTCAAAACACCCTCTTCTGATCTCCCAACCACGCTCTTTTTATTTCTACACATCTCTCTTATCCTATTATTGCTTACTCGATCAAACCACCTCACACCACACATTGTCCTCAAACATCTCATTTCCAGCACATCCATCCTCCTGCGCACAACTCTATCCATAGCCACACCTCGCAACCATACAACATTGTTGGAACCACTATTCCTTCAAACATACCCATTTTTGCTTTCCGAGATAATGTTCTCGACTTCCACACATTCTTCAAGGCTCAAAGAAATTTCGCCCCCTCCCCCACCCTATGATCCACTTCCGCTTCCATGGTTCCATCCGCTGCCAGATCCACTCCCAGATATCTGAAATACTTTACTTCCTCCAGTTTTTCTCCATTCAACCTTACCTCCCAATTGACTTGACCCTCAACCCTACTGTACCTAATAACCTTGCTCTTATTCACATTTACTCTTAACTTTCTTCTTTCACACACTTTACCAAACTCAGTCACCAGCTTCTGCAGTTTCTCACATGAATCAGCCACCAGCGCTGTATCATCAGCGAACAACAACTGACTCACTTCCCAAGCTCTCTCATCCCCAACAGACTTCATACTTGCCACTCTTTCCAAAACTCTTGCATTCACCTCTCTAACAACCCCATCCATAAACAAATTAAACAACCATGGAGACATCACACACCCCTGCCGCAAACCTACATTCACTGAGAACCATCACTTTCCTCTCTTCCTACACGTACACATGCCTTACATCCTCGATAAAAACTTTTCACTGCTTCTAACAACTTGCCTCCCACACCATATATTCTTAATACCTTCCACAGAGCATCTCTATCAACTCTATCATATGCCTTCACACAAAAGTCACCAGTCACCAGCTTCTGCAGTTTCTCACATGAATCAGCCACCAGCGCTGTATCATCAGCGAACAACAAGTGACTCACTTCCCAAACTCTCTCATCCCCAACAGACTTCATACTTGCCCCTCTTTCCAAAACTCTTGCATTCACCTCCCTAACAACCCCATCCATAAACAAATTAAACAACCATGGAGACATCACACACCCCTGCCGCAAACCTACATTCACTGAGAACCAATCACTTTCCTCTCTTCCTACACGTACACATGCCTTACATCCACGATAAAAACTTTTCACTGCTTCTGACAACTTGCCTCCCACACCATATATTCTTAATACCTTCCACAGAGCATCTCTATCAACTCTATCATATGCCTTCTCCAGATCCATAAATGCTACATACATATCCATTTGCTTTTCTAAGTATTTTTCACATACATTCTTCAAAGCAAACACCTGATCCACACATCCTCTACCAATTCTGAAACCACACTGCTCTTCCCCTCTCAATCAATACCCTCCCATATAATTTACCAGGAATACTCAACAAACTTATACCTCTGTAATTTGAGCACTCACTCTTATCCCCTTTGCCTTTGTACAATGGCACTATGCACGCATTCCGCCAATCCTCAGGCACCTCACCATGAGTCATTCATACATTAAATAACCTTACCAACCAGTCAATAATAAAGTCACCCCCTTTTTTGATAAATTCCACTGCAATACCCTCCAAACCTGCTGCCTTGCCGGCTTTCATCTTCCGCAAAGCTTTTACTACCTCTTCTCTGTTTACCAAATCATTTTCCCTAACCCTCTCACTTTGCACACCACCTCGATCAAAACACCCTATATCTGCCACTCTATCATCAAACACATTCAACAAACCTACAAAATACTCACTCCATCTCCTTCTCACATCACCACTACTTGTTATCACCTCCCCATTTGCGCCCTTCACTGAAGTTCCCATTTGCTCCCTTGTCTTACGCACTTTATTTACCTCCTTCCAGAACATCTTTTTATTCTCCCTAAAATTTACTAATACTCTCTCACCCAAACTCTCATTTACCCTATTTTTTCACCTCTTGCACCTTTCTCTTGACCTCCTGTCTCTTTCTTTTATACATCTCCCACTCAATTGCATTTTTTCCCTGCAAAAATCGTCCAAATGCCTCTCTCTTCTCTTTCTCTAATAATCTTACTTCTTCATCCCACCACTCACTACCCTTTCTAATCAACCCACCTCCCACTCTTCTCATGCCACAAGCATCTTTTGCGCAATCCATCACTGATTCCCTAAATACATCCCATTCCTCCCCCACTCCCCTTATATATATATATATATATATATATATATATATATATATATATATATATATATATATATATATATATATATATATATATATATATATTTATTTATTTATTCATTTATTTTGCTTTGTCGCTGTCTCCCGCGTTAGCGAGGTAGCGCAAGGAAAAAGACGAAAGAATGGCCCAACTCGCCCACATACACATGTATATACATACACGTCCACACACGCAAATATACATACCTATACATCTCAATGTACACATATATATACACACACAGACATATACATATATACACATGTACATAATTCATACTGTCTGCCTTTATTTGTTCCTATCGCCACCTCGCCACACATGGAATAACAACCCCCTCCCCCCTCATGTGTGCGAGGTAGCGCTAGGAAAATACACCAAAGGCCCCATTCGTTCACACTCAGTCTCTAGCTGTCATGTAATAATGCACCGGAAACACAGCACCCTTTCCACATCCGGGCCCCACACAACTTTCCATGGTTTACTCCAGACGCTTCACATGCCCTGGTTCAATCCATTGACAGCACGTCGACCCCGGTATACCACATCGTTACAATTCACTATTCCTTGCACGCCTTTCACCCTCCTGCATGTTCAGGCCCCGATCACTCAAAGTCTTTTTCACTCCATCTTTCCACCTCCAATTTGGTCTCCCACTTCTCCTCGTTCCCTCCACCTCTGACACATATACCCTCTTGGTCAATCTTTCCTCACTCATTCTCTACATGTGACCAAACCATTTCAAAACACCCTCTTCTGCTCTCTCCAAAACACTCTTTTTATTTCCACACATCTCTCCTACCCTTACATTACTTACTCGATAAAACCACCTCACACCACATATTGTCCTCAAACATCTCATTTCCAGCACATCCACCCTCCTGCGCACAACTCTATCCATAGCCCACGCCTCGCAACCATACAACATTGTTGGAACCACTATTCCTTCAAACATACCCATTTTTGCTTTCCGAGATAATGTTCTCGACTTCCACACATTCTTCAACGCTCCCAGAATTTTCGCCCCCTCCCCACCCTATGATTCACTTCCGCTTCCATGGATCCATCCGCTGCCAGATCCACTCCCAGATATCTAAAACACTTTACTTCCTCCAGCATTTCTCCATTCAAACTTACCTCCCGATTGACTTAAGCCTCAACCCTACTGTACCTAATAGCCTTGCTCTCATTCACATTTACTCTTAACTCTCTTCTTTCACACACTTTACCAAACTCAGTCACCAACTTCTGCAGTTTCTTACATGAATCAGCCACCAGCGCTGTATCATCAGCGAACAACAACTGACTCACTTCCCAAGCTCTCTCATCCACAACAGACTTCATATTTGCCCCTCTTTCCAAAACTCTTGCATTCACCTCCCTAACAACCCCATCCATAAACAAATTAAACAACCATGGAGACATCACACAACCCTGCCGCAAACCTACATTCACTGAGAACCAATCACTTTCCTCTCTTCCTACACGTACACATGCCTTACATCCTCGATAAAAACTTTTCACTGCTTCTAACAACTTGCCTCCCACACCATATATTCTTAGTACCTTCCACAGAGCATCTCTATCAACTCTATCATATGCCTTCTCCAGATTCATAAATGCTACATACACATCCATTTGCTTTTCTAAGTATTTCTCACATACATTCTTCAAAGCAAACACCTGATCCACACATCCTCCACCACTTCTGAAACCATACTGCTCTTCCCCAATCTGATGCTCTGTACATGCCTTCACTCTCTCAATCAATACCGTCCCATAGAATTTACCAGGAATACTCAACAAACTTATACCTCTGTAATTTGAGCACTCACTCTTATCCCCTTTGCCTTTGTAAAATGGCACTATGCAAGCATTCCGCCAATCCTCAGGCACCTCACCATGAATCATACATACATTAAATAACCTTACCAACCAGTCAACAATACAGTCAACCCCTTTTTTAATAAATTCCACTGCAATACCATCCAAACCTGCTGCCTTGCCGGCTTTCATCTTCCGTAAAGCTTTTACTACCTCTTTTCTATTTACCAAATCATTTTCCCTAACCCTCTCACTTTGCACATCACCTCGACCAAAACACCCTATATCTGCCACTCTATCATCAAACACATTCAACAAACCTTCAAAATACTCACTCCATCTCCTTCTCACATCACCACTACTTGTTATCACCTCCCCATTAGCCCCCTTCACTGAAGTTCCCATTTGCTCCCTTGTCTTACGCACTTTATTTACCTCCTTCCAAAACATCTTTTTATTCTCCCTGAAATTTAATGATACTCTCTCACCCCAACTCTCATTTGCCCTCTTTTCCACCTCTTGCACCTTTCTCTTGACCTCCTGCCTCTTTCTTTTATACCTCTCCCACTCATTCGCATTTTTTCCCTTCAAAAATCGTCCAAATGCCTCTCTCTTCTCTTTCACTAATAATCTTACTTCTTCATCCCACCACTCACTACCTTTTCTAATCAACCCACCTCCCACGCTTCTCATGCCACAAGCATCTTTTGCGAAAGCCATCACTGATTCCCTAAATACATCCCATTCCTCCCCCACTCCCCTTACCTCCTTTGTTCTCACCTTTTTCCATTCTGTACTCAGTCTCTCCTGGTACTACCTCACACAAGTCTCCTTCCCAAGCTCACTTACTCTCACCACTCTCTTCACCCCAACATTCTCTCTTCTTTTCTGAAAACCCCCACAAATCTTCACCTTCGCCTCCACAAGATAATGATCAGACATCCCTCCAGTTGCACCTCTCAGCACATTAAAATCCAAAAGTCTCTCTTTCGCGCGTCTATCAATTAACACGTAATCCAATAACGCTCTCTGGCCATCTCTCCTACTT
>NC_092271.1:9159377-9161877 GCF_036320965.1 Panulirus ornatus | reverse complement strand
CGCTGTATCATCAGCCAACAACAACTGACTCACTTCCCAAGCTCTCTCATCCCCAACAGACTTCATACTTGCCCCTCTTTCCAAAACTCTTGCATTTACCTCCCTAACAACCCCATCCATAAACAAATTAAACAACCATGGAGACATCACACACCCCTGCCGCAAACCTACATTCACTGAGAACCATCACTTTCCTCTCTTCCTACACGTACACATGCCTTACATCCTCGATAAAAACTTTTCACTGCTTCTAACAACTTGCCTCCCACACCATATATTCTTAATACCTTCCACAGAGCATCTCTATCAACTCTATCATATGCCTTCACACAAAAGTCACCAGTCACCAGCTTCTGCAGTTTCTCACATGAATCAGCCACCAGCGCTGTATCATCAGCGAACAACAACTGACTCACTTCCCAAGCTCTCTCATCCCCAACAGACTTCATACTTGCCCCTCTTTCCAAAACTCTTGCATTCACCTCCCTAACAACCCCATCCATAAACAAATTAAACAACCATGGAGACATCACACACCCCTGCCGCAAACCTACATTCACTGAGAACCAATCACTTTCCTCTCTTCCTACACGTACATATGCCTTACATCCTCGATAAAAACTCTTCACTGCTTCTGACAACTTGCCTCCCACACCATATATTCTTAATACCTTCCACAGAGCATCTCTATCAACTCTATCATATGCCTTCTCCAGATCCATAAATGCTACATACATATCCATTTGCTTTTCTAAGTATTTTTCACATACATTCTTCAAAGCAAACACCTGATCCACACATCCTCTACCAATTCAGAAACCACACTGCTCTTCCCCTCTCAATCAATACCCTCCCATATAATTTACCAGGAATACTCAACAAACTTATACCTCTGTAATTTGAGCACTCACTCTTATCCCCTTTGCCTTTGTACAATGGCACTATGCATGCATTCCGCCAATCCTCAGGCACCTCACCATGAGTCATTCATACATTAAATAACCTTACCAACCAGTCAATAATAAAGTCACCCCCTTTTTTGATAAATTCAACTGCAATACCCTCCAAACCTGCTGCCTTGCCGGCTTTCATCTTCCGCAAAGCTTTTACTACCTCTTCTCTGTTTACCAAATCATTTTCCCTAACCCTCTCACTTTGCACACCACCTCGACCAAAACACCCTATATCTGCCAATCTATCATCAAACACATTCAACAAACCTACAAAATACTCACTCCATCTCCTTCTCACATCACCACTACTTGTTATCACCTCCCCATTTGCGCCCTTCACTGAAGTTCCCATTTGCTCCCTTGTCTTACGCACTTTATTTACCTCCTTCCAGAACATCTTTTTATTCTCCCTAAAATTTACTAATACTCTCTCACCCAAACTCTCATTTGCCCTATTTTTTCACCTCTTGCACCTTTCTCTTGACCTCCTGTCTCTTTCTTTTATACATCTCCCACTCAATTGCATTTTTTCCCTGCAAAAATCGTCCAAATGCCTCTCTCTTCTCTTTCTCTAATAATCTTACTTCTTCATCCCACCACTCACTACCTTTTCTAATCAACCCACCTCCCACTCTTCTCATGCCACAAGCATCTTTTGCGCAATCCATCACTGATTCCCTAAATACATCCCATTCCTCCCCCACTCCCCTTATATATATATATATATATATATATATATATATATATATATATATATATATATATATATATATATATATATTTATTTATTTATTTATTCATTTATTTTGTTTTGTCGCTGTCTCCCGCGTTAGCGAGGTAGCGCAAGGAAAAAGACGAAAGAATGGCCCAACCCTCCCACATACACATGTATATACATACACGTCCACACACGCAAATTTACATACCTATACATCTCAATGTACACATATATATACACACACATATACACATGTATACACATGTACATAATTCATACTGTCTGCCTTTATTTGTTCCTATCGCCACCTCGCCACACATGGAATAACAACCCCCTCCCCCCTCATGTGTGCGAGGTAGCGCTAGGAAAATACACCAAAGGCCCCATTCGTTCACACTCAGTCTCTAGCTGTCATGTAATAATGCACCGGAAACACAGCACCCTTTCCACATCCGGGCCCCACACAACTTTCCATGGTTTACTCCAGACGCTTCACATGCCCTGGTTCAATCCATTGACAGCACGTCGACCCCGGTAAACCACATCGTTACAATTCACTATTCCTTGCACGCCTTTCACCCTCCTGCATGTTCAGGCCCCGATCACTCAAAGTCTTTTTCACTCCATCTTTCCACCTCCAATTTGGTCTCCCACTTCTCCTCGTTCCCTCCACCTCTGACACATATACCCTCTTGGTCAATCTTTCCTCACTCATTCTCTACATGTGACCAAACCATTTCAAAACACCCTCTTCTGCTCTCTCCACCACACTCTTTTTATTTCCACACATCTCTCCTACCCTTACATTATTTACTCGATAAAACCACCT
>NC_092271.1:9141877-9154377 GCF_036320965.1 Panulirus ornatus | reverse complement strand
ATTCTGGGGGCCTTGAAGAATGTGTGGAAGTCGAGAACATTATCTCGGAAAGCAAAAATGAGTATGTTTGAAGGAATAGTGGTTCCAACAATGTTGTATGGTTGCGAGGCGTGGGCTATGGATAGAGTTGTGCGCAGGAGGATGGATGTGCTGGAAATGAGATGTTTGAGGACAATGTGTGGTGTGAGGTGGTTTGATCGAGTGAGTAACGTAAGGGTAAGAGAGATGTGTGGAAATAAAAAGAGCGTGGTTGAGGGAGCAGAAGAGGGTGTTTTGAAGTGGTTTGGGCACATGGAGAGAATGAGTGAGGAAAGATTGACCAAGAGGATATATGTGTCGGAGGTGGAGGGAACGAGGAGAAGAGGGAGACCAAATTGGAGGTGGAAAGATGGAGTGAAAAAGATTTTGTGTGATCGGGGCCTGAACATGCAGGAGGGTGAAAGGAGGGCAAGGAATAGAGTGATTTGGAGCGATGTGGTATACCGGGGTTGACGTGCTGTCAGTGGATTGAATCAAGGCATGTGAAGCGTCTGGGGTAAACCATGGAAAGCTGTGTAGGTATGTATATTTGCGTGTGTGGACGTACATACATGTGTATGGGGGGGTTGGGCCATTTCTTTCGTCTGTTTCCTTGCGCTACCTCGCAAACGCGGGAGACAGCGACAAAGTATAATAAATAAGATAAATAATAAATATATATATATATATATATATATATATATATATATATATATATATATATATATATATATATATATATATATATATATATATATATATAGGTGTGGATACAAGTGGACTGAAGTGAAAATGAGATAAAGTGTGAAATTATTTTCATGAACAGAGTGCATAACATGAAGGTTACAGTTATGCATGGAAAAGAATCATCATTCATGTGTATGGAAGCAGTGATTATATTAAAGAATTACTAATAGAGAATTCCTCTCGATTTTTCCAGATCTTGGGAACACTTTTCCAAGTTGTTTCCAGTGATGTACACTCAAAAGTAGAAATTCTGCGTGAGTATCGTGGTGGAGAGGAAGGAGACCACTACCACAGCATCCAGTCTATGATTACCTATGAGAAAGAACATGATCTTCTCATCAACAAAAAGAGACCATCTGGGGCCAGGACGTTGCTTCGGCTCCATCGAGCTCTTGAGATGGAGGCAAGAGGACTTGCTCTCAGATGATGACGAGTGCAGCTACGTCATCTTTACATCGTGGCTGCAAACGATCCGGAGAGATGGAGGCAAGAGGATGACTTGCCTCCAGATGATGACGACGAGGGCAGCTACGTCATCTTTACATCGTAGCTGCAAACGATCCGGAGAGATGGAAGCAAGAGGATGACTTGCCTCCAGATGATGACGACGAGGGCAGCTACGTCATCTTTACATCGTAGCTGCAAACGATCCGGAGAGATGGAAGCAAGAGGATGACTTGCCTCCAGATGATGACGACGAGTGCAGCTACGTCATCTTTACATCGTAGCTGCAAACGATCCGGAGAGATGGAAGCAAGAGGATGACTTGCCTCCAGATGATGACGACGAGTGCAGCTACGTCATCTTTACATCGTAGCTGCAAACGATCCGGAGAGATGGAGGCAAGAGAATGACTTGCCTCCAGATGATGACGACGAGGGCAGCTACGTCATCTTTACATCGTAGCTGCAAACGATCCGGAGAGATGGAGGCAAGAGGATGACTTGCTTCCAGATGATGACGACGAGTGCAGCTACGTCATCCTTACATCGTAGCTGCAAACGATTTCGATGGTGATAGGCGCATATCTCGAAAGGTCAAGACGAAAGGAAGAAAATGATAGAGTGAATTGGAACAATAATTGCAGATTTCGATGGTGATAGGCACATATCTCAAAAGGTCAAGATGAAAGGAAGAAAATGATAGAGTGATTTGGAACAATGTTGTATATTGGGGTCATCTATCTTTCAGTGGACTGAAGCCTTTGAAATATCCAGTGGAAACAATGCCTAGGTCCGCTCAATCACTTGGGTAAGATGGCACAGAACTACATCCGACCATCCACAAGTTGCAGCTGTGGACGTGCTCCCAACTGAACGCCTTCGTCTATAACCATTGGGAATCTGGTTTGACGTGGGAGATTAATGTGTTTCCTTATCAGCGCTTCCCTTCCCTGTGTCTGTGTGTCGTAGGCATACAAGAAACCTCAGCTCGACTAAGACTTCCAGAGGAGCTAGACTCTGAACGGCAAAGATTTATGATGCTTCTGCTAGTAAGTAGAGGCATATGCAGTGTTGGTGGTAGGCACATAATACTGTTCTGACTACAAGTACGTGTGTATATATATATATATATATATATATATATATATATATATATATATATATATATATATATATATATATATATATATGCAGGAGGGTGAAAGGAGGGCAAGGAATAGAGTGAATTGGAGCGATGTGGTATACCGGGGTTGACGTGCTGTCAGTGGATTGAATCAAGGCATGTGAAGCGTCTGGGGTAAACCATGGAAAGCTGTGTAGGTATGTATATTTGTGTGTGTGGACGTATGTATATACATGTGTATGGGGGGGGGGGTTGGGCCATTTCTTTCGTCTGTTTCCTTGCGCTACCTCGCAAACGCGGGAGACAGCGACAAAGTATAAAAAAAAAAAAAATATATATATATATATATATATATATATATATATATATATATATATATATATATATATATATATATATATATATAATCCCTGGGGATAGGGGAGAAAGAATACTTCCCACGTATTCCCTGCGTGTCGTAGAAGGCGACTAAAAGGGGAGGGAGCGGGGGGCTGCAAATCCTCCCCTCTCACTTTTTTTTTTTTTTTTTTTTTTTTTCCAAAAGAGGGAACAGAGAAGGGGCCCAGGTGAGGATATTCCCTCAATGGCCCAGTCCTCTGTTCTCAACGCTACCTCGCTAATGCGGGAAATGGCGAATAGTATGAAAGAAAAGATATATATATATATATATATATATATATATATATATTATATATATATATATATATATATATATATATATATATATACACGTGAGGCCGTTGGGAACTTAAAGGACTGGCGGGAGCTGCCTCGTCCTCTTGCCTGATGTGGTGCCTCCAGTTTCTTTGCCATCTGAAGTTTGCATCAGCCTTCACTCCTGCCTGCAGTAGCATGCTTTCCGACATGTGTGGAAGTCGAGAACATTATCTCGGAAAGCAAAAATGGGTATGTTTGAAGGAATAGTGGTTCCAACAATGTTGTATGGTTGTGAGGCGTGGGCTATGGATAGAGTTGTGCGCAGGAGGATGGATGTGCTGGAAATGAGATGTTTGAGGACAATGTGTGGTGTGAGGTGGTTTGATCGAGTAAGTAACGTAAGGGTAAGAGAGATGTGTGGAAATAAAAAGAGCGTGGTTGAGAGAGCAGAAGAGGGTGTTTTGAAATGGTTTGGAGAGAATGAGTGAGGAAAGATTGACCAAGAGGATATATGTGTCGGAGGTGGAGGGAACGAGGAGAAGAGGGAGACCAAATTGGAGGTGGAAAGATGGAGTGAAAAAGATTTTGTGTGATCGGGGCCTGAACATGCAGGAGGGTGAAAGGAGGGCAAGGAATAGAGTGAATTGGATCGATGTGGTATACCGGGGTTGACGTACTGTAAGTGGATTGAATCGGGGCATGTGAAGCGTCTGGGGTAAACCATGGAAAGCTGTGTAGGTATGTATATTTTGCGTGTGTGGACGTATGTATATACATGTGTATGGGGGTGGGTTGGGCCATTTTTTTCGTCTGTTTCCTTGCGCTACCTCGCAAACGCGGGAGACAGCGACAAAGCAAAAAAAAATAAAAAATATATATATATATATATATATATATATATATATATATATATATATATATATATATATATATATATATATATATATATATATTGAATTGACCCTCAACCCTACTGTACCTAATAACCTTGCTCTTATTCACATTTACTCTTAACTTTCTTCTTTCACACACTTTACCAAACTCAGTCACCAGCTTCTGCAGTTTCTCACATGAATCAGCCACCAGCGCTGTATCATCAGCGTACAGCAACTGACTCACTTCCCAAGCTCTCTCATCCCCAACAGACTTCATACTTGCCCCTCTTTCCAAAACTCTTGCATTCACCTCCCTAACAACCCCATCCATAAACAAATTAAACAACCATGGATACATCACACACCCCTGCCGCAAACCTACATTCACTGAGAACCAATCACTTTCCTCTCTTCCTACACGTACACATGCCTTACATCCTCGATAAAAACTTTTCACTGCTTCTAACAACTTGCCTCCCACACCATATATTCTTAATACCTTCCACAGAGCATCTCTATCAACTCTATCATATGCCTTCTCCAGATCCATAAATGCTACATACAAATCCATTTGCTTTTCTAAGTATTTCTCACATACATTCTTCAAAGCAAACACCTGATCCACACATCCTCTACCACTTCTGAAACCACACTGCTCTTCCCCAATCTGATGCTCTGTACATGCCTTCACCCTCTCAATCAATACCCTCCCATATAATTTACCAGGAATACTCAACAAACTTATACCTCTGTAATTTGAGCACTCACTCTTATCCCCTTTGCCTTTGTACAATGGCACTATGCAAGCATTCCGCCAATCCTCAGGCACCTCACCATGAGTCATACATACATTAAATAACCTTACCATCCAGTCAACAATACAGTCACCCCCTATTTTAATAAATTCCACTGCAATACCATCCAAACCCGCTGCCTTGCCGGCTTTCATCTTCCGTAAAGCTTTTACTATCTCTTCTCTGTTTACCAAATCATTTTCCCTAACCATCTCACTTTGCACACCACCTCGACCAAAACACCCTATATCTGCCACTCTATCATCAAACACATTCAACAAACCTTCAAAATACTCACTCCATCTCCTTCTCACATCACCACTACTTGTTATCACCTCCCCATTTGCGCCCTTCACTGAAGTTCCCATTTGCTCCCTTGTCTTACGCACTTTATTTACCTCCTTCCAGAACACCTTTTTATTCTCCCTAAAATTTAATGATACTCTCTCACCCCAACTCTCATTTGCCCTTTTTTTCACCTCTTGCACCTTTCTCTTGACCTCCTGTCTCTTTCTTTTATAGGTCTCCCACTCAATTGCATTTTTTCCCTGCAAAAATCGTCCAAATGCCTCTCTCTTCTCTTTCACTAATACTCTTACTTCTTCATCCCACCACTCACTACCTTTTCTAATCAACCCACCTCCCACTCTTCTCATGCCACAAGCATCTTTTGCGCAATCCATCACTGATTCCCTAAATACATCCCATTCCTCCCCCACTCCCCTTACTTCCATTGTTCTCACCTTTTTCCATTCTGTACTCAGTCTCTCCTGGTACTTCCTCACACAAGTCTCCTTCCCAAGCTCACTTACTCTCACCACCCTCTTCACCCCGACATTCACTCTTCTTCTCTGAAAACCCATACAAATCTTCACCTTAGCCTCCACAAGATAATGATCAGACATCCCTCCAGTTGCACCTCTCAGCACATTAACATCCAAAAGTCTCTCTTTCGCGCGCCTGTCAATTAACACGTAATCCAATAACGCTCTCTGGCCATCTCTCCTACTTACATAAGTATACTTATGTATATCTCGCTTTTTAAACCAGGTATTCCCAATCATCAGTCCTTTTTCAGCACATAAATCTACAAGCTCTTCACCATTTCCATTTACAACACTGAACACCCCATGTATACCAATTATTCCTTCAACTGCCACATTACTCACCTTTGCATTCAAATCACCCATCACTATAACCCGGTCTCGTGCATCAAAACCACTAACACACTCATTCAGCTGCTCCCAAAACACTTGCCTCTCATGGGATCGGATCTCTAGGACGTGAGTCAGAGGATCATCTCGTCCCCATCACATCATTCAGAGCGATACCAGTTTCCATCAGCCTTCACTCCTGCCTGCAGTAGCATGCTTTCCGACATGTTTCATGAGCTCCTCTTCGCCAACGGAACTACCTTGGCCCACCAGTGATGCTACTACGTTTGTGAATCAAGAACCATTGCAACACAAACCTCGCCAGGTGGTAGAGTGTCCTGCAGTGTATCGAGACAGACTTCCCCAGAACTTTTTTTAAAGGGGAAGTAAGTGTTTATAGTTGTGTTATTGGAGTGATAGTTTTCATACATGGTGCTTTGACAAGAAAATAGTGAAATTGGAAAAAATGTAGCTTAGACATTTGAAGCTTATTGATACAGTGGTTAAATTGATGAGAACTACTATTGACGTTTGTGTAAATAAATTAAACATTTCCTTTTTCCATAGCCAGAGGTTGAACCATTATGTGACATTCATTTTTTCATTTCATTTCAAGCTAGACACATTCATTTTTTCATTTCATTTCAAGCTAGAAGTTTCAGTTTTTCTAGATTGTTTCTTACATTTTTCATATGTATATATATGTATGTGTGTGTGTGTGTGTGTATATGTGCGTGTGTGTGTGTATGTGTGTGTATGTGTATATATATATATGTATATTATCCCTGGGGATAGGGGTGAAAGAATACTTCCCACGCATTCCTCGCGTGTCGTAGAAAGCGACTAGAGGGGACGGGAGCGGGGGGCCAGAAATCCTCCCCTCCTTATATTTTTTTAACTTTCTAAAAATGGGAAACAGAAGAAGGAGTCACGCGGGGAGTGCTCATCCTTCTCGAAGGCTCAGATTGGGGTGCCTAAATGTGTGTGGATGTAACCAAGATGTGAAAAAAGGAGAGATAGGTAGTATGTTTGAGGAAAGGAACCTGGATGTTTTGGCTCTGAGTGAAACGAAACTCAAGGGTAAAGGGGAAGAGTGGTTTGGGAATGTCTTGGGAGTAAAGTCAGGGGTTAGTGAGAGGACAAGAGCAAGGGAAGGAGTAGCAGTACTCCTGAAACAGGAGTTGTGGGAGTATGTGATAGAATGTAAGAAAGTAAATTCTCGATTAATATGGGTAAAACTGAAAGTTGATGGAGAGAGATGGGTGATTATTGGTGCATATGCACCTGGGCATGAGAAGAAAGATATATATATATATAAATATATATATATATATATATATATATATATATATATATATATATATATATATATATATATATATATATATATATATATATATGTATATATGTGTGTGTGTGTGTGTGTGTGTGTGTGTGTGTGTGTGTGTGTGTGTGTGTGTGTGTGTAAATTGGGGTGATATAAACACAGGGAAGAACCTCTGAGTTTTCTTCTAACGTTTAGGTTTCTGTGTTCACTAACCACCCAATTCACACATTTGTCCTAATGCATGATTCCTATATGCATGTGGTATGCGAAAAGTGGGTGGTGGGTAGATTAGAAAGGACAGTGAGTGGTTGGATGTCGAAGTAAAGCTGCTAGCAAAAGAGAAAATAGAAGCATGTGGGTGGTACAGGGAATGAGAGGAAATGACTGGGAGATGTAAAGGAGAAAGCGGCAGGAGATCCAGGGGAAGGTGCGGTGGTTGAAAATAAAGGGGAGTGGGTAGGAGGGAGGGTGCAAATGAGAGTATCAGTAAACTTTGAGGAGAATAAGATGTTTTGGAAGGAGGTAAATTCTGTGTGCAAGACCTGGGGGGAAATGGGAACATCGGTGAAAAGGGCAAAAATGGGAAGTGGTAACAGATAGTGATGAAGTGATGATAAGATGGAGAAAGCATTTTGCAGGACTGGTGAATGTGTTTGATGATAGAAAGGCAGATTTATGGTGTTTGGATCGGGGTGGTATGCAAAGTGAGAGAGTCATGAAGAGTGGTTTGGTAAAGAGAGAAGAGGTGCTGAAAGCCTTATGTAAGATGAAATGTGGCAAGGCTGTTGGAGTGGGTTGTATTAATGTTCAATTTATGGAGAAATGAGGTGACTGTGTTGTTTGCTGGTTGAAAGGGATTCTCAATGTATGTATGGATGATGGTGAAGTGCCTGAGTATTGGCAGAATACATGTATAGTGCCACTGTATAAAGACAAGGGGTTTAAAGGTGAGTGTTCAAACTAGAGGCATAGATTTGTTGCGTATAACTTTTAAGTCGTATGGGAAGATATTGACTGAGAAGATGGAGGCATTTACAGAGCATCAGCATCAGATTGGAGAGGAGCAGTGTGGTTTCAGAAGTGGTAAAGGATGTGTGGTTCAGGTGTTCGCTTAAAAGACTGTGAAAAATGCTTAGAGCATCGGATGGATTTGTGTGTGGTATTTATGAATCTGAAAAGCATATGATAGGGTTGATAGAGATGCTTTGTGGAAGGTCTTAAGAATACACGATAAGATGTTTTTATCAAGGGTGTAAGGAATGTATATGTACAAGTAGGAAGATAGGAGAGTGAATGGCTCCAAATGAAGGTAGGTCTGTGGCGGGGGCGTGTGATGTCACCATGGTTGTTTAATTTGTTTATGGACAGGATGGTTAGGGAGGTAAATGCGAAAGTTTAGGAGAGATGGGATAATACGCAGTCTGTAGGGGATGAGTGGGCTTGGGAAGTGAGTCTACTGTTGTTCGCCGATAATACAACACTGGTAGCAGATTCGGGTGAGAAACTGCAAAAGTTGGTGACTGAGTCAGGAAGAGTGTTTGAAACGAAGATGATAAGAGTATATGTGAATAAGAGCAAGGTTCAACAGGGTTGAGGGACAGGTTAGTTAGGGTGTGAGTTTGAATGAAGAAAAATTGGAGGACGTGAAATGTTTTAGATACCTGGGAGTAGACATGGCAGCGAATGGAACCAAGAAAGTGAAAGTGAGTCGTAGGGTGGGTGAGGGCTGAAGGCACTGGGAGTCCTGAAGAATGTGCGAAAAGAGAGAACGTTATTTGGGAGGAGAAAAATTGGTATGTTTGAAGGAATAGTAGTCCAATAGTATTATATGGATGCTAGGCATATGCGGAGGAGGGTGGTATGTTGGAAATGAAATGTTTGAGGACATTATGTAGTGTAAGGTAGTGTAATCGAATGAGTAATGACAGGGTTAACAGAGATGTGTGGTAACAGCAAAAGAGTGGTTGAGAGAGCCGGAGAGGGTTTGGACATATGGAGAGAATGAATGAGGAAATATTGACAAAGAGGATATATGTGTCAGAAGGGGAGGAAACATGGAGACCGGGAAAACCAAATTGGAGATGGAAGGATTGAGTGAAAAAGATTTTGAGCGATTGGGGCCTGAACATGCAAGAGGTGCGTACGGGAAAAGTGAACTAGAACGATGTGATATACTGGGTGGGGTCAACGCGCTATCAGTGGACTGATCCGGGGCATGTGAAACAATCGGGGTAAACCATAGAAAGGTCTGTGTAAACTAGTTGTACATAGGGAGCTGTGGTTTCGGTGCATTACGCGCGACAGCTAGAAGAAATGTAAATGGATGCAGCCTTCCATCGTCTGTTTTCGGAGATAACTTGCTAGCGCGGAAAACGGCGTCATTCAATCAATCAAGGAAACAGACGAAAGAATAGCCCAACCCACCCACATACACATGCATATACATACACGTCCACACACGCACATATACATACCTATACATTTCAACGTATAGACATATAGACATATGCATATATACACATGTATATTAGTATATTATTCATACTTGCTGCCTTTATTCATTCCCGTCGCCACCCCGCCACACATCATATGACAACCCCCTCCCCCAGCATGCGCGCGAGGTAGCGCTAAGAAAAGACAACAAAGGCCACATTCGTTCATACTCAGTCTCTAGCTGTCATGCATAATGCACCGAAACCACAGCTCCCTTTCCACAACCAGGCCCCACAGAACTTTCCATGGTTTACCCCAGACGCCTCACATACCCTGGTTAAATCCATTGATCCGTTGACCCTTGTATACCATATTGTTCCAATTCTCTCTATTCCTTGCATGCCTTTCACCCTTCTGCATGTTCAGGCCCCGACGCTCAAAATCTGTTTCACTCCATCCTTCCACCTCCAATTTGGTCTCCCACTTCTCGTTCCCTCCACCTCTGACACATATATCCTCTTTGTCAATCTTTCCTCACTCGTTCTCTCCATGTGACCAAACCATTTCATCACACCTTCTTCTGCTCTCTCAACCACACTCTTTTTATTACCACACATCCCTCCTACCCTTTCATTAGTTACTCGATCAAACCACCTCACACCACATATTGTCCTCAAACATTTCATTTCCAACACATCCACCCTCCTCCACACAACTCTATCTATAGCCCACGCCTCGCAACCATATAACATTGTTGGAACCACTATTCCTTCAAACATACCCATTTTTGTTTTCCGAGATAATGTTCTTGCCTTCCACACATTTTTCAACGCTCCCAGAACTTTCGCCCCTCCCCCACCCTGTGACTCACTTCCGCTTCCATGGTTCCATCCGCTGCCAAATCCACTCCCAGATATCTAAAACACTTCACTTCCTCCAGTTTTTCTCCATTCAAACTTACCTCCCAATTGACTTGTCCCTCAACCCTACTGTACCTATTAAATAACCTTAATGTTATTCACATTCACTCTCAGCTTTCTTCATTCACACACTTTACCAAACTTCTCATGGAAGTGTCAGTGGGTCAATGATGTCATGAACGTGAAGAGAATATGGTCGGTCACATGATCAGTATTCTAAGCGTGTGTCATCACATAAGGGGAAAACATCATCCACGTGTCTGCCAAGGACATGACGCACATCTCTCCTCAGACCACAAGGTGATCAATTTCAGACATGATCTTTTTGTTGATGTCTGTCCTAGCATTAATCGTTACACTTGCTCGATTTCTTTGCTGCATATATAAGCAAACGACGTTCAACGATAATAAGAGACTATATATATGTGAAAGATATTCTATAACGAAGTATTCCGCGTGAGTTAAGTTCAGTTATGTAATCTCTTTCCATTCCCCAACCACAATGTGGGAATGTGGGGAGAAGTGTTGTACTCGTTTTAGATGCGTGTGTGTAAAACCTATGTGTACTCTGTTCAGGTGTGTTCGTGTGTGTGTGTGTGTGTGTGTGTGTGTGTGTGTGTGTGTGTGTGTGTGTATGTGTGTGTGTGTTTGTGTGTGTATCAACCTATTTGTAATGAAGGGGGAGGGAGTTTTACACTCGTGGGGCCTCATCTGTTGAACATTCTCTACTATCGTGCAACCTTTTGACCTGTTGTCTGTCCTCATTCATCACATTCCCCTTCAGCTTATTCCATTCATCCACCACTCTTATACCATAAAACTACTTCTTTACATCTTATTCAACAAGTTTCATGTTTAATTTCATGGTGTAACTTCTGGTTGTCCCATCTTTTGTAGAACTCCACTGCCTACATCGCCAGACCAGTTTAGAACTTAAAAGTTCTGATCAGGTCACATTTCACTCTTCATTCTTGCAAGGTGGGGAAATCTAAGGCTTCTGACTTTTCCTTGTAAATCAACTCTGTTCTTCCTGGTACCATCTGTGCTGCTCTTCTCTGGACTTTTCTTCTGTACGTTCGGCGACCCCAACTTTAGATGCATAGCTTTGGCCTTAGGTATGATATATACAGCATACTAACAATTTCATTACCCATATACTTGAAAGCTGTTCTAATATTTGCAAAAAGAAATTTATCTCCGCTACTCTCCTAATGTGGGCCTCTGGCGACAGGCAGGGGTGATGTCAACTTACAAGACCTTGTTACACACACAATGCTGAAGCTTATTTCTCGTATGTGTGTGTGTGTGTGTGTGTGTGTGTGTGTGTGTGTGTGTGTGTGTGTGTGTGTGTGTGTGCTGCGTGTGTGTGTGTGTGTGTGTGTGTGTGTGTGTGTGTGTGTGTGTGTGTGTGTGTGTGTATGTGTGTGTGTGTGTGTGTGTGTGTGTGTGTGTGTGTGTGTGTGTGTGTGTGTGTGCCTGCGTGTGTGTGTGTGTGTGTGTGTGTGTGTGTGTGTGTGTGTGTGTGTGTGTGTGTGTGTGTGTGTGTGTGTGTGTGCGTGTGTGTGTGTAAGTCTGTGCATCTTATTAAGGCACAGGAGGACGGACTCTTATGACCACGTAGCGTCATTTATTAATCTCCTGCGTTTTCTTCTCTTGCAGTCTCCTGGGATTTCTTAGGTTGTCTGCAATTTTGACCCGCTCGTTCTTGACGCTATCGCTGTGTAGCTACAGTGTAAGTATATTCTTCACATCTCTCCTTACTCTTACTCGGTCACCTGTTGTGCTCGCCAGTTGATCTCTCTCTCTCTCTCTCTCTCTCTCTCTCTCTCTCTCTCTCTCTCTCTCTCTCTCTCTCTCTCTCTCTCTCTCTCTCTCTCTCTCTCTCTCTCTCTCTCTCTCCTGGACCCCGGGTGTCGGCGTGTATGACTACTCTCTCCCGATGGCTTACTTCTCCTGTTTTGAACCCCCAGCCATGAATATATGCGTCTGGAAACTACAGTTGAGGTCCC
>NC_092271.1:9070177-9141777 GCF_036320965.1 Panulirus ornatus | reverse complement strand
TGAGTCACTATGTTCTTGGCACTGTGGGAGAGCACTTAGCTCCGATGGCCATGGGTCACTATGCCCGTAGCACCTTGGGGAACACTTAACTCCCTACCCATGGGTCTCTTTGCCCGTGGCGACGTGGGAGAAGGCTTAGCTCCCCTGCCCATGGGTCACTATGCTCGTGGCACCGTGGGGGAACACTTAGCTCCCCTACCCATGGGTCACTATGCCCGTGGCACCGTGGAGAATACTTACCTCTCTGCTCATAGGTCACTATGCTATGGCACTTTTGGAGAAAACTTAGCTCCCTTGCTAATGGATCACTATAATCTTGGCACCGTGGGAGAAGACTTAGCTCCTCTGCCCATGGGTCACTATGCCCGTAGCACCGTTGAGGGAACGCTTAGCTCTCCTTCCTATAGGTCACTTTGCTAGTGGAACCATGGGAGAAGGCTTAGCTCCCCTGCCCATGGATCACTATGCTTGTGGCACCGTGGGGGAAGACTTAGCTCCCCTACCTATGGGTCACTATGATTAGGCACCGTGGGAGAATACTTACCTCTCTGCTCATAGGTCACAATGCTATGGCACTTTTGGAGAAAACTTAGCTCCCTTGCTAATGGATCACTATGATCTTGGCACCGTGGGAGAAGACTTAGCTCCTCTGCCCATGGGTCACTATGCCCGTAGCACCGTTGAGGGAACGCTTAGCTCTCCTTCCTATAGGTCACTTTGCTAGTGGAACCATGGGAGAATGCTTAGCTCCCCTGCCCATGGGTAACTTTGCCCATGGCACCGTGGGAGAAGACTTAGTTCCCCTGCCCATGTGTTACTATGCCCTCACCACCGTGGAAAAATACTTAGCTCTCCTACCTATGGGTCACCACGCCCGTAGCAACGTGGGAGAACACTTAGCTCCCCTGCCCATGGGTCACTTTGCTCATTGCACAGTGTGAGAACACTTAGCTCCCTGCCCATGGATCACTATTCTCATGGTACTGTTGGAAACACTTAACTCTCATGTCCAAGGGTCACTATTTCCGTAGCATCGTGGGAGAACACTTAACTTCCCTGCCCATGGGTCACAATTCCTGTGGCACCGTGGGGGTACACTTAGCTCCCATGCCTATGGATCACTATGCCTGTGGCACCGTGGAAGAACACTTAGCTCCCCTGCCCATGAGTCAATTTGCCAGTCGCACCGTGCGAAAACAATTAGTTCCCTGCCCATGGATCATTATGCCTTCAGCACCGTTGGGGAAGACTTAGATCCCCTGCCCATGGGTTACTATGCTCGTGGTACCTTGGGGGCACACTTTGCTCCCCTGCCCATGGGTCGCTATCACCGTAGCATCTTGAGGGAACACTTACCTTTTTTGCCCGCGGGTCGCTTTACCAGTGGAACCAGGTGAGAGGACTTAACTCCCCTGCCCATGGATCATTATGCTTCTGGCACCACGGGGAACACTTAGCTCCCCTGTCCATGGGTCACTATGCTCGTGGCACAGTGGGGAAACACTTAGCTACCCTGCCCATGGGTCGCTACGCCCGCATCGTCGTGGGAGAATACTTAGCTTCCCTACACATGGGTCACTGTGCCTTGTGGCACCGTGTGAGAACATTTGATTTCCTGTCCATGGGTCACTATGCCTGAAGCATCATGGGAGAACACTTATCCCCCCTACCCATGGGTCACCATGCCCGTGGCACCGTGGGAGAACACTTAGCTCCCCTGTTCAAGGGTCACTATGCTCGTGGCACCGTGGGAGACTACTTAGCTCCCCTGTCCAATGGTTAGCCCGCTCGTAGCACCGTGGGAAAACACTTAGTTCCCCTGCTCATGGATCACGATGCTCATGGCACCGTGTGAGAAGATTTAACTCCCCTACCCATGGATCACTATGTCCGTAGCACCGTGGAAGAACACAGCTTCCCTGCCCTTGGGTCATCATGCCCTTAGCGCCGTTGGGAAACCCTTAGCTTCCTTGTCCATGGGTCATTATGCTCTTGGCACCACGGGGAACACTTAGCTACCCTGCTCACGGGTCACTGTGCCGGTAGCACCGTCGGAAGCACTTAAGTCCTCTACCCATGGGTTACTATGCTTTTAGCACCGTTGGGGAACACACAGGTCCCTTGCCCATGTGTCACTGTGCCCGTGAAAACACGTATCTCCCCTGCCCATGGGTCATTTTGCTTGTGGCACCGTGAGAAAACACTTATCTCCCCTGTCCATTAGTGACTATTCCAGTAGCTCCATGAGGGAGTAATTAGCTTCCTTACCCATGGTTTGCTATGCTCGTGGCACCGTGGAGGAACATCTAGCTTCCCTGCCCATGGGTCGCTATGTTCGTGGCACGCGGGGGAACATTTAGCTCCCCTGCCCAATAGTGATTATGCTTATGGCGATTTTAGTCATGGATTCCCAATTAGTGATGAGTGGTGCAGGAAAAACTAACTACTGTGCAAGGGGGAAAACACAAAGTTTGGATAGTGAAAGTTGTTAATTAGAAGGAAGATGTGTATGGACACACTAAGCGGAAGACACTAGATCAGACTGCTGATAGCAAAGATGAAAGTAGGTAGAGAGATTTGCAGTAAGAAAAGTGGTTAGCAAAATACCAACCTTACCTTCTACAGGACCCCCGCCCCAGCACCGCTCACCTTCCAGTACGGCCTGACGAACGGGAGTAGCAGATCTGCCCTGCCGAGACGTCCACTTCCCGCCATGTCAAACCACCTTCGGTAGCTTTGGGGGGACGACTAAGTCCCGCCTCCCACGAAGGCACAAGGGGGATGCATCTCCGCCAGCCCGAGGGCCGACACCAGATGGACAAGGCTGGCGACCGATTATCAACCTGTGCTCTTCGACGACATCATGTAAAGGGAGTGGATCCACGTTGGGGCTTTCATGGAGCACACCTTAAGTTCCCGGTAGGAAAGCCCCAACCCTCTGAGAGCGCTCGCATTCTCCTCTTAGCACTTCCTCCTATGACCAATGCCCGTATCGCTGTGGGAGACATTTAACTCTCCTGCCAATTGGCCACTATGCTTGTGTCACCGTAGGGGTACAGTTAACTCCCCTGCCCATGGCACCGCGTGAGAGCACTTAGATCCCCTGTTCATGGGTCACTATGCCCGAGGCACCATGGGAGAATACTAAGCTTCCCTGTCCATGGGTCACTATGCTCGTGGCACTGAGGGAGAGTACTTAGCTTTCCTGCCCATGAGTCACTGCGCCCATAGCGCTGTGGGAGATCACTTATCTAACCAGCTTATGGGTCAAAATGCCCATGGCACCATGGTAGAAAACTTAGCTCCCCTACCCATGGGTCACAATTCTCGTGGTTCCGTGGGAGAACACTTAGGTCCCTTTTCCATGGGTCACTATGCTCGTGTCACCGTGTGAGAACACTTAACTCCCCTGCCTATGGGTCAACACGCCCGTAGCATGGCGGGAGAACACCTAGCTCCCCTGCCTATGGGTCAACATGTCCATAGCACTGTGGGAAAACGCTTAGCTTCCCTACATATTGGTGACTATGCTCGTGGAGGTATGGGGAAACACTTACCTCCTCTGCCCATGGGTTGCTATGCCCATAGCTACGTGGAGGAACAATCAGCTCACCTGTCCATTGGTCATTATGTCCGTAGCACCGTCTGACAACACTGAGCTCCCCTGAACATAGGACACTATGCTCATGGCACCATGGGAGAACACGTAGCTTCCCTCCGATGGGTCACTATGTTCTTGGCACTGAGGGAGAACATTTAGCTCCCCTGCCCATGGGTCATTATACCCGTAGCACCGTGGGAGAACACTTATCTCCCCTACCCATTGTTCACAATGCCCATGGCACCGTGGGAGAACACTTAGATCCCCTGCCCGTTGGTGACTATGCTCATGGCACCGAGGAGAAACACATAGCTCCCATGCTCATGCCCTATACCCGTAGCGCCATGGGAGACACTTAACTCCCCTGCCAATGGGCCACTATGCTAGTGTCACCGTGGGGATACACTTAACTCACCTGCCCATAGCACCGTGTGAGAACACTTAGATCCTATGTCCATGGGTCACTATGCCCGTGGCACCGTGGGAGAGTACTTATCTCCCCTACCCATGGGTCACCACGCCCGTAGCACCGTGGGAGAACACTTATCTCCCTTGCCTATGGGTCAAAATGCCCAGGGCACCATGGGAAAACACTTAGCTTCCCCAGCCATGAGTCACCATGATCGTTGCATTGTGCGAGAATACTGAACTTCCTGGTCCATGGGTCACCATGCCCGTAGCACCGTGAGAGAACACTTAGCTCCCCTGTCCATGCGTTACTATGCCTGTAGCACCGTGTGGGAAGAATCAGCTCCCCTGCCCATGGGTCACTTTGCTCGTGGCGTCATGGAAGAACACTTAGCTCCACTGTCCATGGGTCACTATGCCTGTAGCACCGTGTGGGAACACTTAGCTCCCCTGCCCATGTGACACTTTAATCATGGCACCGTGGGAGAACACTTAGCTTTCTTGTTCATGGGTTACTATGTTCTTGGCACTGTGGGAGAACACTTAGCTCCCCTGTTCATGGGTCACGATGCCTGTAGCACCGTGGGAGAACACTTAGCAACCCTGCCAATGGGTCACTATACCCGAAGCACCGTGAGAGAATACTCATCTTCCCTGCACATGGGTCATGATGCCCGTGGCACCATGGAAAAAAATTAGCTCCGATGCCCCTGGGTCAGCAAGCCCGTAGCACCGTGGGAGAACAATTATCTCCCCTATCCATGAGTCACTATGTTCATGGCACTGTGGGAAAAGGCTTAGTTCCCCTGCCCTTGGGTCACTATGCTCCTGGCACCGCAGGAGAACACTTTGCTTCCCTGCCCTTGGGTCATTATGTTCGTGGCACTATGGGGGAACACTTAGCTCACTTTACCCGTAGCACCGTGGTAAAGCACTTTGCTCCCCTACCCATGGGTCATGATACCCGTAGAATTGTGAGAGAACACTTAGTTCCCCTGCTCATGGGTCACCATGCCCGTGGCACCGTGGGAGAACACTTAACTCCCCTGCCCATGGGTCACCACGCCCGTGCCACCGTGGGAGAACAACTAGCTCCCCAGCCCATGGGTCATGATTCCCCTAGCACAGTGGGAGAACTGTTAGCTCCCCAGCCCATGGGTCATGATTCCCCTAGCACAGTGGGAGAACTGTTAGCTCCCCAGCCCATGGGTCATGATTTCCCAAGCACCGTAGGAGAACACTTAGCTCCTATGGCCTTGGGTCACCACGCCCGTGTCCACTGCCGAGTGTCCTTAAGTATCAAAACAGTAAATAGTAAACAATACAGGAAGAGATGCATTACTTAACACTGTGGTGATGGAGGTCACGGAAATCCATTAACCCGAAGCAAATGTGAACAGTGAAACTTGAGGTGATATCAAGGACGTCGAGGTAATGGCGTCTGAATTCAGTAACTGGAAGAAGAGTTAATGTAATTACTATAATCTCATAATGTAATTACTATAATCTCAGTGTAATTACCATAATCTCATAATCAATCTTATGATTATGAATATTTTCCACCACCTCCAAAACTTGGATTATATTTTCCTGTTCTCTCCATACTTTTATGTACTTCGTTCAGGACCTGATCTCGCTGTTCATTGTTTTCCCACTGATCAATCATAATTCTTCCTTCCACTTCTCGCAATGGTCTCCTTGGTTTTTACTGTAACACGGGCGCGCTACCCCTGTGTACGTGCCAGGTGACACACACACACACACACACACGTACGCACAAAGCCGTAGGTGATATTCTTTACAAAGACCTGGCAAGGACCTGAACGGCAAGTGCCGTCTGCGAAACGTGGAGGACGTATTTAGTACACTTGGTAAAATCTCTCTCTCTCTCTCTCTCTCTCTCTCTCTCTCTCTCTCTCTCTCTCTCTCTCTCTCTCTCTCTCTCTCTCTCTCTCTCTCTCTCTCTCTCTCTGTATGACGCAAGTCCATCTGTCTTTCTATCTCTATTCTCCTTCATAAGGGGAGTGATCAAGCATATAATCAATATAGCCTGTACGCTCGGGGTCAGAAGGCCCATATCTGCAAAACTCTTACAAAAGTGATATGTCGCGTAATAACACGCCGAACTTGGACTGATCCTTCGCATAACTGAATGGAGTGTGAGAGGAATGTATGATGAATGGAGTGTGAGAGGAATGTATGATGAATGGAGTGTGAGAGGAATGTATGATGAATGGAGTGTGAGAGGAATGTATGATGAATGGAGTGTGAGAGGAATGTATGATGAATGGAGTGTGAGAGGAATGTATGATGAATGTGAGAAAAAAAGACATCTTCAGGAAGGTAAGCTAGTTACGTTGTGTACGTGTGTGAAGCACACATTTAGGGGAGTGGACATGTAAGTGGAATGTAGTGAGGTATGAGATGAGGGTTGATCGATGATGCTCATGGCTGACTAGGCGAAGAAAGCTGAGGTAAAGCTTGGCTGAAACGTGTGGTTCATAGCAGAGACGATACTCTAACTTTTCCACTTTCTCCAAAATTAGACAGATTTTTTTTTACCTTCTCTTCTTTCTCCCTCTCATTAACCTTCTCTAAAATTCAATTATTACCCCGGGCATAATGTGGACTTCTGTTCGTGACTGGAGCCTCCAAGGTAGAAATACTAGATGTTAACTAGATACGATGTTTCGTAGATTTACAGTCATTGTAATACTTGTATTATACATCTTGCAAAGGCTGTAAGGGTAAAATTGGCCGGGCATTCTAGCGAAAACTTGAAAGAGCGGTTGAGATAGGATCAACGGGCTAGAAGCTGACTGTAATTGATGACGTGAATAGATGAATGGGTTGGGCGAATGGCAGGTGGGATCCCGGGTGAAAACAAAACAACAACAATAATGAGTGGGTAGAATTTACACATGTGTGGGTGTGAGAATTGTAAATAGACTGACAGCACAAGCAAGTCCTGAAATATGTGTTGTGGGTACGGACACGACAGGGTTGAGCGAGCACAAGTATGTCCTGAATTATGTGTGCTGTGGGTACAGACACAGCAGGGTAGAGAGAGAACACTTAGCTCCCCTGTCCATGGTCTCTATGCTCATTGCCCCGTGGGAGGAGAACACTTAACTCTCTTGTCCATGTAGTGCGCATCTCGTGACGTCCGTGAAAGGGCTGGATGAAGGCATGTGAGATAGCTTCTTACTGCTGACGGACGAACGCTAGATATAATGAATGACAGACCTAAGAGAATAAAAGTCGAAAATATATGAAATAAAACTGCAAAAACTTCCCGCAGATGTTGAACGAGAAGGTATGACATATTGGTGAAACGGTGCAGACTGAACAGGTGAGCTGGTGGCACTAGAAGAGTGTAGTTAATCAAGGTCGCCACACAAGTGTGTAGGAACGGGTTGTGGAAAGATAGGAAAAGTAATGTGGAATGAAGATTTAAAGGAGCTAAGTCTTCTGCACGGAAAACTTTGGAAAACGTTGAAACTTCCAGAAATCGAGAGATAAATGAAGAGGAGTGAGTGGGGAAAAAATTAATGAATGTAAAGAGGAATAACAAAGATGCTGCATGGTATATAATACAACCAGTCTTTGAGAGGAAAAACTGAAACAAAATAAGATAAAACAATCAAGGTATTTTGGAGAATATGGAGACGTTAGTCAATGGTAGTGGAAGTACTACATGATTGTGAATGATGGTAGAAAAGACATAGGAGAAAGTGGGGCAAGGACGGAAGACATTGCAAAGCAGGAGATGAGTGGACCAATAGCGCATTTAAAAGACGGAAAAGTTGGAGTGTAGATGGGAAGGTGACGGGGAGTTGGTAGTGTAGAGCTGAGGTTTAAGGTGTCATCACTATCTGTGTTACGGACAGAGTTTTATACTCGTGTTGGCCCGTCTTTTAACTTTGTATACACATACCACGTCTTTACTCCTATATAAACTCCTACACACACACACACACACACACACACACACACTAGCCTACGGCAGTGTTAAGATTCGCTATGACTAAGCCTTGACACGGGCTTTGGTCAATGACAACCCGGCCACATTTGTACCATTACTGGCGCAGGTGGGCCCCGTGTGTAACTGTGGTGTATTTGGCACTCAGGTGGATTTGTGTGTGTATGCATGCGTGCGTGTGTGTGTGTGTGTGTGTGTGTGTGTGTGTGTGTGTGTGTGTGTGTGTAAAATGTGATGTATTGCTTAAAAAAAAAAAAATTGCATGATCATTTCTGACTGAGGCTTAAAGAAAATGGAGAAGACCTGCACAAGAGTGCGTGTTCCTGTTAACTGGGTGATGACTGTGTGTCTTCCGCCGTAACAAGAATCTTGGCATGGAAGACTGTAGGACTGTGTCTGGTCGTGTTCAAAAAAGGATTATTACTCCCTTGTAGTTGTAGAGCAACGTACGTTTAACGAGGGAAAACGGATGTATGCATTAGAGTCTATTTCACACAGATAGGGGAGAAAGTTTTAGTGGGGGGAAAAATCGATGTAGCATATAAGAAACTTAACAATAAAGTTAATAGATACCGATATGATATTAAATGCTTTCAAAATGAAAGTCTACATAATTGAGAGTAAATGACTACATGACTTGAAGTTTGTGTGCGTCAGTCACCCATGACATTTTAAATGAAATGGCAAAATACATCTTGTTACATTTATTTAATTTTCAGTTATCAAAATATCATTCTCAAGTGTTGTTTATTCATTGTTGGCGCCAGACGTATGAAAGTTGACTGCCAAAATAATGGAATGACGCATTTAATCCATTGTGGACACGTCAGTCTGTAAGATGCCTTATTGAATGTATAAGATCCCATTGTTGTTTACTGTCCGGAAGAGATCATGTTTACTCAGCGAAGTAAATAAACTCAGTACACCACGAGACTCGAGCTGTTTGATACCCCCCATATGTTGTTCCGCCTCGCGAGTCATTTTTCATCGGTTTCTCCTCCTATGGGACTTGTGTGGGAGGAACATTCATAACATGGTGAAGTTGGGGGTCTATATTGCAACAGTTTCTGCCTCGACTGGCTTGGCTCACGTATTGATTTTATCTGCACATTTTTTCCCAATGTATTAAGCCTCATTAATCCGTTCTATTAATTCTACAAGATTAGTGATTATAACATTTCTTCTAAACGTAATTAGCACGTTACATTTATGAATATCATGCTTTACCCTGTAAAACATATCTTATATAATTCAAAAACATCCTCAAAATTTATTCTATGTTCTCATTATTAACAACCACATGTTTCTATTGATCATTCTTCCAACAAGCTAACTGATACGACTCCTTTCTCACGCAAGAGACTTGAGGGTACGCTGAAATTTGTTTTCTGTTACAGTTTGTATATCCATTCTCTCTGTCGTAATGAGGGAGCCTATTCAAAAGGAGGATGAGGTTGAGCGGAAGAGAAAGTGAACTTACGACGAGATTTTGTCAGGTGACTGTGAAGGGAACCGTGAAAGGTGACTCTGAAGGTAATCCAAAACAACAAACAATGTGGAGCACCGAGATAGAAACTCGTATAATGGCGGTTATATTAATTCCTAATCGCCTGTAGATTTGTGGCGATGATGTATACCAATGACCCTTTGACCTGAGTTCTTTCGTCATTATTAGGACTAAAATAATCAATTCGAAGGTAATGTATGGATGTATCCTGTTCCACACTGCGACGGGGCGTGAGACATGCAGTTTCCCCAGGAGACGCAATCATCAGGTTACTGGTCAATGCAATGAATGACTGAACCTTGCGCAGTATATAAAGAAATTTGCATGTCTTGGTTAAATTCCGATACTCGCTGTCGTCTATGCAGGAAACAGAAAGAGGAGAACATGCTGATGGGGATGAAATGAATCCTGTGCACCATCTGCGTCAACTTCTACGGCTACACTGGATACGAGAACTGGGAGATCTATGACTGCGTCTGCACCTACGATATGTACACCGTGACCCACATCACGGCGGACTTCGAGTCATATTATTGCTACTACTACTACACGTACTGGTCCTCCAGGAGGTACCTGTGTCGCCGTCGTCCAGAGTCTATGACCCTCTTCAGTCAACTGAAGGAACAGACAGATAAGGCCTAAAGTTACGTCACGTGACCGGCTACGAGGCTTGAAGGACAAATCACAAAGCCCAACCCTTGACCTATGATATCAACCTGACCTATGACCTAAGCACTGACTTGACGAGAGGTTGGGGATAATCCTCTAAATGACAGAAGCCATAATCAGATCAGGTGACCACTGCTCACATGACAGGTTGAAATTAGTGGTGGAGCTAATGAAAACAGATTCTACTATTTTTCTGCTAAAGGTACAGTGAGACTTATATAACAAAGAAGCGTTGTTCCAGTCTATAGCGTGACCTTCATCTTGAATATGTTTAAGAAAATCAGAATATTCCTGGCCGTACCTAATTGCATTTCAAGTTTATTTTCAGTTATTCTAGTGCCTAACTACGGCCAGTTTGACCAATACATACATTATTACATTCTTTACAGGGTATCTTATGAACGCCATGGTTATCATCTAAGGACAATCTTTGGTAGACATTGACTAAATTCCTACCAACATTATTAGGATACTGAAAGTTACATTTAAAGTAGAATAAAAATTGGGCAAGGAAGCCGGTGTGGATCGGTTGCATGGTAATCTAAGAGTTTGGTTACGAAAATTATCTTTACAGAAGAGTTAACTCTATCAGAAACAGGACCCAACAGAATTAAGAGATGTACAAAGAAACCATACTGGATAACCTAATCTCTTAAGCTGGCATTTCATAACATTAATCTCATGGTGCAGATGTTCTGGCCTACATTTTTTTAGTACTCCAAGGAAAAGACCACATTCTTCTTGATTTAGTCAGGATAATTGCTGGAAAAATGGAGGTATCCTCCTGAATGGGCGACTTGCCTTTATACACTGAGTTCAAGTTGGTTAAGGCCTTTAATAATCAACACATCTAAAAAGGGGAGTTTCCCATCACTTTCCCACTCAACTTTGAATTTGATACTTAGAACAAGAGAACTGAACTCCCGGAAAATCAAGTCAAAACTTCCCCAAGAATCATTCCATACTGTAAAGATGTCATCGATATACCGATACCAATAATACGGATTCAAAGTAATCCATACATTGGTTGGATAGTACTAGATCTAGACTACCACCACAACGCCCGCCGTCAAGTAGAACAACCAAAGCGTTGTCGATAAAACTCTTCTTGAAAAGAGTAATTTGTAGAAACACATAATTCTATCAAAGCCATGATCTTAAAGACAGGGAGGGGAAATTGCACCTGACAGTCACCAAGTTTATATTCTAAACAATCCAGGACATCATCAACTGGGACATTAGTGAACAGCGAAGACATATCAGGCATTGTCACATTGTGGAAGCTTAAACCATTAAGTTTATTAATGAAATCTTAAGAATATTTAATGTGCGAGGGAGAAAATCTCCCTAAATGAGGGATCAGTAGGCCAGTTAACCATTTGGACAGTTTGCTTGAGGATGACCATAAAATAGAAAATATAGGCCTCAATTAAACGTTTTCTTTGTGGGTTTTGGTAAGCTCGTAAAAATTGGGTAGGGCAAACTTTAAATTGATCCAAGAGCTCAATGCACTTCATATTCCCAGCAATTTTACGGACTTTCCTATTGAATTTAGTAGCAGCATTACTGAGAGGTTTCTTAGTCAACTTCATTAGTAGCCTTATCTGATAGCATGTCTCTAGCTTTCTCTAAATAATATAATTTATCAAGAACAACAACTTTGCCTCCTTTATCTGATTTTGTAATAATGATATTGTTATTCTTTAATTTAGAAAGAACCTCTAGGAGGTGGCGAGGTAAAGCACATTTATCTTTCAAACAGTCAGCAATGCTTTATAGCAAAAAAACCTTTCATACACATGATCTCATGCTTATTGTTGTGTTTGGCCAGGAATTTATCAAATTTCATAATGTACTCTAAGGCATCCTTTTTAGACAGGATTCAGAGCAAAACTGAGACCGAAACCGAATGAATCAGTCTCACTCTTATCTAGAGAAACATTAGAAAGATTCACTACATTTTTGGAATGAAAATTTTTCCCAGACACTGTCATTACACAGTCGAGAGAAGCACTATTATAGTCAGCTTTACGAAACGCATACTGAGTGACAATGTTGCAAAAGATTTTGCGGCACACGAGCCTGAGCCTCCTGGCAGCATAACTGAGATTAAAATGCATTATTACATTCGATGTCAGAGATCCTGATTCTGTCCTCCAGGAAAGAAAGAATGAAATCAGGGAAATTGGCCGAGTTTCTAGAATCCAAACTTCTTAGAACACCCAAGATTTACTGCAGATATATAGACGACACTTTCATCTGCGTCGATAACTTAATCTCCCTGGAAAACCGTAATCGACTACAAGAAACTTCAGGCTTAAGATTTATAGCAGAGCTGAATAATAATGGTAAGATTCCGTTCTTGAATGTCATGGTGAGTGCCATAATAGGATCTTTCGTCACCGAGATTTACAGAAGGCCCACCATCTAAGGTAAATGGATAAATGGTATAAGTGAATGTACTCAAAATTACAAGATGAGCGTCATTCATGCGTACGTGAGGAGAGCGATCAAGGTATGCTCAACCTGGCAACTTCTACCCCAAGAACCTTGACGTGTCCGGCAAATGTTAATCAACTATGGATATTCAAATATTGAATTTGATACCATTATGAACAACATGTTTGAGCAACATCTCTTGTCAAAAGAAAACCTCAACGTCACAGCATTGAAATTTACAACAGGGACACATTTACGACATCATATCGAAAGGACGAGAAGGTTGTGCGAGATATTGTGGCCAGAAACTTCAAAGCGATTGACGAACACAAGGATATCAGTCCGATCATATATTACAACAATCCATATTACAACAATCCATACATTACAACAACCCTTTCATTACTCACTCGATCAAACCACCTCACACCACATATTGTCCTCAAACATCTCATTTCCAGCACATCTACCTTCCTCTGCACAACTCTACCTATAGCCCACGCCTCGCAACCATATAACATTGTTGGAACCACTAGTCCTTCAAACATACCCATTTTTGCTTTCCGAGATAATGTTCTCGCCTTCCAAACATTCTTCAACTCTCCCAGAACTTTCGCCCCCTCCCCAACCCTGTGACTCACTTCCGCTTCCATGGTTCCATACCCTGCTAAATCCACTCACAGATATCAAAAACACTTCACTTCCTCCAGTTTTTCTCCATTCAAACTTACCTCCCAATTGTCCCTCAATCCTACTGTGCCTAATAACCTTGCTTTTATTCATATTTACTCTCAGCTTTCTTTTTTCGCACACATTACCAAACTTAGTCACCAGCTTCTGCAGTTTCTCACCCGAATCAGCCACCAGCGCTGTATCATTATCACTTCCCAAGCCCTCTCATCCACAACAGACAGAAACTTGCCCCTCTCTCGAAAATCTTGCATTCACCTCCCTAACAATCCCATCCATAAACAAATTAAACAACCATGGAGACATCATGAACCACTGCCGCAAACCAAAATTCACTGAGAACCAAACACTCTCCTCTCTTCCTACTCGTACATATGCCTTACATCCTCGACAAAAACTTTTTACAGCTTCTAGTAACTTGCCTCACACACAATGTATCCTTAGTACCTTCCACAGAGCATCTCTATCAACTCTATCATATGCCTTCTCCAGATCCATAAATGGTACATACATATCCATTTGTTTGTCTAAGTATTTGTCACATACATTCTTCAAAGCAAACACCTGACCCGCGCATCCTCTACCAATTCTGAAACCACACTGCTCTTCCCGAATCTGATGCTCTGTACATGGTTTCACCCTACCATATAGTTTCCCAGGAATACTCATCAAACTTATACCTCTGTAATTTGAGCACTCACCTTTATCCCCTTTGCCTTTGTACAATGGCACTATACATGCATTCCGCCAATCCTCAGGTACCTCACCATGAGTCATACATATATTTATTATCCTTACCAACCAGTCAACAATACAGTCACCCCCTTTTTTAATAGATTCCACTGCAATACCACTCAAAACCGCCGCCTTGCCGGCTTTCATCTTCCGCAAAGCTTTCACTGCCTCTTCTCTGTTTACCAAATCATTCTCCCTAACCCTCTCACTTCGGACACCACCTCGACCAAAACACCCTACATCTGCCACTCTATCATTTAACAGATTCAACAAACCTTCAAAATACGCACCCCATCTCTTCTCACATCACCACTACTTGATATTACCTCCTCATTAGCCCCCTTCACCAATGTTCCCATTTGTTCTCTTGTCTTACGCACTTTATGTATCTCCTTCCAAATCATCTTTTTATTCTCCCTAGAATTTAATGATGCTCTCTCACCCCAACTCTTATTTGCCCTCTTTTTTAGCTCTTGCACCTTTCTCTTGACCTCCTGCCTCTTTATTTTATACATCTCTCAGTCATTTGCATTATTTCCCTGCAAAAATCGTCCAAATGCCTCTCTCTTCTCTTTCACTAATAATCCTAATTCTTCATCCCACCACTCACTACCCTTTCTAATCTGCCCACCTGCAACGCTTCTCAAGCCACATGAATCTTTTGCACAAGCCATCAATGCTCCCTTAAGTACATCCCATTCCTCCCCCTCTCCCCTTACGTCCTTTGATCTCAACTTTTTCCATTCTGCACTCAGTCTCTCTTGGTACTTCCGCACACAAGTCTCCTTCCCAAGCTCACTTACTCTCACCACTCTCTTCACCCCAACATTCTCTCTTTTTTTCTGAAAACCTTTACAAACCTTCACCTTCGCCTCCACAAGATAATGATCAGACATCCCTCTGGTTGCACCTCTCAGCACATTAACATCCAAAAGTCTCTCTTTCACGCGCCTATCAATTAACACGTAATCCAATAACGCTCTCTGGCCATCTCTCCTACTTACGAACGTATACTTATGTATATCTCTCTTTTTAAACAAGGTATTCCCAATCACCGGTTCTTTTTCAGCACAAAAACCTACAAACTCTTCACTATTTCCATTTACACCACTGAACACCCAATATGCACGGATTATTGATGCATATGCACCTGGGCATGAGAAGAAAGATCATGAGAGGCAACTGTTTTGGGAGCAGCTGAGTGAGTGTGTCAGTAGTTTTGATGCACCAGACCGAGTTATAGTGATGGTTGATTTGAATGCAAAGGTGAGTAATGTGGCAGTTGAGGGAATAATTGGTGTACATGGGGTGTTCAGTGTTGTAAACAGAAATGGTGAAGAGCTTGTAGATTTATGTGCTGAAAAAGGACTGGTGATTGGGAATACCTGGTTTGAAAAGAGAGCTTTACATAAGTATGCGTATGTAATGAGGAGAGATGGCCAGAGAGCGTTATTGGATTACGTGTTAATTGATAGGCGCGCGAACGAAATTTTTGGATGTTAATGTGCTGAGAGGTGCAACTGGAGGGATGTCTGATCATTATCTTGTGGAGGCGAAGGTGAGGATTTGTAGAGGTTTTCAGAAAAGAAGAGAGAATGTTGGGGTGAAGAGAGTGGTGAGAATAAGTGAGCTTGGAAAGGAGACTTGTGTAAGTAAGTACCAGGAGAGACTAAGCACAGAATGGAAAAAGGTGAGAACAAAGGACGTAAGGGGAGTGGGGGAGGGATGAGATGTATCTACGGAAGCAGTGATGGCTTTCGCAAAAGATGCTTGTGGCATGAGAAGTGTGGGAGGTGGGCAGATTAGAAAGGGTAGTGAGTGGTGGGATGTAAGATTATTAGTGAAAGAGAAGAGAGAGGCATTTGGACGATTTTTGCAGAGAAATGATACAAATGACTGGGAGATGTATAAAAGAAAGAGGCAGGAGCTCAAGTATAAGGTGCAAGAGGTGAAAAAGAGGGCAAATGAGAGTTGGGGCGAGAGAGTATCATTAAATTTTAGGAGGAATAAAAAGAGGTGTTGGAAGGAGGCAAATAAAGTACATAAGAGAAGGGAACAAATGGGAAATTCAGTGAAGGGGAGGTGATAACAAGTAGTTGTGATGTGAGAAGGAGATGGAGTGAGTATTTTGAAGGTCTGTTGAATGTGTCTGATGATAGAGTGGCATATATCGGGTGTTTTGGTCGAGGTGGTGTGCAAAGTGAGAGGGTTAGGGAGAATGATTTGGTAAACAGAGAAGAGGTAGTGAAAGCTTTGCGGAAGATGAAAGCCGGCAAGGCAGCGGGTTTGGATGGTATTGCAGTGGAATTTATAGAAAAAGGGGGTGACTGTATTGTTGACTGATTGGTAAGGTTATTTAACGTATGTATGGCTCATGTGAGGTGCCTGAGGACTGGCAAAATGCTTGCATAGTGCCATTGTACAAAGGCAAAGGGGATAAAAGTGAGTGCTCAAATTACAGAGGTATAAGTCTGATGAGTATTCCTGGGAAATTATTTAGGAGGTATATTGATTGAGATTGTGAAGGCATGTACAGAGCATCAGATTGGGGAAGAGCAGTGTGGTGTCAGAAGTGGTAGAGGATGTGTGGATCAGGCGTTTGCTTTGGAAAATCTATGTGAGAAATACTTGGAAAAGCAAACGGATTTGTATGTAGCATTTATGGATCTGGAGAAGGCATATGATAGAGTTAATAGAGATGCTGTGTGGAAGGTATCAAGAATATATGGTGTGGGAGGTAAGGTGTTAGAAGCAGTGAAAAGTTTTTATCGAGGATGTTAGGCATGTGTACGTGTAGGAAGAGAGGAAAGTAATTGGTTCTCAGTGAATGTTGGTTTGCGTCAGGGGTGTATGATGCCTCCATGGTTGTTCGATTTGTTTATGGATGGGGTTGTTAGGGAGGTAAATGGAAGAGTTTTGGAAAGAGGGGCAAGTATGCAGTCTGTTGTGAATGAGAGAGCTTGGGAAGTGAGTCAGTTGTTGTTCGCTGATGATACATCGCTGGTGGCTGATTCATGTAAGAAACTGCAGAAGCTGGTGACTGAGTTTGGTAAAGTGTGTGGAAGAAGAAAGTTAAGAGTAAATGTGAATAAGAGCAAGGTTATTAGGTACAGTAGGGTTGAGGGTCAAGTCCATTGGGAGGTAAGTTTGAATGGAGAAAAACTGGAGGAAGTGAAGTGTTTTAGATATCTGGGAGTGGATCTGGCAGCGGATGGAACCATGGAAGAGGAAGTGAATCATAAGGTGGAGGAGGGGGCGAAAATTCTGAGAGCCTTGAAGAATGTTTGGAAGTCGAGAACATTGTCTCGGAAAGCAAAAATGGGTATGTTTGAAGGAATAGTGGTTCCAACAATGTTGTATGGTTGCGAGGCGTGGGCTATGGATAGAGTTGTGCGCAGGAGGGTGGATGTGCTGGAAATGAGATGTTTGAGGACAGTATGTGGTGTGAGGTGGCTTGATCGAGTAAGTAATGTAAGGGTAAGAGAGATGTGTGGAAATAAAAAGAGTGTGGTTGAGAGAGCAGAAGAAGGTGTTTTGAAATGGTTTGGTCACATGGAGAGAATGAGTGAGGAAAGATTGACCAAGAGGATATATGTGTCAGAGGTGGAGGGAACGAGGAGAAGTGGGAGACCAATTTAGAGGTGGAAAGATGGAGTGAAACAGATTTTGATTGATCGGGGCCTGAACATGCAGGAGGATGAAATTCGTGCAAGGAATAGAGTGAAATGGAACGATGTGGTATACCGGGGTCGACGTGCTGTCAATGGATTGAACCAGGGCATGTGAAGCGTCTGGGGTAAACCATGGAAAGTTCTGTGGGGCCTGGATGTGGATAGGGAGCTGTGGTTTCGGTGCATTATTACATGACAGCTAGAGACTGAGTGTGAACGAATGGGGCCTTTGGTGTCATTTCCTAGTGTTACCTCGCACACATGAGGGGGGAGGGGGATGTCATTCCATGTGTGGCGAGGTGGCGATGGGAACAAATAAAGGCAGAAAGTATGAATTGTGTACATGTGTATATATGTATATGTCATTGTGTGTATATATATGTGTTCATTGAGATGTATAGGTATGTATATTTGCGTGTGTGGACGTGTATGTTTATACATGTGTATGTGGGCGGGTTGGGCCATTCTTTCGTCTGTTTCCTTGCGCTACTTCGCTAACGCGGGAGACAGCGACAAAGCAAAATAAAAAAAAAAAAATATATAATTATATATATATATATATATATATATATATATATATATATATATATATATATATATATATATATGTATATATATATCCTTGGGGACAGGGGAGAAAGAATACTTCCCACGTATTCCCTGCGAGTTGTAGAAAGCGACTAATAGGGAAGGGAGCGGGGTCTGGAAATCCTCCCTTCCCATTTTTTCTTAATTTCCCAAAAGAAGGAACAGAGAAGGGGGCCAGGTGAGGATATTCCCTCAAAGGCCCAGTCCTCTGTTCTTAACGTTACCTCACTAATGCGGGAAATGGCGAATAGTGTGAAATATATATATATATATATATATATATATATATATATATATATATATATATATATATATATATATATATATATATATATATATATATATATATATATATATATATTTTTTTTTTTTTTTTTTTTTATACTTTGTCGCTGTCTCCCGCGTTTGCGAGGTAGCGCAAGGAAACAGACGAAAGAAATGGCCCAACCCCCCCCCCCCATACACATGTACATACACATGTCCACACACGCAAATATACATACCTACACAGCTTTCCATGGTCCACCCCAGACGCCTCACATGCCTTGATTCACTCCACTGACAGCACGTCAACCCCTGTATACCACATCGCTCCAATTCACTCTATTCCTTGCCCTCCTTACACCCTCCTGCATGTTCAGGCCCCGATCACACAAAATCTTTTTCACTCCATCTTTCCACCTCCAATTTGGTCTCCCTCTTCTCCTCGTTCCCTCCACCTCCGACACATATATCCTCTTGGTCAATCTTTCCTCACTCATTCTCTCCATGTGCCCAAACCATTTCAAAACACCCTCTTCTGCTCTCTCAACCACGCTCTTTTTATTTCCACACATCTCTCTTACCCTTACGTTACTTACTCGATCAAACCACCTCACACCACACATTGTCCTCAAACATCTCATTTCCAGCACATCCATCCTCCTGCACACAACTCTATCCATAGCCCACGCCTCGCAACCATACAACATTGTTGGAACCACTATTCCTTCAAACATACCCATTTTTGCTTTCCGAGATAATGTTCTCGACTTCCACACATTTTTCAAGGCTCCCAAAATTTTTTATTCTCCCTAAAATTTAATGATACTCCCTCACCCCAACTCTCATTTGCCCTTTCTTCACCTCTTGCACCTTTCTCTTGACCTCCTGTCTCTTTCTTTTATACATCTCCCACTCAATTGCATTTTTTCCCTGCAAAAATCGTCCAAATGCCTCTCTCTTCTCTTTCACTAATACTCTTACTTCTTCATCCCACCACTCACTACCCTTTCTAATCAACCCACCTCCCACTCTTCTCATGCCACAAGCATCTTTTGCGCAATCCATCACTGATTCCCTAAATACATCACATTCCTCCCCCACTCCCCTTACTTCCATTGTTCTCACCTTTTTCCATTCTGTACTCAGTCTCTCCTGGTACTTCCTCACACAGGTCTCCTTCCTAAGCTCACTTACTCTCACCACCCTCTTCACCCCAACATTCACTCTTTTTTTCTGAAAACCCATACAAATCTTCACCTTAGCCTCCACAAGATAATGATCAGACATCCCTCCAGTTGCACCTCTCAGCACATTAACATCCAAAAGTCTCTCTTTCGCACGCCTGTCAATTAACACGTAATCCAATAACGCTCTCTGGCCATCTCTCCTACTTACATAAGTTTTTTTTTTTTTTTTTTTTTTTTTTTTTATACTTTGTCGCCGTCTCCCGCGTTTGCGAGGCAGCGCAAGGAAACAGACGAAAGAAATGGCCCAACCCCCCCCATACACATGTACATACACACGTCCACACACGCAAATATACATACCTACACAGCTTTCCATGGTTTACCCCAGACGCTTCACATGCCTTGATTCAATCCACTGACAGCACGTCAACCCCTGTATACCACATCGCTCCAATTCACTCTATTCCTTGCCCTCCTTTCACCCTCCTGCATGTTCAGGCCCCGATCACACAAAATCCTTTTCACTCCATCTTTCCACCTCCAATTTGGTCTCCCTCTTCTCCTCGTTCCCTCCACCTCCGACACATATATCCTCTTGGTCAATCTTTCCTCACTCATTCTCTCCATGTGCCCAAACCATTTCAAAACACCCTCTTCTGCTCTCTCAACCACGCTCTTTTTATTTCCACACATCTCTCTTACCCTTACGTTACTTACTCGATCAAACCACCTCACACCACACATTGTCCTCAAACATCTCATTTCCAGCACATCCATCCTCCTGCGCACAACTCTATCCATAGCCCACGCCTCGCAACCATACAACATTGTTGAAACTACTATTCCTTCAAACATACCCATTTTTGCTTTCCGGGATAATGTTCTCGACTTCCACACATTTTTCAAGGCTCCCAAAATTTTCGCCCCCTCCCCCACCCTATGATCCACTTCCGCTTCCATGGTTCCATCCGCTGCCAGATCCACTCCCAGATATCTAAAACACTTCACTTCCTCCAGTTTTTCTCCATTCAAACTTACCTCCCAATTGACTTGACCCTCAACCCTACTGTACCTAATAACCTTGCTCTTATTGACATTTACTCTTAACTTTCTTCTTCCACACACTTTACCAAACTCCGTCACCAGCTTCTGCAGTTTCTCACATGAATCCGCCACCAGCGCTGTATCATCAGCGAACAACAACTGACTCACTTCCCAAGCTCTCTCATCCCCAACAGACTTCATACTTGCCCCTCTTTCCAAAACTCTTGCATTTACCTCCCTAACAACCCCATCCATAAACAAATTAAACAACCATGGAGACATCACACACCCCTGCCGCAAACCTACATTCACTGAGAACCAATCACTTTCCTCTCTTCCTACACGTACACATGCCTTACATCCTCGATAAAAACTTTTCACTGCTTCTAACAACTTGCCTCCCACACCATATATTCTTAATACCTTCCACAGAGCATCTCTATCAACTCTATCATATGCCTTCTCCAGATCCATAAATGCTACATACAAATCCATTTGCTTTTCTAAGTATTTCTCACATACATTCTTCAAAGCAAACACCTGATCCACACATCCTCTACCACTTCTGAAACCACACTGCTCTTCCCCAATCTGATGCTCTGTACATGCCTTCACCCTCTCAATCAATACCCTCCCATATAATTTACCAGGAATACTCAACAAACTTATACCTCTGTAATTTGAGCACTCACTCTTATCCCCTTTGCCTTTGTACAATGGCACTATGCAAGCATTCCGCCAATCCTCAGGCACCTCACCATGAGTCATACATACATTAAATAACCTTACCAACCAGTCAACAATACAGTCACCCCCTTTTTTAATAAATTCCACTGCAATACCATCCAAACCTGCTGCCTTGCCGGCTATATATATATATATATATATATATATATATATATATATATATATATATATATATATATATATATATATATATACATATATATGCTGAAAAGGGCTGGTGATTGGGAATACCTGGTTTAAAAGTTAGATATACATAAGTATACGTATGTAAGTTGGAGAAATGGCCCAAGAGCGTTATTGGGTTACGTGTTAATTGATAGGCTCGCGTAAGAGACACTTTTGGATGTTAATGTGCTGAGAGGTGCAACTGGAGGGATGTCTGATCATTATCTTGTGGAGGCGAAGGTGAAGATTTGTAGAGGTTTTCAGAAAAGAAGAGAGAATGTTAGGTTGAAGAGAGTAGTGAGAGTAAGTGAGCTTGGGAAGGAGACTTGTGTAAGGAAGTACCATGAGAGACTGATTATATAATGGAAAATTTTGAGAACAAAGGATCTAAGGAGAGTGGGGGTGGAACGGGATGTGTCTAGGAAAGCAGTGATGGCATGCACAAAAGATGCTTGTGGCATGAGAAGGGTAGTGAGTGGTGGGATGAAGAAGTAAGATTCTTAGTGAAAGAGAAGATAGAGGCATTTGGACGCTTTTTGTAGGGAAATAACGCAAATGAGTGGGAGATGTATAAAAGAAAGAGGCAGGAGGTCAAGAGAAAAGTGCAAGAGGTGAAAAAGAGGGCAAATGAGAGTTGGGGTGAGAGAGTATCATTAAATTTTAGAGAGAATAAAAAGATGTTTTAGAAGGCGGTAAATAAAGTGGGTAAGACAAAGGAACAAATGGAAACATCAGTGAAGGGGGCTAGTGGTAGGGTGGGGGGGATGATAACAAGTAGTGGTGATATGAGAAGGAGATGGAGTGAGTTTTTTGAATGTTTATTGAATGTGTTTGATAATAGAGTGGCAGATATAGGGTGTTTTGGTCGAGTTGGTGTGCAAAGTGAGAGGGTTAGGGAGAATAATTAGGCAAACAGAGAAGAGTTAGTAAAAGCTTTGCGGAAGATGAAATCCAACAAGGCAGCGGAGTTGGATGGTATTGCCGTGGAATTTATTGACTGGTTGGTACGGTTATCTAATGTATGTATGACTCATGGTGAGGTGCTTGAGGACTGGCGAAATGCTTGCATTGTGCCATTGTACAAAGGCAAAGGGGATGAGAGTGAGTGCTCAAATTACAGAGGTGTAAGTTTGATGAGTATTCCTGGGAAATTATATGTGATGGTATTGATTGAGATTGTGAAGGCATGTACAGAACATCAGATTGGGGAAGAGCAGTGTGTTTTCAGAAGTGGTAGAAGATGTTTGGACCAGGTGTTTGCTTTGAAAAGTGTATGTGAGAAATACTTGGAAAGCAAATGGATTTGTATATAGCATTTATGGATCTGGAGAAGGCATATGATAGAGTTCATAGTGATGCTCTGTGGAAGGTATTAAGAATATATGGTGTGGGAGGCAAGTTGCTAGAAGCGATGAAAAGTTTTTATCGAGGAAGTAAGGCATGTGTACGTGTAGGAAGAGAGGAAAGTGATTGGTTCTCAGCGAATGTTGGTTTGTGGCAGGGGTGCGTGCTGTGTCCATAGTTGTTTAATTTGTTTATGGATGGGGTTGTTAGGGCGGTGTATAAAGATGTTTTGGAATGATGGGTAAGTATGCAGTCTGTTGTGGTTGAGGAGTTTTTGGAAGGTGAGTCAGTTGTTGTTCGCTGATGATACATCGGCTGGTGCTGTTTCGGTTGTGAGGAAACTGCAGAAGCTGGTTACTGAGTTTGGTTTAAAGTGTGTGAAATAGAAGAAAGACTGAGAGGTAAATGTGAATAAGGAAGGTTATTAGGTAGTTTGGGTTCGTGGGTCAGTCAACTGGGAGGTAAGTTTGAATGGAGAAAATAACTGGAGGAAGTGAAATGTTTTAGATAATCTGGGATTGGATTTGGGCAGTGGATGGAACCTATGGAATTGGAAGTTGAATCAGGGGTTGGGGGGAGGGGGCGAGTAGGATATTACAGTAGGGCAGTGTGCGCGAGGAGAATGGTATGAATCTCGCGCGCGAAGAAGTATTCGCTGGATTCAGGGGAGGAAGGAGTAATTTTGAGGAGGCTTTTTGCTTGAGATGATGTGTGGAAGTGAGAACTCATGTACTCTTCGCGAATAAAGCGCGATGTATATATGTGGTGCGAAGGCTGTGGTGTGTGTAGAGTAGAATACGTTGGTTGCGACATGTGGTAGTGTGGAAGGTGGATGGTTGTGTGAGCGAGGCGTGGGGTGGATGGTGCACGTTTGTTTGCAGCAAGGAGGTGCTATGATGTAGCTGGGCCAGGTAGATTAATTGAGTCAATCGGGGGTGCTGATTATTGTAAGAGCTACGATCCCTGGAACCCGTAATGTAAGTGCGTAGGTGTAAAGAGAGTATGGGGATTTGTGGGGATCAAATTAAAATCGATATGAATTTGTTTCTAAAATATGAGTGCTGTCAATGTTAGTGTTTCAAGATTCTAAGTGCGTTGTTGGATTATCTTGAGACGTGATGAACAATCTGCAGATTATTACGCGGACGGTTCATTTATGTGTAGTGAGGCGGTGTTTTGTCCATTTTGTAATTTTGCCCCATGTTCTTCATCTATCTTCCCTCAGTCCCCTAGAGGATATATGGTGTCATACGTATTCTTGCGCCCTATTCTTCTTTATGTCTCTTTTTCTCTTCTTTCTCCCCAAAATTTGAGTATTTCCTCATTATCTATATCCCCACTGCAATAAAGCTTAGATTTTGGCAGCCTGAACATGCAGGAGGGGGGAAAGTTTTTGTTGATGTTGATTCTTTTGAGGGCAAGGAATAGAATGGGTGATTTGTGAATGTGGTAGTCGACGATGGATACCGTGTTGGTTGATCGTGTCTGTACATTGTGAGATGTAACTATACAGGTGATACATTGAAGTCAACCATGTTTGTACGCCCCCCCTATGTTCCTCGGGGAGACAACAATAGACGTTATTGTAGAGGCTAGAATGTATAAACAGTGTGTAATAATGGGGCATATAGTTAGTAGATGGGTTGGGCCATTTCTTTTCGCTGTTTCCTTTCGCGTCTACTCGCCAACGGGTGCAGACAGCGACCCCTACCCCCCTACCCTCCGCCCCAACACCGCACTCTCTCTTAATCTATACTCACTCACGCTCTGCATAGATATATGATATCTTTCTTATTACTTTTTCAAAACTAATTTCGCCATTTCCTAGCTATTAGGTATGCCGTAAGGTTTAGCGTTAGGAACTGAGGACTGGGCCCTGAGGGAAAATTTCCTCACCTTTGGCTCTCCTTCTTCTGATCCTTTGTTGGAAATGTAAAAAAAAAAGCAGAGGGGAGATTTCCCAGCCCCCCGCTCCTCACCCTTTTAGTCGGCCTTGTGGGGAATGTAAGATATCGACGGCAGGCAGGGGAGATACCGTGGGGAAGTATTCTTTCTCTCACGGGGTATCCCGCAGTGGATAATATAATATATTATATACTACTATATTTATACTATTATTTCGTTAATACCCTATCGGGGGATAGACGGGAGATTAGAATACTTCCCATGAATCCACAATGCGGTGTCAACCATGGCGACTTAAAGACACTAAAAATGGGACGGGAGCGATGTGGTTTTTCTCTAGCCCCCCCCACGCCACCTTGTATTTAACTTTCTAAACGAGAAAATAGAAGCTAAGAGGTCACTGACGGCTCTCTCACCCACCACCACCCTCAGGTCGAGCTTGGGGTGTTCTAAATGGTATGTTGGATGTAATTCACGAATGAGAAAAATGAGGGAGAGATGGGGGTGATTCGCAGTGGTATGTTTGATGGAAAGGTAACCTGATGTTTTGGTAGTCTGAGTGAACGGAGCTTAAACATATGTTAGGACAAAATCAGATTAAAGGGAAAATTTTTTTTTTTGGGAGAGGGGTTTGATTTTTTTCCTTTTCCCCCCCCCTTTTTTTAGGGAGCAGAGAGGGGGGTGGGGACCGGGGGTGGTTTTTATTTTGCGTTTTTGTTATTTTTGGATAATTTGAATGGAAAGGTGAGTAATGTGGCAGTTGAATGAATTAATTGGTGTATATATATATGTTATATATATATATATATATATGTATATATTATATATATATTATATATTATATATATATTATATATATATATTTTTTTTTTTTTTTTTTTTTTTTTTTTTATATACTTTGTCGCTGTCTCCCGCGTTTGCGAGGTGGGCGCAGAAGGAAACAGACGAAAGAAATGGCCCAACCCCCCCCCCCCCCATACACATGTAAACTAACACACGTCCACACCGCAAATATACATACTACACAGCTTTTCCATGGTTTTACCCAGACGCTTCACATGCCTTGATTTCAATCCATCTGACAGCACGTCAACCCTGTATTACCACATCGCTCCAATTCACTCTATTCCTTGCCCTCCTTTCACCCTCCTGCATGTTCAGGCCCCGATCACACAAATCTTTTTCACTCCATCTTTCCACCTCCAATTTGGTCTCCCTCTTCTCCTCGTTCCCTCCACCTCCGACACATATATCCTCTTGGTCAATCTTTCCTCACTCATTCTCTCCATGTGCCCAAACCATTTCAAAACACCCTCTTCTGCTCTCTCAACCACGCTCTTTTTATTTCCACACATCTCTCTTACCCTTACGTTACTTACTCGATCAAACCACCTCACACCACACATTGTCCTCAAACATCTCATTTCCAGCACATCCATCCTCCTGCGCACAACTCTATCCATAGCCCACGCCTCGCAACCATACAGCATTGTTGGAACCACTATTCCTTCAAACATACCCATTTTTGCTTTCCGAGATAATGTTCTCGACTTCCACACATTTTTCAAGGCTCCCAAAATTTTCGCCCCCTCCCCCACCCTATGATCCACTTCCGCTTCCATGGTTCCATCCGCTGACAGATCCACTCCCAGATATCTAAAACACTTCACTTCCTCCAGTTTTTCTCCATTCAAACTCACCTCCCAATTGACTTGACCCTCAACCCTACTGTACCTAATAACCTTGCTCTTATTCACATTTACTCTTAACTTTCTTCTTCCACACATATATATATGGAGGGAATGAGGAGTAATGGGAGACCAAATTGGAGAAGGAAAGGTGGAGTGAAAGAGATTTTGAGTAATTGGGGCCTGAACATGCAGGAGTGTGAAAGGCGTGCAAGAAATAAGAGTGAATTGGAATGATGTGGTATACCGGGGTCGACGTGCTGTAAATGGATTGAACCAGGGCATGTGAAGCGTCTGGGGTAAAGCATGGACATTTTGTAGGGCCTGGATGTGGAAAGGGAGCTGTGGTTTCGGTGCATTATTGCATGACAGCTAGAGACTGAGTGTGAACGAATGTGGCCTTTGTTGTCTTTTCCTAGCGGTGCCTCGCGCATATGCGAGGGGAGGGGGTTGTCATTTTATGTGTGGCGGGGTGGCGACGGAAATGAATAAGGTCAGCAAGTATGAATTATGTACATGTGTATATATGTATATGTCTTTGTGTGTATATACATGTATACGTTGAGATGTATAGGTATGTATATGTGCATGTGTGGACGTGTATGTATATACATGTGTATATGGGTGGGTTGGGTCATTCTTTCGTCTGTTTCTTTGCGCTACCTTGCTAACGCGGGACACACCGACAAAGTATGATAATATATATAGCCTAGCAGTTAGCATTCCTGCTTCTTTCACATATATATATACACACACACACACATATATATATATATATGTATATATATAAATTATATATATATATATATATATATATATATATATATATATATATATATATATATATATATATATATATATATATATATATATATATATTCCTTTTCTTTCAAACTATTCGCCATTTCCCGCGTTAGCAAGGTAGCGTTAAGTACATAGGACTGGGCCTCTGAGGGAATATCCTCACCTGGCCCCCTTCTCTGTTCCTTCTTTTGGAAAATTAAAAAAAAACAAAAAAAAAAGAGGGGAGGATTTCCAGCCCCCCGCTCCCTCCCCTTTTAGTCGCCGTCTACGACACGCAGGGAATACGTGGGAAGTATTCTTTCTCCCCTATCCCCAGGGATATACATATATATATATATAGTATGGGTTTTCAGAAAAGAGGAGTGAATGTTGGGGTGAAGAAGGTGGTGAGAGTAAGTGAGCTTGGGAAGGAGACCTGTGTGGGGAAGTACCAGGAGAGACTGTGTACAGAATGGAAAAAGGTGAGAACAATGGAAGTAAGGGGAGTGGGGGAGGAATGGGATGTATTTAGGGAATCAGTGATGGATTGCGCAAAAGATGCTTGTGGCATGAGAAGAGTGGGAGGTGGGCTGTTTAGAAAGGGTAGTGAGTGGTGGGATGAAGAAGTAAGAGTATTAGTGAAAGAGAAGAGAGAGGCATTTGGACGATTTTTGCAGGGAAAAAATGCAATTGAGTGGGAGAAGTATAAAAGAAAGAGACAGGAGGTCAAGAGAAAGGTGCAAGAGGTGAAAAAAAGGGCAAATGAGAGTTGGGGTGAGAGACTATCAGTAAATTTTAGGGAGAATAAAAAGATGTTCTGGAAGGAGGTAAATAGGGTGCGTAAGACAAGGGAGCAAATGGGAACTTCAGTGAGGGGCGTAAATGGGGAGGTGATAACAAGTAGTGGTGATGTGAGAAGGAGATGGAATGAGTATTTTGAAGGTTTGTTGAATGTGTCTGATGACAGAGTGGCAGATATAGGGTGTTTTGGTCGAGGTGGTGTGCAAAGTGAGAGGGTTAGGGAAAATGATTTGGTAAACAGAGAAGAGGTAGTAAAAGCTTTGCGGAAGATGAAAGCCGGCAAGGCAGCAGGTTTGGATGGTATTGCAGTGGAATTTATTAAAAAAGGGGGTGACTGTATTGTTGACTGGTTGGTAAGGTTATTTAATGTATGTATGACTCATGGTGAGGTGCCTGAGGATTGGCGGAATGCGTGCATAGTGCCATTGTACAAAGGCAAAGGGGATAAGAGTGAGTGCTCAAATTACAGAGGTATAAGTTTGTTGAGTATTCCTGGGAAATTATATGGGAGGGTATTGATTGAGAGGGTGAAGGCATGTACAGAGCATCAGATTGGGGAAGAGCAGTGTGGTTTCAGAAGTGGTAGAGGATGTGTGGATCAGGTGTTTGCTTTGAAGAATGTATGTGAGAAATACTTAGAAAAGCAAATGGATTTGTATGTAGCATTTATGGATCTGGAGAAGGCATATGATAGAGTTGATAGAGATGCTCTGTGGAAGGTATTAAGAATATATGGTGTGGGAGGCAAGTTGTTAGAAGCAGTGAAAAGTTTTTATCGAGGATGTAAGGCATGTGTACGTGTAGGAAGAGAGGAAAGTGATTGGTTCTCAGTGAATGTAGGTTTGCGGCAGGGGTGTGTGATGTCTCCATGGTTGTTTAATTTGTTTATGGATGGGGTTGTTAGGGAGGTAAATGCAAGAGTCTTGGAAAGAGGGGCAAGTATGAAGTCTGTTGGGGATGAGAGAGCTTGGGAAGTGAGTCAGTTGTTGTTCGCTGATGATACAGCGCTGGTGGCTGATTCATGTGAGAAACTGCAGAAGCTGGTGACTGAGTTTGGAAAAGTGTGTGGAAGAAGAAAGTTAAGAGTAAATGTGAATAAGAGCAAGGTTATTAGGTACAGTAGGGTTGAGGGTCAAGTCAATTGGGAGGTGAGTTTGAATGGAGAAAAACTGGAGGAAGTGAAGTGTTTTAGATATCTGGGAGTGGATCTGGCAGCGGATGGAACCATGGAAGCGGAGGTGGATCATAGGGTGGGGGAGGGGGCGAAAATCCTGGGGGCCCTTGAAGAATGTGTGGAAGTCGAGAACATTATCTCGGAAAGCAAAAATGGGTATGTTTGAAGGAATAGTGGTTCCAACAATGTTGTATGGTTGCGAGGCGTGGGCTATGGATAGAGTTGTGCGCAGGAGGATGGATGTGCTGGAAATGAGATGTTTGAGGACAATGTGTGGTGTGAGGTGGTTTGATCGAGTGAGCAACGTAAGGGTAAGAGAGATGTGTGGAAATAAAAAGAGCGTGGTTGAGAGAGCAGAAGAGGGTGTTTTGAAGTGGTTTGGGCACATGGAGAGGATGAGTGAGGAAAGATTGACCAAGAGGATATATGTGTCGGAGGTGGAGGGAACAAGGAGAAGAGGAGAGACCAAATTGGAGGTGGAAAGATGGAGTGAAAAAGATTTTGTGTGATCGGGGCCTGAACATGCAGGAGGGTGAAAGGAGGGCAAGGAATAGAGTGAATTGGAGCGATGTGGTATACCGGGGTTGACGTGCTGTCAGTGGATTGAATCAGGGCATGTGAAGCGTCTGGGGTAAACCATGGAAAGCTGTGTAGGTATGTATATTTGCGTGTGTGGACGTATGTATATACATGTGTATGGGGGGGGGGGTTGGGCCATTTCTTTCGTCTGTTTCCTTGCGCTACCTCGCAAACGCGGGAGACAGCGACAAAGTATAATAAATAAATAAATATATATATATATATATATATATATATATATATATATATATATATATATATATATATATATATATATATATATATATATATATATATATATATATATATATGTGTGTGTGTGTGTGTGTGTGTGTGTGTGTGTATACATATATAGAAAGGTCCAAGAGGTGTAAAAGACGGCAAATGAGAGTTGGGGTGAGAGAGTATCGTTAAATCTTAGGGAGAATAAAAAGATGTTTTCGAACGAGGTAAATATAGTGCGGAAGACATGAGAACAGTTAGGAACATCGGTGTAGGGGGCTAATGGGGAGGTAATAACAAGTAGTGGTGAAGTGAGAAGGAGATGGAGTAAGCAATTTGAAGATTTGTTGAATGTGTTTGATGATAGAGTGGTAGATATAGAGTATTTTGGTCGAGGTGGTGTGCGCAGTGAAAGGGTCAGAGAGAATGGTTTCGTAAACAGAGAAGAGGTGGTGAAAGCTTTGCGGAAGATGAACGCTGGCAAGACGGCGGATTTTGATGGTATTGCAGTAGAATTTATCAGAAAAGAGGGGGATTATGTTAACTGGCTGGTGAGGATATTTAATGTATGTATGGTTTATGGTGAAATGCATACATAGTGCCATTGTACAAAGGCAAAAGGGATAAAGGTGAGTGCTCAAATTACAAAGGTATAGTTTTTTTTGAGTATTCCTGGGAAATCATATGGTAGGGTATTGAGTGAGAAGGTGAAGGCATATACAGAATATCAAACTGGGGAAGAGCAGTGTGGTTTCAGAAGTGGTAGAGGATGTGTGGATCAAGTGTTTGCTTTGATGAATGTATGCCAGACGGCATATGATAGAGTTGATAGAGATGCACTGTGGCAGGTATTAAGAGTATATGGTGTAGGAGGTAAGTTGCTATAATCATTGAAAAGTTTTTATCAAGGATGTAAGGCATATGTACGAGTAGGAAGAGAGGAAAGTGATTGGTTCCCATTGAATGTCGGTTTGCGGCAGGGGTGCGTGATGTCTCCATAGTTGTTTAAATTGTTTATGGATGGGGTTGTTAGGGAGGTGAATTCAAGATTTTGGAGAGAGGGGCAAGTATGCAGTCTGTTGTCGATGAGAGGGCTTGAGAAGTGAGCCAGTTGTTGTTCGCTGATGATACAGCGCTGGTGGCTGATTTGGGTGAGGAACTGCAGAAGCTGGTGAATGAGTTTAATAAAGTGTGTGAAAGAAGAAAGCTGAGAGTAAATGTGAATAAGAGCAAGGTTCAATAGGGTTGATGGACAAGAAAGTGGCAGGGAAGTTTCAATGGAGAAAAACTGGAAGGAAGTGAAGTGTTTTAGACGTCTGTGAGTGAATTTGGTATCGGATGAAACCATGGAAGCGTAAATGAGTCACAGGGAGGGGAAGGGGGCGAAGGTTCTGGGAGTGCTGAAGAATGTGTGGAAGGCGAGAACGTTGAGGAATGAGTGGAATGCGAGAACTTTATCTCGGAGTGCAAAAATGGGTATGTTTGAAGAAATAGTGGTTCCAACAATGTTATATTGTTGTGAGGCAATGTTATTGATAGGGTTATGCGGAGGAGGGTGGATGTGTTGGAAATGAAATGTTTGAGGACAATATGTGGTGTGAGGTGGTTCGAATGAGTAATGAAAGGGTAAGAGAAATGTGTGGTAATAAAAAGAGTGTGGCTGAAAGAGGAGAGGGGGGGGAGGGTATTGAAATGGTTTAGTCACATGGAGAGAATGAGTGAGGAAAGATTGACAAGGAGGATATATGTGTCAGAAGTGGAGGGAACGAAGAGAAGTGGGAGACCAAATTGGAGGTGGAAAGATGGAGTGAAAAAGATTTTAAGTGTTAGGGGCCTGGACATGCAAGAGGGTGAAAGGCTTGCAAGGAATAGAGTGAATTGGAACGATGTGGTATGCCGGGGTCGACGCGCTGTCAGTGGATTGAACCAGGGCATGTGAAACGTCTGGGGTAAAGCATGGAAAGTTCTGTGGGGCCTGGATGTGGAAAGGGAGCTGTGGTTTCGGTGCATTATTACATGACAGCTAGAGACAGTGTGAACGAATGTGGCCTTTGTTGTCTTTTCTTAGCGCTACCTCGCGCACCTGCGGGGGGGAGGGGGTTGTTATTCCATGTGTGGCGGGGTGGCGATGAGAATGAATAAAGGCAGACAATATGAATTATGTACATGAATATGTTGTGTTATCATTTAGAAGATCATTTATCTTAGATGAATAGTTACTTTTGTCTAAAATCACAACAGTGATTTTAGTAATTTAAGTAATGATGAAAATAATATCTGTAAGGGTTTAGAATATGACAGTTTGTCAAAACCAGTGCAACCTAATTGCCCTAAAAGATTTATAAGAGCTATTAACACCTTAAAATAAAGATAAAGATATACATATTACTAAAGCAGATAAGGCTAACTGTTTTGATTTTAGACAAAAGTAACTGTTTATCTAAAATGAATGATCTTCTAAATGATAACACAACATATTCTAAACTTAGTAAAAATCCCTTAGAAGCAGTTGATTCTCATTTTGATAAAGAAATGAAGTTGTTGTTGAAAAGTAATAGTTCTCTTATCAAAAGTTTGTCATATTTGTCCCCTTCATTGCCATATATGTATGGTCTTATCAGAACACATAAACAGAATTTTCCAGCAAGACCTATAGTGAGTTCAGTCGGCTCCATCACATATAAATCATCAAAATGGTTAGTTTCTTTATTAAGCCATTTAGTGGGTAAGGTGTCAACTTCTAATATCATGAACAATGTAGATTTAGTCAACAAGCTAAACAATATCAATATCAATATCAGCTTTGATGTTTCCTCACTTTTCACTAAAGTTCCAGTTGATGACCTTTTAGAATATTTATTCGATGTCTTGGATGATATTCATTTACCTGTTTCAAAATCTGTTTTCATTGAACTGATAAAATTGTGTATAAGAGACTGTGTATTTCAATTCAATGGAGATTATTATGCTCAAAAGTTCGGTATGGCAATGGGTAACCCTCTTTCACCTGTACTAAGTAATCTTTATATGGAATTTTTTGAAACAAAATTACTAAAGGATATCTTACCTTCTAATGCAATTTGGTTTAGGTATGTAGATGATGTTCTTTCTGTTTGGCCAACAAATGAAAAATTTCAAATATTTCTCCCATTACTTAACAATTTAGTACCTTCCATCAAATTTACTGTAGAAAATGAAAATAATGTTATGTTACCATTTTCAGATTGCATGATCCATAGGAAAAGAAACTCGTATAAGTTTAGCATATACAGAAAACCCACCAATGTATGCTCATATATCCATTATTACTCATCTCAACCTGAGAGAGTTAAAATATTATCATTTCAATCTATGTTCCTTAGGGCATTATGTATTTGCAGTCTAGAGTTTATTGATGATGAGTTTTAGAAGATACATTCTATTGGATCTAAGTTAAAGTGCCCTAGATCTTTCATTGATAAATCCCTTAAGTTAGCAAAGAAATCATTTTATAGAGTTGAGCCCAAACCTCCCATTGACACCAAGAATCTGTTAGTTCTCCCTTTTGATAATAATTTCACTCTACTTTCCATGTTGCTTAAAACCTTTAATGTAAATGTTGCCTTTAGCAACAATAATACTATAAAGAATATCATAATCAGGAATTCACCAGAAAATTCTCTTGGATGCATCTATAAAGTGCCATGGGGAAATTGTGATAAATTTTATGTTGGTCAGACTGGTAAGGATCTTTCTGTTAGACTTGAGCAACATAGATATAGTATAAGAAAAAGACAAGAATCAAATGGCTTGTTTAATCACGTTAAACACTATGATCATTGTATTGACTGGAGTAATGCCATCTCAGTTATTGACATTAACTCTATTATCAAGAGAAATATCATTGAATCAGTGATGGTCTATACAAATTAGATAACTTAGTTGGTGATAGAATTTGTAAAATGATAGGTTTATGAATGCTCGTTGTATGTTTCAGACAATCACATCTTTACCAAATGGCGTCCTAGCTCCGTCTCTTCGATGTATATCAAATGACTTATATTTCTCTCTTGTGTCTCCCCTTATGATGTGATTATTACACGAAAATGCACTTGGGAACATATCGTGTTTCATTTTGCCTGTAGACTCATAGGAATATCTTGATCACGCGCAAAATTGTGATCCTTTCCAATATATATATATATATATATATATATATATATATATATATATATATATACATATATATATATATATATATATATATATATATATATATATATATATATATATATATATATATTCTTCTCTTCTTTCTTTTATACTATTCGTCATTTCCCGCGTTAGCGAGGTAGGGTTAAGAACAGAGGACTGGACCTTTGAGGGAATATCCTCACCTGGCCCCCTTCTCTGTTTCTTCTTTTGGAAAATTAAAAAAAAAGAAAGACAGGAAAGGATTTCCAGCCCCCCGCTTCCTTCCCTTTTACTCGCCTCCTACAACACGCAGGAAATACGTGGGAAGTATTCTTTCTCCCCTATCCCCAGGGATGATATATATATATATATATATATATATATAGGAAGAGAGGAAAGTGATTGGTTCTCAGTGGATGTAGGCTTGCGGCAGGGGTGTGTGATGTCTCCATGGTTGTTTAATTTGTTTATGGATGGGGTTGTTAGGGAGGTAAATGCAAGAGTTTTGGAAAGAGGGGCAAATATGAAGTCTGTGTGGATGAGAGAGCTTGGGAAGTGAGTCAGTTGTTGTTCGCTGATGATACAGCGCTGGTGGCTGATTCATATGAGAAACTGCAGAAGCTGGTGACTGAGTTTGGTAAAGTGTGTGAAAGAAGAAAGTTAAGAGTAAATGTGAATAAGAGCAAGGTAATAGGTACAGTAGGGTTGGGGGTCAAGTCAATTGGGAGGTAAGTTTAAATGGAGAAAAACTGGAGGAAGTAAAGTGTTTTAGATATCTGGGAGTGGATCTGGCAGCGGATGGAACCATGGAGGCGGAAGTAAATCATATGGTGGGGGAGGGGACGAAAATCCTGGGAGCCTTGAAGAATGTGTGGAAGTCGAGAACATTATCTCGGAAAGCAAAAATGGGTATGTTTGAAGGAATAGTGGTTCAAACAATATTGTATGGTTGCGAGGCGTGGACTATGGATAGAGTTGTGCGCAGGAGGATGGATGTGCTGGAAATGAGATGTTTGAGGACAATGTGTGGTGTGAGGTGGTTTGATCGAGTAAGTAACGTAAGGGTAAGAGAGATGTGTGGAAATAAAGAGAGCGTAGTTGAGAGAGCAGAAGAGAGTGTTTTGAAATGGTTTGGTCACATGGAGAGAATGAGTGAGGAAAGAGTGACCAAGAGGATATATGTGTCGGAGGTAGAGGGAACGAGGAGAAGAGGGAGACCAAATTGGAGGTGGAAAGATGGAGTGAAAAAGATTTTGTGTGATCGGGGCCTGAACATGCAGGAGGGTGAAAGGAGGGCAAAGAATAGAGTGAATTGGAGCGATGTGGTATACCGGGGTTGACGTGCTGTCAGTGGATTGAATCAAGGAATGTGTATGGGGGTGGGTTGGGCCATTTCTTTCGTCTGTTTCCTTGCGCTACCTCGCAAACGCGGGAGACAGCGACAAAGCAAAAAAAAAAAAAAAAAAATATATATATATATATATATATATATATATATATATATATATATATATACATATATATATATATATATATATATATATATATATATATATATATATATATATATATATATATATATATATATATATATATATGTATATATATATATATATATATATATATATATATATATATATATATATATATATATATATATATATATATATATATATATATATATATATATATATATGTATATATATATATATATATATATATATATATATATATATATATATACAAATCCATTTGTTTTTCTAAGTATTTCTCACATACATTCTTCAAAGCAAACACCTGATCCACAAATCCTCTACCACTTCTGAAACCATACTGCTCTTCACCAATCTGATGCTCTGTACATGCCTTCACCCTCTCAATCGATACCCTCCCATATAATTTCCCAGGAATACTCAACAGACATTCACCTCTGTAATTTGAGCACTTACTTGTATCTCCTTTGCCTTTGTAAAATGGCACTATGCAAGCATTCCGCCAATCCTCAGGCACCTCACCATGAGTCATAAATACATTGAAAAACCTTACCCACCAGTCAACTATACAGACACCCCCTTTTTTAAATAGATTCCACTGCAATTCCATCCAAACCCTCTGTTTTGCCGGGTTTCATCTTCCGCAAAGCTTTTACTACCTCTTCTCTGTTTACCAAATCATTCCCCTTAACCCTCTCACTTTGCACACCACCTCGACCAAAACACCCTATATCTGCCACTCTATCATCAAACACATTCAACAAACCTTCAAAACACTCCTTTGCAAATCACCACTACTTGTTATCACCTCGCCATTAGCCCCCTTCTCTGATGTTCCTATTTGTTCCCTTGTCTTACGTATTTTATTTACCTCCTCTCAAGACATCATTTTGTTCTCCCTAAAATTTAATGATACTCTTTCACCTCAACTCTCATTTGCCCTCTTTTTAAACACTTGCACCTTTCTCTTGACCTCCTGCCTCTTTCTTTTCTACATCTCCCAGTCATTTGCATTAATTCCTCTGCAAACATCGTCCAAATGCCTCTCTCTTCTCTTTCACTCACAATCTTACTTCTTCATGACACCACTCACTACCCTATCTAATCTGCCCACCTCCCAAGCCTCTCATAACAGAAACATCTTTTGCGCAAGCCATCATTGCTTCCTAAATGCATCCTGTTCCTCCCCCACTCCCCTTACGTCCTTTGTTCTCACCGTTTTCCATTCTGTGCTCAGTTTCTCCTTGTACTTACTCAAACAAGTCTCCATCCCATGCTCACTTACTCTCACCACTCTCCTCACCCTAACATTCTTCTTTTTCGAAAACATCTACAAATCTTCACCTTCGCCTCCACACGATAATGATCGGACACCCCTCTAGTTCCACCTCTCATACATATACATACATATATATATATATATATATATATATATATATATATATATATATATATATATATATATATAGATTGCGTGTCGTAAAAGGCGACTAAAAGGGGAGGGAGCGGGGGCTGGAAATCCCCCCCTCTCTTTTTTTTTTTTCCAAAAGAAGGAACAGAGAAAGGGGCTAGGTGAGGATGTTCCTCTGGGGTCCGGTCCTCTGTTCTTAACGCTACCTCGCTGGCGCGGGAAATGGCGAATAGTTTAAAAAAAAAATAAATATATATATATATATATATATATATATATATATATATATATATATATATATATATATATATTTGTTTTGCTTTGTCGCTGTCTCCCGCGTTAGCGAGGTAGCGCAAGGAAACAGACGAAAGAAAAGCCCAACCCGCCCACATACACATGTATATACATACCTGTCCACACACGCACAATATACATACCTATACATCTCAATGTACACATATATATACACACACAGACACATACATATATACACATGTACAAAATTCACACTGTCTGCCTTTATTTGTTCCCATCGCCACCTCGCCACACATGGAATAACAACCACCTCCCCCCTCATGTGTGCGAGGTAGCGCTAGGAAAAACACCAAAGGCCCCATTCGTTCACACTCAGTCTCTAGCTGTCATGCAATAATGCACCGAAACCACAGCTCCCTTTCCACATCCAGGCCCAACACACTTTGCATGGTTTACCCCAGACGCTTCACATGCCCTGGTTCAATCCATTGACAGCACGTCGACCCCGGTATACCACATCGTTTCAATTCACTCTATTCCTTGCACGCCTTTCACCCTCCTGCATGTTCAGGCCCCGATCACTCAAAATCTTTTTCACTCCATCTTTCCACCTCCAATTTGGTCTCCCACTTCTCGTTCCCTCCACCTCTGACACATATATCCTCTTGGTCAATCTTTCCTCACTCATTCTCTCCATGTGACCAAACCATTTCAAAACACCCTCTTCTGCTCTCTCAACCACACTCTTTTTATTTCCACACATCTCTCTTACCCTTACATTACTATCTCGATCAAACCACCTCACACCACATACTGTCCTGAAACATGTCATTTCCAGCACATCCACCCTCCTGCGCACAACTCTATCCATAGTCCACGCCTCCCAACCATACAACATTGTTGGAACCACTATTCCTTCAAACATACCCATTTTTGCTTTCCGAGATAATGTTCTCGACTTCCAAACATTCTTCAAGGCTCCTAGAATTTTCGCCCCCTCCCCCACCCTATGATTCACTTCCGCCTCCATGGTTCCATGCGCTGCCAGATCCACTCCCAGATATCTAAAACACTTCACTTCCTCCAGCTTTCTCCATTCAAACTTACCTCCCAATTGACTTGACCCTCAACCCTACTGTACCTAATAACCTTGCTCTTATTCACATTTACTCTTAACTTTCTACTTTCACACACTTTACCAAACTCAGTCACCAGCTTCTGCAGTTTCTTACATGAATCAGCCACCAGCGCTGTATCATCAGCGAACAACAACTGACTCACTTCCCAAGCTCTCTCATCCCTAACAGACTTCATACTTGCCCCTCTTTCCATAACTCTTGCATTCACCTCCCTAACAACCCCATCCATAAACAAATTAAACAACCATGGAGACATCACACACCCCTGCCGCAAACCTATATTCACTGAGAACCAATCACTTTCCTCTCTTCCTACACGTACACATGCCTTACATCCTCGATAAAAACTTTTCACTGCTTCTAACAACTTGCCCCCCACACCATATATTCTTAATACCTTCCACAGAGCATCTCTATCAACTCTATCATATGCCTTCTCCAGATTCATAAATGCTACATACAAATCCATTTGTTTTTCTAAGTATTTCTCGCATACATTTTTCAAAGCAAACACCTGATCCACACATCCTCTACCACTTCTGAAACCACACTGCTCTTCCCCAATCTGATGCTCTGTACATGCCTTCACTCTCTCAATCAATACCCTCCCATATAATTTACCAGGAATACTCAACAAACTTATACCTCTGTAATTTGAGCACTCACTCTTATCCCCTTTGCCTTTGTACAATGGCACTATGCAAGCATTCCACCAATCCTCAGGCACCTCACCATGAATCATACATACATTAAATAACCTTACCAACCAGTCAACAATAGAGTCACCCCCTTTTTAAATAAATTCCACTGCAATACCATCCAAACCTGCTGCCTTGCCGGCTTTCATCTTCCGTAAAGCTTTTACTACCTCTTCTTTGTTTCCCAAATCCTTTTCCCTAACCCTCTCACTTTGCACACCACCTCGACCAAGACACCCCACATCTGCCACTCTATCATCAAACACATTCAACAAACCTTCAAAATATTCACTCCATCTCCTTCTCACATCACCACTACTTGTTATCACCTCCCCATTAGCCCCCTTCACTGAAGTTCCCATTTGCTCCCGTGTCTTACGCACTTTATTTACCTCCTTCCAAAACATATTTTTATTCTCCCTGAAATTTAATGATACTCTCTCACCCCAACTCTCATATGCCCTCTTTTTCACCTCTTGCACCTTTCTCTTGACCTCCTGCCTCTTTCTTTTATACCTCTCCCACTCATTTGCATTTTTCGCTGAAAAAATCGTTCAAATGCCTCCCTCTTCTCTTTCACTAGCAATCTTACTTCTTCATCCCACCACTCACTACCTTTTCTAATGAACCCACCTCCCACGCTTCTCATGCCACAAGCATCTTTTGCGCAAGCCATCACTGCTTCCCTAAATACATCCCATTCCTCCCCCACTCCCCTTACCTCCTTTGTTCTCACCTTTTTCCATTCTGTACTCAGTCTCTCCTGGTACTTCCTCACACAAGTCTCCTCCCCAAGCTCACTTGTTCTCACCACTCTCTTCACCCCAACATTCTCTCTTTTTTTCTGAAAACCCCCACAAATATTCTCCTTTGCTTCCCAAGATAATGATCAGACATCCCTGCAGTTGCCTTTGTACAATGAGACTATGCATGCATTCAGCCAGTTTTTCAAGCAATTCACATGAACCATACATACATACCAACCAGTCAACAACACAGTCACACCTTTTTTGATAAATTGCACTACAGGACCATCCAAACCTGCCGCCTTGCTGGCTTTTATACTCCGCAAAGCTTTTACTACCTCTTCACCAAACCATTCTCCTGACCCTCTCACTTCGCACACCACCTTGACCAAAACACCCTATATATGCACTCTATCATCAAACACATTCAACATACCTTCAAAATACTCACTCCATCTCCTCACTTCATCACTACTTGTTGTTACCTCCCCATTAGCCCTCTTCACCGATGTTCCCATTTGTTCTCTTCTCTTACGCACTTTATTTACCTCCTTCCAAAACATCTTTTTATTCTCCCTAAAATTCATTGATACTCTCTCACCCCAACTCTCATTTGCCCTCTTTTTCACCTCTTGCACCTTTCTCTTGACCTCATCCCTTTTTCTTTAATACATATCCCAGTCAGTCGCACTACTTCCCTGCAGAAATCGACCAAACACCCTTCTCTTCTCTTTCATTAACAATCTTAGTTCTTCGTCCCACCACTCACTACCCTTTCTAATCTGTCCACCTCCCACTTTTCTCATGAAACAAGCATCTCTTGCGCAAGCCATCACTGCTTCCTTAAATACATCAAATTTCCCCCACCCTTACGTCATTTGCTCTCACCTGTTTCCATTCTGCACTCAATCTCTCATTGTACTTCCTCACATAAGTCTCCTTCCTAAGCTCACTCACTCTCACCACTCTCTTCACCCTAACATTTTATCTTCTTTTCTGAAAACCTCTACAAATCTTAAGCTTCGCCCCCACAAGAAAATGATCAGACATCCCTCCAGTTGCCCCTCTCAGCACATTAACATCCAAAAGTGTATCAGTTAACACGTAATCCAGTTACGCTTTCTGGAAATCTATCCTACTTTCATACGTATACTTATGTGCATCTTTCTTTTTATACCAGGTATTCCCAATCACCAGTCCTTTTTCAGCACACCATTTCTATTTATAACAATGAACACCCAAAGTAGACCAAGTATACCCTCACCTGCCACTTTACTCACCTTTGCATTCAAATCACCCATCACTATAACCCGGTCTCTTACATCAAAGCTGCTAACACTCACTCAGCTGCTTCCAAAACACTTGCCTCTCATGATCTTTCTTCTCATGACCAGGTGCATAAGCACCAATAATCACCCATCTCTCTCCATCCACTTTCAGTTTTACCCATATCAATCTAGAATTTACTTTCTTACACTATCACATACTTCCACAACTCCTCCTTCATTAGTAGTGCTACTCCTTCCTTTGCTCTTGTCCTCTCACCAATATTTGACCTTACTTCCAAGACATTCCCAAACCATTCTTCCCCTTTACTCTTGAGCTCTGTTTCACTCTGAGCCAAAACATCCAGGTTTCTTTCCTCAAACATACTACCTAACTCTCCTTTTTCTCATCTTGGTTATATCCACACACATTTAGATATTCCAATCTGAGCCTTCAAGGAGGATGAGCACTCCCTGCATAACTCCTTCTGCTTCCCCTTTTAGAAAGTTAAAATACAATGAGGGGAGGGTTTCTAGCCCACCGCTACCTTCTCCTTCGGTCACCTTTTACGACACGAGGGGAATGCGTGATGACTGAGTGGCAGATATAGACTGTTTTAGTCGAGGTGGTGTGCGAAGTGAGAGGGTGAGGGAGATTGGTTTGGTAAACAGAGAAGCGGTAGTGAAAGCTTAGCGGAAGATGAAAGCCGACAAGGCGACGGGCTTGGATGGTATTGCAGTGGAATTTATCAAAAAAGGGGGTGACTGAATTGTTGACTGGTTGATCAGGATATACAATGTATGCATGGCTCATGGTGAAGAGCATGAGGATTGGCGAAATGTATGCAGAGTGTCTTTGTACAAAGGCAGAGGGAATAAAGGTGAGTGTTCAAATTACAGAGGTATAAGTTTGTTGAGTATTCATGGGAAATTATATGGGAGGACATGTATACGTTGAAATGTATAGGTATTCATATGTGCGTGTGTGGGGGTTTATGTATATACATGTGCATGTGGGTTAATTGGGCCATTCTTTCGTCTGTTTCCTTGCGCTACTTCGCTAACGCGGGAGACAGCGATAAAGTATAATGAATCTAATTACTCTGAGTCCACGGGGAAAATGAAACACGGTAAGTTCCCAAGTGCTTTTTCGTGTAATCATCACATCATCAGGGGAGAAAGAAGAAAGAAATATGTCAGTTGATATACAACGAAGAGACGTAGCTAGGACGCCATTTGGTAAATAAGTGATTGTCCAAGACAGACAATGAGCGCATTATAAACAATGGGAGGATTGTGTTCAACTCTATAAGCAAAGAGTTAATAGAGTTGAACCCAAATCTCCCATTGACACCAAGAATCTTTTAGTTTTCCCTTTTAATACTGATTTTACTTTACTTCCCATGTTGCTTAAATCCTTTAATGTAAATGTTGCCTTCAACAGCAATAATACTATAAAGAATATCTTAATCAGGAACTTACCAGAAAATTCTCTTGGATGCATCTATAAAATGCCTTGGGGAAATTGTGATAAGTTTTATCTTGGGCAGACTGGTGAGGATCTTTCTTAGACTTAAGCAACGTAAATATGGTATGAGAACAGGCCAAGAATCAAATGCCTTGTTTAATCACTTTAAAACCTACTATAATTGTATTGAGTGGAGTAATGCCATTTTAGTTATTATTTCTAATTCCAGTACCACGAAAAATATCACTTCTTGTCCAGATAGTAAGTTTATGATACACTCGTTGTCTGTCTTGGACAATCACTTGTTTACCAAATGGCGTCCTAGCTACGTCTCTTCGTTGTATATCAACTGACTATTATATTTCTTTCTTGTATCTCCCCTGATGATGTGATCATTAAGCGAAAGTGCACTTGGGAACTTATCGTGCTTCATTTTCCCCGTTGACTCATAGGAAAATATTATTATTATCTATTATTTTATTTTGTCGCTGTCTCCCGTTTAGCGAGGTAGCGCAAAAAAACAGGCGAAAGGCCCAACCCAACCACATACACATGTATCCACATACGCACATATACATACCTATACATTTGAACGTATACATATATATACATACACAAACATATACATATATATACATATGTGCATAATTCATACTTGCTGCCTTCATTCATTTCCGTCACCACCCCACCACATATGTAATGGCAACCCCCTCCCTCCTAACCCGCGCGAGGTAGCGCTTGGAAAAGACAACAGCACTGTCTCTAGCTGTCATGTATAATGTACCGAAACCACAGCTCCCTTTCCAAATTCAGGCCCCACAAAACTTTCCATGGTTTACCCTAGACGCTTCACATGGCCTGCTTCAAACCATTGACCGCACGTCGACCCCGGTATACCACATCGTTCCAATTCACTCTATTCCTTGCACGCCTTTTACCCTCATGTATGTTCAGGTCCCGATCGCTCAAAATCTTTCTCACTCCGTCGTTCCACCTCCAATTTATTCTCCCACTTCTCCTCATTCCCTCCACCTCTGGCACATATATCCCCTTTGTCAATCTTTCCTCACTCATCCTCTCCATGTGACCAAACAATTTCAATACACCCTCTTCTGCTTTGTCAACCACACTCTTTTTTTATTACCACACATCTCTCTTACCCTTTCATTACTTACTCGATCAAACCACCTCATACCACATATTGTTCTGAAACATCTCATTTCCAACACATCCACCCTCCTCCGCACATCCTTCGCAACCATATAACATTGTTGGAGCCTTCAAACATACCAATTTTTGCTTTCCGAGATAATCTTCTCGCCTTCTACACATTTTTCAACGCTTCCATTTAAATTTACCTCCCAATTGACTTGTCCCTCAACCCTACTGTACCTAATAACCTTGCTCTTATTCACATTTACTCTCAGCTTTCTTTATTCACACACTTCACCAAACTCAGTCACCAGCTTCTGCAGTTTCTCTCCCGAATCAGCAACCAGCGCTGTATCGTCAGTGAAGAACAACTGACTCACTTCCCAAGTCCTCTCATCCGCAAGAGACTGCATACTTGCCCTTCTCTCTAGAACTCTTGTATTCACCTCCCTAACAACCCCATCCATAAACAAATTGAACAACCATGGAGACATCACGAGCCCCTGCCGCCAACCGACATTCACTGAGAACCATTCACTTTCCCTTCTCCCTCCTCGTACACATGCCTTACATCCTCTATAAAAACTTTTCACTGCTTTCATCAACTTGCCTCCCACACCATACTCTTTATACCTTACATAGAGCATCTCTATCAACTCTATCATATGCCTTCATATAAATACATTTGTTTTTCTAAGTATTTCTCACATACATTCTTCAAAGCAAACACCTGATCCACGCATCCTCAACCACTTCTGAAATCACACCGCCCTTACCCAATCTGATGTTCTGTACATGCCTTCACCCTCTCAATCAAAACCTTCCCATATAATTTCCCAGGAATACTCAACAAACGTATACCTCTGTAATTTGAACAATCCTTTATCCCCTTTGCCTTTGTACAATGGCACTATGTATGCATTCCACCAATCCTCAGGTATCTCACCATGAGTCATACATACAATGAATATCCTCACCAGCCAGTCAACTACACAGTCACCCCCTTTTTTAATAAATTCTCCATCCAAACCCACCGCCTTGCCAGCTTTCATCTTCTCTAAAGCTTTCACTACCTCTTCTCTGTTTACCAAATCATTCTCCCTGATCCTCTCACTTTGCACACCACCTCGACCAAAACACCCTATATCTGCCACTCTATCATCTAACACATTCAACAAACCTTCAAAACACTCACTACATCTCCTTCTCACATAACCACTACTTGTTACAACCTCCCCATTAGCCCCCTTCACCGATGTTCTCATTTGTTCTCTTGTCTTACGTACTTTATATACCTCTTTCCAAAATATCTTTTTATTCTCCCTGAAATTTAATGATACTCTCTCACCCCAACTTTCTTTTGTCTTTTTTGTCACCTCTTGCACCTTCCTCTTGACCTCTTGCCTCTTCCTTTTATACATCTCCCAGGCATTTGCTCTATTCCCCTGCAAAAATCGTCCAAATACCTCTCTCTTCTCTTTCACTTATAATCTTACTTCTTCACCCCCTCACTTCCCTTTCGAATTTGCCCACCTCCCACACTTCTCATGCCACATGCATCTTTTGTGCAATCCATCACTGCCTCCCTAGATACACCCCATTCCTCCCCCCCCCCCTCCCCCTACGTCCTTTGCTCTCACCTTCATCCACTCTGCACTCATTCTCTCTTGGTACTTCCTCACACTAGTCTCCTTCCAAAGCTCACTTACTCTCACCACTCACTTCACACTTCACCCAAACATTCTCTTCCTTTCTGAAAGAAACAGTAGGAGGAGTCACGCGGGGAGTGCTCATCCTCATCTACATATATGTATATATATATATATATATATATATATATATATATATATATATATATATATATATATATATATATATATATATATATATATATATATATATATATATATATATATATATATATATATATACACCTCAATGTACACATGTATATACACACACAGACACATACATATATACAGATGCACACAATTCACACTGTCTGCCTTTATTCATTCCCATCGCCACCTCGCCACACATGGAATCACATCCCCCTCCCATCTCATGTGTGCGAGGTAGCGCTAGGAAAAGACAACAAAGGCCCCATTCGTTCACACTCAGTTTCTAGCTGTCATGCAATAATGCCCAAAACCACAGCTCCCTTTCCACATCCAGGCCCCACAGAACTTTCCATGGTTTACCCTAGACGCTTCACATGCCCTGATTCAATCCATTGAGAGCACGTCGACCCCGGTATACCACATCGATCCAATTCACTCTATTCCTTGCCCACCTTTCACCCTCCTGCATGCTCAGGCCCCGATCACTCAAAATCTTTTTCACTCCATCTTTCCACCTCCAATTTGGTCTCCCACTTCTCGTTCCTTCCACCTCCGACACATATATCCAATTGGTCAATCTATCCTCACTCATTCTCTCCATGTGCCCAAACCATTTCAAAACCCCCTCTTCTGCTCTCTCAATCACGTTCTTTTTTTTTTTCCACACATATCTCTTACCCTTACATTCCTTACTCGATCAAACCACCTCACACCACACATTGTCCTGAAACATCTCAGTACCAGCACATCTACCCTCCTGCGCACAACTCTATCCATAGCCCACGCCTCGCAACCATACAACATTATTGGAACCACTATTCCTTCAAAAATAGCCATTTTTGCTTTCCGAGATAATGTTCTCGACTTTCACACATTCTTCAAGGCACCCAGGATTTTCGCCCACTCCAGCACCCTATGATTCACTTCCGCTTCCATGGTTCCATCCGCTGCCAGATCCACTCCCAGATATCTAAAACACTTTACTTCCTCCAATTTTTCTCCATTCAAACTTACCTCCCAATTGACTTGACTCTCAACCCTACTGTACCTAATAACCTTGCTTATTCACATTTACTCTTAACTGTCTTCTTTCACACACTTTACCAAACTCAGTCACCAGCTTCTGCAGTTTCTCACATGAATCAGCCACCAGCGCTGTATCATCAGCGAACAACAACTGAATCAGCCACCAGCGCTGTATCATCAGCGAACAACAACTGAATCAGCCACCAGCGCTGTATCATCAGCGAACAACTGACTCACTTCCCAAGCTCTCTCATCCCCAACAGACTTCATACTTGCCCCTCTTTCCAAAACTCTTGCATTCACATCCTTAACAACTCCATCCATAAACAAATTAAACAACTATGGGGACATCACACACCCCTGCCGCAAACCTACATTCACTGAGAACCAATCACTTTCCTCTCTTCCTACACGTACACATGCTTCTAGCAACTTACCTCCCACACCATATACTCTTAATGCCTTCCACAGAGCATCTCTAACAACTCTATCATATGGCTTCTCCAAATCCAAAAGTCTTTCTTTCGCGCGCCTATCAATTAACATGTAATCCAATAACGCTCTCTGGGTATCTTTCCTACTTACATAGGTATTCATATTTCTCTTTTTAAACCACGTATTCCAAATCACCAGTCCTTTTTCAGTACACAAATCTACAAGCTCTTCACCATTTCCATTTAAAACACTGAACACCCCATGTACACCAATTATTCCATGAACTGCCACATTACTCACCTATGCATTCAAATCGCCCATCACTATAACCCGGTCTCGTGCATCAAAACTGCTGACACACTCACTCAGCTGTTTCCAAAACACTTGCCTCTCATGATTTTTCTTCTCATGCCCAGGTGCATTGGCACCAATAATCACCCATCTTTCTCCATCCACTTTCAGTTTTACCCATATCAATCTAGAGTTTACTTTCTTACACGCTATCACATACTCCCACAACTGTTTCAGGAGCAGTGCTACTCCTTTCCTTGCTCTTGTCCTCTCACCAACCCCTGACTTTACTCCGAAAACATACCCAAACCACTGTTCACCTTTACCCTTAAGCTTCGTTTCACTCAGAGACAAAACATCCAGGTTCCTTTCCTCAAACATACTACCCATCTCTCCTCTTTTTCTCATCTTGATTACATCCACACACATTTAGACACCCCAATCTGAGCCTTCGAGGAGGATGAGCGCTCTCCGCGTGACTCTTTCTTCTATTTTCTCGTTTAGAAAGTTAAAATACAAGGAGGTGGGGGTTTCTAGCCCCCTGCTCCCGTCCCATTTAGTCGCCTTGAAGGACACGTGAGGCATGCGTGGGAAGTATTCTATCTCCCCTATCCCCAGGGATAAGATATATATATATATATATATATATATATATATATATATATCCCTGGGGATAGGAGAGAAAGAATACTTCCCACGTATTCCCTGCGTGTCGTAGAAGGCGACTAAAAGGGGAGGGAGCGGGGGGCTGGAAATCCTCCCCTCTTCTTTTTTTTTTAATTTTCCAAAAGAAGGAACAGAGAAGGGGGCCAGGTGAGGATATTCCCTCAGGGGCCCAGTCCTCAGTTCTTAACGCTACCTTGCTAATGCGGGAAATGGCGAATAGTTTGAAAGAAAAGAAAGATATATATATATATATATATATATATATACATATTTTTTTTTTTTTTTGCTTTGTCGCTGTCTCCCGCGTTTGCGAGGTAGCGCAAGGAAACAGACGAAAGAAATGGCCCAACCCACCCCCATACACATGTATATACATACGTCCACACACGCAAATATACATACCTACACAGCTTTCCATGGTTTACCCCAGACGCTTCACATGCCCTGATTCAATCCACTGACAGCACGTCAACCCCGGTATACCATGTCGCTCCAATTCACTCTATTCCTTGCCCTCCTTTCACCCTCCTGCATGTTCAGGCCCCAATCACACAAAATCTTTTTCACTCCATCTTTCCACCTCCAATTTGGTCTCCCTCTCTCCTCGTTCCCTCCACCTCCGACACATATATCCTCTTGGTCAATCTTTCCTCACTCATTCTCTCCATGTGCCCAAACCATTTCAAAACACCCTCTTCTGCTCTCTCAACCACGCTCTTTTTATTTCCACACATCTCTCTTACCCTTACGTTACTTACTCGATCAAACCACCTCACACCACACATTGTCCTCAAACATCTCATTTCCAGCACATCCATCCTCCTGCGCACCACTCTATCCATAGCCCACGCCTCGCAACCATACAACATTGTTGGAACCACTATTCCTTCAAACATACCCATTTTTGCTTTCCGAGGTAATGTTCTCGACTTCCACACATTCTTCAAGGCTCCCAGAATTTTCGCCCCCTCCCCCATCCTATGATCCACTTCCGCTTCCATGGTTCCATCCGCTGCCAGATCCACTCAAAGATATCTAAAACACTTTACTTCCTCCAGTTTTTCTCCATTCAAACTCACCTCCCAATTGACTTGACCCTCAACCCTACTGTACCTAATAACCTTGCTCTTATTCACATTTACTCTTAACTTTCTTCTTTCACACACTTTACCAAACTCAGTCACCAGCTTCTGCAGTTTCTCACATGAATCAGCCACCAGCACTGTATCATCAGCGAACAACAACTGACTCACTTCCCAAGCTCTCTCATCCCCAACAGACTTCATACTTGCCCCTCTTTCCAAAACTTTTGCATTCACCTCCCTAACAACCCCATCCATATATATATATATATATATATATATATATATATATATATATATATATATATATATATATATATATATATATATATATATATATATATATATTTTTTTTTTTATTTTTTGCTTTGTCGCTGTCTCCCGCGTTTGCGAGGTAGCGCAAGGAAACAGACGAAAGAAATAGCCCAACCCACCCCCATACACATGTATATACATACGTCCACACACGCAAATATTCATACCTACACAGCTTTCCATGGTTTACCCCAGACGCTTCACATGCCTTGATTCAATTCACTGACAGCACGTCAACCCCGGTATACCACATCTCTCCAATTCACTCTATTCCTTGCCCTCCTTTCACCCTCCTGCATGTTCAGGCCCCGATCACACAAAATCTTTTTCACTCCATCTTTCCACCTCCAATTTGGTCTCCCTCTTCTCCTCGTTCCCTCCACCTCCGACACATATATCCTCTTGGTCAATCTTTCCTCGCTCATTCTCTCCATGTGCCCAAACCATTTCAAAACACCCTCTTCTGCTCTCTCAACCACGCTCTTTTTATTTCCACACATCTCTCTTACCCTTACGTTACTTACTCGATCAAACCACCTCACACCACACATTGTCCTCAAACATCTCATTTCCAACACATCCATCCTCCTGCGCACAACTCTATCCATAGTCCACGCCTCGCAACCATACAACATTGTTGGAACCACTATTCCTTAAAACATACCCATTTTTGCTTTCCGAGATAATGTTCTCGACTTCCACACATTCTTCAAGGCTCCCAGAATTTTCGCCCCCTCCCCCATCCTATGATCCACTTCCGCTTCCATGGTTCCATCCGCTGCCAGATCCACTCAAAGATATCTAAAACACTTTACTTCCTCCAGTTTTTCTCCATTCAAACTCACCTCCCAATTGACTTGACCCTCAACCCTACTGTACCTAATAACCTTGCTCTTATTCACATTTACTCTTAACTTTCTTCTTTCACACACTTTACAAACTCAGTCACCAGCTTCAGCAGTTTCTACATGAATCAGCCACCAGCGCTGTATCATCAGCGAACAACAACTGACTCACTTCCAAGCTCTCTCATCCCCAACAGACTTCATACTTGCCCTCTTTCCAAACTTTTGCATTCACCTCCCTAACAACCCCATCCATATATATATATATATTATATATATATATATATATATTATATAATATTTTTTTTTTTTTTTTTTGCTTTGTCGCTGTCTCCCGCGTTTGCGAGGTAGCGCAAGGAAACAGACGAAAGAAATAGCCCAACCCACCCCCTACACATGTATATACATACGTCCACCCGCAAATATTATCCTCTTGGTAATCTTTACTCGCTCATCCTCCATGTGCCCATACCATTTCAAAACACCCTCTTCGCTCTCTCAATCACGTCTTTCTTGCACCATCTCTTTCACCTTACGTTACTTACTCGATCAACACCTCACACACACTTGTCACTCAACATCTCATTCCAACACATCCATCTCCTGCGCCAACTCTCTCCATGTCCACGCCTCGCAACCATACTAACATTGTTGGAACACTATTCCTTGAAAACATACACCATTTTTGCTTTCCGAGTAATGTTCTCGACTTCCACACATTCTTCAAGGCTCCGAATTTTTCGCCCCCTCCCACCACCTATGATCCACTTCCGCTTCCATGTGTCCATCCGCTGCCAGATCCACTCTCCAAAATATCTAAAACACTTACTTCCTCCAGTTTTTCTCATTCAAAACTCACCTCCCAATTGACTTGGACCCTCAACCCTACTGTACCTAATAACCTTGCTCTTATTCACATTTACTCTTAACTTTCTTCTTCCACACACTTTACCAAACTCAGTCACCAGCTTCTGCAGTTTCTCACATGAATCAGCCACCAGCGCTGTATCATCAGCGAACAACAACTGACTCACTTCCCAAGCTCTCTCATCCCCAACAGACTTCATACTTGCCCCTCTTTCCAGGACTCTTGCATTTACCTCCCTAACAACCCCATCCATAAACAAATTAAACAACCATGGAGACATCACACACCCCTGCCGCAAACCTACATTCACTGAGAACCAATCACTTTCCTCTCTTCCTACACGTACACATGCCTTACATCCTCGATAAAAAATTTTCACTGCTTCTAACAACTTGCCTCCCACACCATATATTCTTAATACCTTCCACAGAGCATCTCTATCAACTCTATCATATGCCTTCTCCAGATCCATAAATGCTACATACAAATCCATTTGCTTTTCTAAGTATTTCTCACATACATTCTTCAAAGCAAACACCTGATCCACACATCCTCTACCACTTCTGAAACCGCACTGCTCTTCCCCAATCTGATGCTCTGTACATGCCTTCACCCTCTCAATCAATACCCTCCCATATAATTTACCAGGAATACTCAACAAACTTATACCTCTGTAATTTGAGCACTCACTCTTATCCCCTTTGCCTTTGTACAATGGCACTATGCACGCATTCCGCCAATCCTCAGGCACCTCATATATATATATATATATATATATATATATATATATATATATATATATATATATATATATATATATATATATATATATATATATATATATATATATATATATATATATATTTATATATATATATATATATTATCCCTAGGGATAGGGGAGAACGAATACTTCCCACGTATTCCCTGCATATCGTAGAAGGCGACTAAAAGGGGAGGGAGCGGGTGGCTGGAAATCCTCCCCTCTCGCTTTTTTTTATAATTTTCCAAAAGAGGGAACAGAGAAGGGGGCCAGGTGAGGATATTCCCTGAAAGGTCCAGTCCTCTGTTCTCAACGCTACCTCGCTAATGCAGGAAATGGCGAATAGTATGAAAAGAAAAAAAAAAAAAATATATATATATATATATATATATATATATATATATATATATATATATATATATATATATATATATACATTCCTATGAATTCACGGGGAAAATGTATGTAGATGATGTTCTTTGTGTTTGGCCAACAAATGAAAATTTACAAATATTTCTCCCCTTACATTACAATTTAGTACCTTCCATCAAATTTATTGTAGAAAATGAAAATAATGGTATGTTACTATTTTTAGATTGCATGATCCATAGACAAGGAAAGAAGTTTAAGTTTAGCATATACAGAAAACCCACCAATGTATGCTCACATATCCATTATTACTCATCTCGGCATGACAAATTTAAATTATCATCATTTCAATCTATGTTCCTTAGGGCATTACGTATTTGCAGTCCAGAGTTTATTGATGATGAGTTTGAGAAGATATATTCAATTGGATCTAAGTTAAAGTACCCTAGATCTTTCATTGATAAATCCCTTAAGTTAGCAAAGAAATCATTTTATAGAGTTGAGCCCAAACCAAGAATCTTTTAGTTCTCCCTTTTAATAATAATTTCACTTTGCTTCCCATGTTGCTTAAATCCTTTAATGTAGATGTTGCCTTTAGCAACAATAATACTATAATGAATATCTTAATCAGGAATTCACCAGAAAATTCTCTTGGTTTCATCTATAAAGTTCCTTGTGAAAACTGTGATAAATTTTATGTTGGTCAGACTGGTAAGGATCTTTCTGTCAGACTTAAGCAACATAAATATGGTATAAGAACGGGACAAGAATCATATGCCTTGCTTATTATGTTAAAAACAATGATCATTGTATTGACTGGAGTAAAGCCATCTCAGTTGTTAACTCTAACTCTATTACCAAGAGAAATATCATTGAATCTTCTGTTATTAAATACACAAAGAATTTTAATCTTAATGTTAGTGATGGTCTGTACAAATTAGATAACTTTATTGTTGATAAGATTTGTAAAATGATAAGTTTATGAACGCTTGTTGTATGTTTTGGACAATCACATGTTTACCAAATGGCGTCCTAGCTTCGTCTCTTCGATGTATATCAATTGACTGTTATATTTCTCTCTTGTGTCTCCTCTGATGATGTGATTATTACACGGAAGTGCACTTGGGAACTTTTCGTGTTTCATTTTCCCCGTGGACTCATAGGAATATATATATATATATATATATATATATATATATATATATATATATATATATATATATATATATATATATATATATATATATATATATATATAAATATATATATATATATATATATATATATATATATATATATATATATATATATATATATATATATATATATATATATATATATATATATATATATATATATATATATATATATATTATATATATATATACATACTTTTTTTTTTTCTTTCTTTGCATTGTCGCTGTCTCCCGCGTATGCGAGGTAGCGCAAGGAAACAGACGAAAGAAATGGCCCAACCCACCCCCATACACATGTATATACATACAAGTCCACACACGCAAATATACATACCTACAGAGCTTTCCATGGTTTGCCCCAGACGCTTCACATGCCCTGATTCAATCCACTGACAGCACGTCAACCCCGGTGTACCACATCGATCCAATTCACTTTATTCCTTGCCATCCTTTCACCCTCCTGCATGTTCAGGCCCCGATCACACAAAATCTTTTTCACTCCATCTTTCCACCTCCAAAGTGGTCTCCCACTTCTCCTCGTTCCCTCCACCTCCGACACATATATCCTCTTGGTCAATCTTTCCTCACTCATTCTCTTCATGTGCCCAAACCATTTCGAAACACCCTCTTCTGCTCTCTCAACCACGCTCTTATTATTTCCACACATCTCTCTTACCCTTACGTTACTTACTCGATCAAACCACCTCACACCACACATTGTCCTCAAACATCTCATTTCCAGCACATCCACCCTCCTGCGCACAACTCCATAGCCCACGCCTCGCAACCATACAACACTGTTGGAACCACTATTCCTTCAAACATACCCATTTTTGCTTTCCGAGATAATGTTCTCGACTTCCACACATTCTTCAAGGCTCCCAGGATATTCGCCCCCTCCCCCACCCTATGATCTACTTCCGCTTCCATGGTTCCATCCGCTGACAGATCCACTCCCAGATATCTAAAACACTTCACTTCCTCCAGTTTTTCTCCATTCAAACTTACCTCCCAATTGACTTGACCCTCAACCCTACTGTACCTAATAACCTTGCTCTTATTCACATGTACTCTTAACTTTCTTCTTTCACACACTTTACCAAACTCAGTCACCAGCTTCTGCAGTTTCTCACATGAATCAGCCACCAGCGCTGTATCATCAGCGAACAACAACTGAATCAGCCACCAGCGCTGTATCATCAGCGAACAACAACTGAATCAGCCACCAGCGCTGTATCATCAGCGAACAACAACTGACTCACTTCCCAAGCTCTCTCATCCCCAACAGACTTCATACTTGCCCCTCTTTCCAAAACTCTTGCATTCACATCCTTAACAACTCCATCCATAAACAAATTAAACAACTATGGGGACATCACACACCCCTGCCGCAAACCTACATTCACTGAGAACCAATCACTTTCCTCTCTTCCTACACGTACACATGCTTCTAGCAACTTACCTCCCACACCATATACTCTTAATGCCTTCCACAGAGCATCTCTAACAACTCTACCATATGGCTTCTCCAAATCCAAAAGTCTTTCTTTCGCGCGCCTATCAATTAACATGTAATCCAATAACGCTCTCTGGGTATCTTTCCTACTTACATAGGTATTCATATTTCTCTTTTTAAACCACGTATTCCAAATCACCAGTCCTTTTTCAGTACACAAAACTACAAGCTCTTCACCATTTCCATTTAAAACACTGAACACCCCATGTACACCAATTATTCCATGAACTGCCACATTACTCACCTATGCATTCAAATCGCCCATCACTATAACCCGGTCTCGTGCATCAAAACTGCTGACACACTCACTCAGCTGTTTCCAAAACACTTGCCTCTCATGATCTTTCTTCTCATGCCCAGGTGCATTGGCACCAATAATCACCCATCTTTCTCCATCCACTTTCAGTTTTACCCATATCAATCTAGAGTTTACTTTCTTACACTCTATCACATACTCCCACAACTGTTTCAGGAGCAGTGCTACTCCTTTCCTTGCTCTTGTCCTCTCACCAACCCCTGACTTTACTCCGAAAACATACCCAAACCACTGTTCACCTTTACCCTTAAGCTTCGTTTCACTCAGAGACAAAACATCCAGGTTCCTTTCCTCAAACATACTACCCATCTCTCCTCTTTTTCTCATCTTGATTACATCCACACACATTTAGACACCCCAATCTGAGCCTTCGAGGAGGATGAGCGCTCTCCGCGTGACTCTTTCTTCTATTTTCTCGTTTAGAAAGTTAAAATACAAGGAGGTGGGGGTTTCTAGCCCCCTGCTCCCGTCCCATTTAGTCGCCTTGAAGGACACGTGAGGCATGCGTGGGAAGTATTCTATCTCCCCTATCCCCAGGGATAATATATATATATATATATATATATATATATATATATATATATATGTATATATATATATATATATCCCTGGGGATAGGAGAGAAAGAATACTTCCCACGTATTCCCTGCGTGTCGTAGAAGGCGACTAAAAGGGGAGGGAGCGGGGGGCTGGAAATCCTCCCCTCTCTTTTTTTTTAATTTTCCAAAAGAAGGAACAGAGAAGGGGGCCAGGTGAGGATATTCCCTCAGGGGCCCAGTCCTCTGTTCTTAACGCTACCTTGCTAATGCGGGAAATGGCGAATAGTTTGAAAGAAAAGAAAGATATATATATATATATATATATATATATATATATATATATATATATATATATATATACATATTCTTTTTTTTTTTTTGCTTTGTCGCTGTCTCCCGCGTTTGCGAGGTAGCGCAAGGAAACAGACGAAAGAAATGGCCCAACCCACCCCCATACACATGTATATACATACGTCCACACACGCAAATATACATACCTACACAGCTTTCCATGGTTTACCCCAGACGCTTCACATGCCCTGATTCAATCCACTGACAGCACGTCAACCCCGGTATACCATATCGCTCCAATTCACTCTATTCCTTGCCCTCCTTTCACCCTCCTGCATGTTCAGGCCCCAATCACACAAAATCTTTTTCACTCCATCTTTCCACCTCCAATTTGGTCTCCCTCTTCTCCTCGTTCCCTCCACCTCCGACACATATATCCTCTTGGTCAATCTTTCCTCACTCATTCTCTCCATGTGCCCAAACCATTTCAAAACACCCTCTTCTGCTCTCTCAACCACGCTCTTTTTATTTCCACACATCTCTCTTACCCTTACGTTACTTACTCGATCAAACCACCTCACACCACACATTGTCCTCAAACATCTCATTTCCAGCACATCCATCCTCCTGCGCACAACTCTATCCATAGCCCACGCCTCGCAACCATACAACATTGTTGGAACCACTGTTCCTTCAAACATACCCATTTTTGCTTTCCGAGGTAATGTTCTCGACTTCCACACATTCTTCAAGGCTCCCAGAATTTTCGCCCCCTCCCCCATCCTATGATCCACTTCCGCTTCCATGGTTCCATCCGCTGCCAGATCCACTCAAAGATATCTAAAACACTTTACTTCCTCCAGTTTTTCTCCATTCAAACTCACCTCCCAATTGACTTGACCCTCAACCCTACTGTACCTAATAACCTTGCTCTTATTCACATTTACTCTTAACTTTCTTCTTTCACACACTTTACCAAACTCAGTCACCAGCTTCAGCAGTTTCTCACATGAATCAGCCACCAGCGCTGTATCATCAGCGAACAACAACTGACTCACTTCCCAAGCTCTCTCATCCCCAACAGACTTCATACTTGCCCCTCTTTCCAAAACTTTTGCATTCACCTCCCTAACAACCCCATCCATATATATATATATATATATATATATATATATATATATATATATATTTTTTTTTTTTTTTTTGCTTTGTCGCTGTCTCCCGCGTTTGCGAGGTAGCGCAAGGAAACAGACGAAAGAAATAGCCCAACCCACCCCCATACACATGTATATACATACGTCCACACACGCAAATATTCATACCTACACAGCTTTCCATGGTTTACCCCAGACGCTTCACATGCCTTGATTCAATTCACTGACAGCACGTCAACCCCGGTATACCACATCTCTCCAATTCACTCTATTCCTTGCCCTCCTTTCACCCTCCTGCATGTTCAGGCCCCGATCACACAAAATCTTTTTCACTCCATCTTTCCACCTCCAATTTGGTCTCCCTCTTCTCCTCGTTCCCTCCACCTCCGACACATATATCCTCTTGGTCAATCTTTCCTCGCTCATTCTCTCCATGTGCCCAAACCATTTCAAAACACCCTCTTCTGCTCTCTCAACCACGCTCTTTTTATTTCCACACATCTCTCTTACCCTTACGTTACTTACTCGATCAAACCACCTCACACCACACATTGTCCTCAAACATCTCATTGCCAACACATCCATCCTCCTGCGCACAACTCTATCCATAGTCCACGCCTCGCAACCATACAACATTGTTGGAACCACTATTCCTGAAAACATACCCATTTTTGCTTTCCGAGATAATGTTCTCGACTTCCACACATTCTTCAAGGCTCCCAGAATTTTCGCCCCCTCCCCCACCCTATGATCCACTTCCGCTTCCATGTGTCCATCCGCTGCCAGATCCACTCCCAGATATCTAAAACACTTTACTTCCTCCAGTTTTTCTCCATTCAAACTCACCTCCCAATTGACTTGACCCTCAACCCTACTGTACCTAATTACCTTGCTCTTATTCACATTTACTCTTAACTTTCTTCTTTCACACACTTTACCAAACTCAGTCACCAGCTTCTGCAGTTTCTCACATGAATCAGCCACCAGCGCTGTATCATCAGCGAACAACAACTGACTCACTTCCCAAGCTCTCTCATCCCCAACAGACTTCATCCTTGCCCCTCTTTCCAAAACTCTTGCATTCACCTCCCTAACAACCCCATCCATAAACAAATTAAACAACCATGGAGACATCACACACCCCTGCCGCAAACCTACATTCACCGAAAACCAATCACTTTCCTCTCTTCCTACACGTACACATGCCTTACATCCTCGATAAAAACTTTTCACTGCTTCTAACAACTTGCCTCCCACACCATATATTCTTAATACCTTCCACAGAGCATCTCTATCAACTCTATCATATGCCTTCTCCAGATCCATAAATGCTACATAGAAATCCATTTCCTTTTCTAAGTATTTCTCACATACATTCTTCAAAGCAAACACCTGATCCACACATCCTCTACCACTTGTGAAACCACACTGCTCTTCCCCAATCTGATGCTCTGTACATGCCTTCACCCTCTCAATCAATACCCTCCCATATATATATATATATATATATATATATATATATATATATATATATATATATATATATATATATATATATATATATATATATATATATATATATATATATATATATATATATATATATATATATATATATATATATATTATATATATATTATATATATATATATATATATTATATATATATATGTATATATATATATATATATATATATATATATATATATATATATATATATATATATATATATATATATATATATATGTATATATATATATATATATATATACATATATATATATATATATATATATATATATATATATATATATATATATATATATATATATATATATATATATATATTATCCCTAGGGATAGGGGAGAAAGAATACTTCCCACGTATTCCCTGCATATCGTAGAAGGCGACTAAAAGGGGAGGGAGCGGGTGGCTGGAAATCCTCCCCTCTCGCTTTTTTTATAATTTTCCAAAAGAGGGAACAGAGAAGGGGGCCAGGTGAGGATATTCCCTCAAAGGTCCAGTCCTCTGTTCTCAACGCTACCTCGCTAATGCGGGAAATGGCGAATAGTATGAAAAGAAAAAAAAAAAAAAAAATATATATATATATATATATATATATATATATATATATATGTATATATATATATTATATATATATATATATATATATATATATATATATATATATATATATATATATATATATATATATATATATATATATATATATATATATATATATATATATATATATATATATATATATATATATATATATATATATATATATATATATATATATATATATATATATATATATACATTCCTATGAATTCACGGGGAAAATGTATGTAGATGATGTTCTTTGTGTTTGGCCAACAAATGAAAATTTACAAATATTTCTCCCTTACATTACAATTTAGTACCTTCCATCAAATTTATTGTAGAAAATGAAAATAATGGTATGTTACTATTTTTAGATTGCATGATCCATAGACAAGGAAAGAAGTTTAAGTTTAGCATATACAGAAAACCCACCAATGTATGCTCACATATCCATTATTACTCATCTCAACATGACAAATTTAAATTATCATCATTTCAATCTATGTTCCTTAGGGCATTACGTATTTGCAGTCCAGAGTTTATTGATGATGAGTTTGAGAAGATATATTCTATTGGATCTAAGTTAAAGTACCCTAGATCTTTCATTGATAAATCCCTTAAGTTAGCAAAGAAATCATTTTATAGAGTTGAGCCCAAACCAAGAATCTTTTAGTTCTCCCTTTTAATAATAATTTCACTTTGCTTCCCATGTTGCTTAAATCTTTTAATGTAGATGTTGCCTTTAGCAACAAGAATACTATAAAGAATATCTTAATCAGGAATTCACCAGAAAATTCTCTTGGTTTCATCTATAAAGTTCCTTGTGAAAACTGTGATAAGTTTTATGTTGGTCAGACTGGTAAGGATCTTTCTGTCAGACTTAAGCAACATAAATATGGTATAAGAACGGGACAAGAATCATATGCCTTGCTTATTATGTTAAAAACAATGATCATTGTATTGACTGGAGTAAAGCCATCTCAGTTGTTAACTCTAACCCTATTACCAAGAGAAATATCATTGAATCTTCTGTTATTAAATACACAAAGAATTTTAATCTTAATGTTAGTGATGGTCTGTACAAATTAGATAACTTTATTGTTGATAAGATTTGTAAAATGATAAGTTTATGAACGCTTGTTGTATGTTTTGGACAATCACATGTTTACCAAATGGCGTCCTAGCTTCGTCTCTTCGATGTATATCAATTGACTGTTATATTTCTCTCTTGTGTCTCCTCTGATGATGTGATTATTACACGGAAGTGCACTTGGGAACTTTTCGTGTTTCATTTTCCCCGTGGACTCATAGGAATATATATATATATATATATATATATATATATATATATATATATATATATATATATATATATATATATATATATATATATATATATATATATATATATTATATATATATATATACATACTTTTTTTTTTTTCTTTCTTTGCATTGTCGCTGTCTCCCGCGTATGCGAGGTAGCGCAAGGAAACAGACGAAAGAAATGCCCCAACCCACCCCCATACACATGTATATACATACACGTCCACACACGCAAATATACATACCTACAGAGCTTTCCATGGTTTGCCCCAGACGCTTCACATGCCCTGGTTCAATCCACTGACAGCACGTCAACCCCGGTGTACCACATCGATCCAATTCACTTTATTCCTTGCCATCCTTTCACCCTCCTGCATGTTCAGGCCCCGATCACACAAAATCTTTTTCACTCCATCTTTCCACCTCCAAAGTGGTCTCCCACTTCTCCTCGTTCCCTCCACCTCCGACACATATATCCTCTTGGTCAATCTTTCCTCACTCATTCTCTTCATGTGCCCAAACCATTTCAAAACACCCTCTTCTGCTCTCTCAACCACGCTCTTATTATTTCCACACATCTCTCTTACCCTTACGTTACTTACTCGATCAAACCACCTCCCACCACACATTGTCCTCAAACATCTCATTTCCAGCACATCCACCCTCCTGCGCACAACTCCATAGCCCACGCCTCGCAACCATACAACACTGTTGGAACCACTATTCCTTCAAACATACCCATTTTTGCTTTCCGAGATAATGTTCTCGACTTCCACACATTCTTCAAGGCTCCCAGGATATTCGCCCCCTCCCCCACCCTATGATCTACTTCCGCTTCCATGATTCCATCCGCTGCCAGATCGACTCCCAGATATCTAAAACACTTTACTTCCTCCAGTTTTTCTCCATTCAAACTTACCTCCCAGTTGACTTGACCCTCAACCCTACTGTACCTAATAACCTTGCTCTTATTCACATGTACTCTTAACTTTCTTCTTTCACACACTTTACCAAACTCAGTCACCAGCTTCTGCAGTTTCTCACATGAATCAGCCACCAGCGCTGTATCATCAGCGAACAACAACTGACTCACTTCCCAAGCTCTCTCATCCACAACAGACTTCATACTTGCCCCTCCTTCCAAAACTCTTGCATTCACCTCCCTAACAACCCCATCCATAAACAAATTAAACAACCATGGAGACATCACACACCCCTGCCGCAAACCTACATTCACTGAGAACCAATCACTTTCCTCTCTTCCTACACGTACACATGCCTTACATCCTCGATAAAAACTTTTCACTGCTTCTAACAACTTGCTTCCCACACCATATATTCTTAATACCTTCCACAGAGCATCTCTATCAACTCTATCATATGCCTTCTCCAGATCCATAAATGCTACATACAAATCCATTTGCTTTTCTAAGTATTTCTCACATACATTCTTCAAAGCAAATACCTGATCCACACATCCTCTACCACTTGTGAAACCACACTGCTCTTCCCCAATCTGATGCTCTGTACATGCCTTCACCCTCTCGATCAATACCCTCCCATATAGTTTACCAGGAATACTCAACAAACTTATACCTCTGAAATTTGAGCACTCACTCTTATCCCCTTTGCCTTTGTACAATGGCACTATTGCTGCATTCCGCCAATCCACAGGCACCTCATCATGAGTCATACATACATTAAATAACCTTACCAACCAGTCAATAATACAGTCACCCCCTTTTTTAATAGATTCCACTGCAATACCATCCAAACCTGCTGCCTTGCCGGCTTTCATCTTCCGCAAAGCTTTTACTACCTCTTCTCTGTTTACCAAATCATTTTCCCTAACCCTCTCACTTTGCACACCACCTCGACCATTTATATATATATATATATATATATATATATATATATATATATATATATATATATATATATATATATATATATATATTTATATATATATATATATATATATATATATATATATATATATATATATATATATATATATAAATGTGAAGAAGAGCAAGGTTATTAGGTACAGTAGGGTTGAGGGTCAAGTCAATTGGGAGGTGAGTTTGAATGGAGAAAAACTGGAGGAAGTGAAGTGTTTTAGATATCTGGGAGTGAATCTGGCAGCGGATGGAACCATGGAAGCGGAAGTGAATCATAGGGTGGGGGAGGAGGCGAAAATTCTGGGAGCCTTGAAGAATGTGTGGAAGTCGAGAACATTATCTCGGAAAGCAAAAATGGGTATGTTTGAAGGAATAGTGGTTCCAACAATGTTGTATGGTTAAGAGGCGTGGGCTATGGATAGAGTTGTGCGCAAGAGGATGGATGTGCTGGAAATGAGATGTTTGAGGACAATGTGTGGTGTGAGGTGGTTTGATCGAGTAAGTAACGTAAGGGTAAGAGAGATGTGTGGAAATAAAAAGAGCGTGGTTGAGAGAGCAGAAGAGGGTGTTTTGAAATGGTTTGGGCACATGGAGAGAATGAGTGAGGAAAGATTGACCAAGAGGATATATGTGTCGGAGGTGGAGGGAACGAGGAGAAGAGGGAGACCAAATTGGAGGTGGAAAGATGGAGTGAAAAAGATTTTGTGTGATCGGGTCCTGAACATGCAGGAGGGTGAGAGGAGGGCAAGGAATAGAGTGAATTGGAGCGATGTGGTATACCGGGGTTGACGTGCTGTCAGTGGATTGAATCAAGGCATGTGAAGCATCTGGGGTAAACCATGGAAAGCTGTGTAGGTATGAATATTTGCGTGTGTGGACGTATGTATATACATGTGTATGGGGGTGGGCTGGGCCATTTCTTTCGTCTGTTTCCTTGCGCTACCTCGCAAACGCGGGAGACAGCGACAAAGCAAAAAAAAAAAAAGATATATATATATATATATATATATATATATATATATATATATATATATATATATATATTATCCCTGGGGGTAGGGGAGAAAGAATACTTCCCACGTATTCCCTGCGTGTCGTAGAAGGCGACTAAAAGGGGAGGGAGCGGGTGGCTGGAAATCCTCCCCTCTCGTTTTTTTCAATTTTCCAAAAGAAGGAACAGAGAAGGGGGCCAGGTGAGGATATTCCCTCGAAGGCCCAGTCCTCTGTTCTTAACGCTACCTCGCTATCTCGGGAAATGGCGTATAGTACGAAAGAAATATATATATATATATATATATATATATATATATATATATATATATATATATATATATATATATATATATATATATATATATATATATCTTTTGCGCACTCCATCACTGATTCCCTAAATACATCCCATTCCTCCCCCACTCCCCTTACTTCCATTGTTCTCACCTTTTTCCATTCTGTACTCAGTCTCTCCTGGTACTTCCTCATACAAGTCTCCTTCACAAGCTCACTCTCACCACCCTCTTCACCCCAACATTCACTCTTCTTTTCTGAAAACCCATACAAATCTTCACCTTAGCCTCCACAAGATCCTCACTCACTCTCACGACCCTCTTCACCCCAACATTCACTCTTCTTTTCTGGAAACCCATACAAATCTTCACCTTAGCCTCCACAAGATAATGATCAGACATCCCTTCAGTTGCACCTCTCAGCACATTAACATCCAAAAGTCTCTCTTTCGCGCGCCTGTCAATTAACACGTAATCCAATAACGCTCTCTGGCCATCTCTCCTACTTACATACGTATACTTATATATATCTCGCTTTTTAAACCAGGTATTCCCAATCACCAGTCCTTTTTCAGCACATAAATCTACAAGCTCTTCACCATTTCCATTTACAACACTGAACACCCCATGTATACCAATTTTTCCCTCAACTGCCACATTACTCACCTTTGCTTTCAATTCACCCATCACTATAACCCGGTCTTGTGCATCAAAACCACTAACACACTCATTCAGCTGCTCCCAAAACACTTGCCTCTCATGATCTTTCTTCTCATGCGCAGGTGCATATGCACCAATAATCACCCATCTCTCTCCATCAACTTTTAGTTTTACCTATATTAATCGAGAATTTACTTTCTTACATTCTATCACATACTCCCACAACTCCTGTTTCAGGACTACTGCTACTCCTTCCCTTGCCCGTGTCCTCTCACTAACCCCTGACTTTACTCCCAAGACATTCCCAAACCAGAGCCAAAACATCCAGGTTCCTTTCCTCAAACATACCACCTATCTCTCCTTTTTTCACATCTTGGTGGCATGAGAAGCGTGGGAGGTAGGTTGATTAGAAAGGGTAGTGAGTAGTGGGATGAAGAAGTAAGATTATTAGTGAAAGAGAAGAGAGAGGCATTTGGACGATTTTTGCAGGGAAAAAATGCAATTGAGTGGGAGATGTATAAAAGAAAGAGACAGGAGGTCAAGAGGAAGGTGGAAGAGGTGAAAAAGAGGGCAAATGAGAGTTGGGGTGAGAGAGTATCATTAAATTTTAGGGAGAATAAAAAGATGTTCTGGAAGGAGGTAAATAAAGTGCGTAAGACATGGGAGCAAATGGGAACTTCAGTGAAGGGCGCTAATGGGGAGGTGATAACAAGTAGTGGTGATGTGAGAAGGAGATGGAGTGAGTATTTTGAAGGTTTATTGAATGTGTTTGATGATAGAGTGGCAGATATAGGGTGTTTGGGTCGAGGTGATATGCAATGTGAGAGGGTTAGGGAAAATGATTTGGTAAACAGAGAAGAGGTAGTAAAAGCTTTGCGGAAGATGAAAGCCGGCAAGGCAGCAGGTTTGGATGGTATTGCAGTGGAATCTATTAAAAAAGGGGGTGACTGTATTGTTGACTGGTTGGTAAGGTTATTTAATATATGTATGACTCATGGTGAGGTGCCTGAGGATTGGCGGAATGTGTGCTTAGTGCCATTGTACAAAGGCAAAGGGGATAAGAGTGGGTGCTCAAATTACAGAGGTATAAGTTTGTTGAGTATTCCTGGTAAATTATATGGGAGGGTATTGATTGAGAGGGTGAAGGCATGTACAGAGCATCAGATTGGGGAAGAGCAGTGTGGTTTCGCAAGTGGTAGAGGATGTGTGGATCAGGTGTTTGCTTTGAAGAATGTATGTGAGAAATACTTAGAAAAGCAAATGGATTTGTATGTAGCATTTATGGATCTGGAGAAGGCATATGATAGAGTTTATAGAGATGCTCTGTGGAAGGTATTAAGAATATATGGTGTTTGAGGCAAGTTGTTAGAAGCAGTGAAAAGTTTTTATCGAGGATGTAAGGCATGTGTACGTGTAGGAAGAGAGGAAAGTGATTGGTTCTCAGTGAATGTAGGTTTGCGGCAGGGGTGTGTGATGTCTCTATGGTTGTTTAATTTGTTTATTGATGGGGTTGTTAGGGAGGTGAATGCAAGAGTTTTGGAAAGAGGGGCAAGTATGAAGTCTGTTGTGAATGAGAGAGCTTGGGAAGTGAGTCAGTTGTTGTTCGCTGATGATACAGCGCTGGTGGCTGATTCATGTGAGAAACTGCAGAAGCTGGTGACTGAGTTTGGTAAAGTGTGTGAAAGAAGAAAGTTAAGAGTAAATGTGAATAAGAGCAAGGTTATTAGGTACAGTAGGGTTGAGGGTCAAGTCAATTGGGAGGTAAGTTTGAATGGTGAAAAACTGGAGGAAGTAAAGTGTTTTAGATATCTGGGAGTGGATCTGGCAGCGGATGGAACCATGGAAGCGGAAGTGAATCATAGGGTGGGGGAGGGGGCGAAAATCCTGGGAGCCTTGAAGAATGTGTGGAAGTCGAGAACATTATCTCGGAAAGCAAAAATGGGTATGTTTGAAGGAATAGTGGTTCCAACAATGTTGTATGGTTGGGAGGCGTGGGATATGGATAGAGTTGTGCGCAGGAGGGTGGATGTGCTGGAAATGAGATGTTTGAGGACAATGTGTGGTGTGAGGTGGTTTGATCGAGTAAGTAATGTAAGTGTAAGAGAGATGTGTGGAAATAAAAAGAGCGTGGTTGAGAGAGCAGAAGAGGGTGTTTTGAAATGGTTTGTGCACATGGAGAGAATGAGTGCGGAAAGATTGACCAAGAGGATATATGTGTCGGAGGTGGAGGGAACGAGGAGAAGTGAGAGACCAAATTGGAGGTGGGAAGATGGAGTGAAAAAGATTTTGAATGATCGTGGCCTGAACATGCAGGAGGGTGAAAGGCGGGCAAGGAAGATAGTGAACTGGATCGATGTTGTATACCGGGGTTGACGTGCTTTCAGTGGATTGAATCAGGGCATGTGAAGCGTCTGGGGTAAACCATGGAAAGTTGTGTGGGGCCTGTATGTGGAAAGGGAGTTGTGGTTTCGGGCATTATTGCATGACAGCAAGAGACTGAGTGTGAACGAATGGGGCCTTTGTTGTCCTTTCCTAGCGCTACCTCGCACACATGAGAGGGGAGGGGGATGGTATTCCATGTGTGGCGAGGTGGCGATGGGAATTAATAAAGGCAGACTGTTCGAATTGTGTGCATGGGTATATATGTATGTGTCTGTGTGTGTATATATGTGTACATTGAGATGTATATGTATTTATATTTGCGTGTGTGGATGTGTATGTATATACATGTGTATGGGGGTGGGTTGGGCCATTTCTTTCGTCTGTTTCCTTGCGCTACCTCGCAAACGCGGGAGACAGCGACAAAGCAAAATAGAAAAATAAATAATATATATATATATATATATATATATATATATATATATATATATATATATATATATATGAGAATATAGTGCATATGATCGCGTTCTACCATATAATGTACAAACCTTTAACAGCCAGGGTCGAATTTGGAGAGGCATCAGGAAACCATGTTATAGAACTAAGTAAGGAACAGGAAGTTAGAGACTATACGAAAGGTAGTATTGTATCACCACTAAGCAACGGGATTCTAAGTTTTGGGGGCTAGTTAGATCAACAGTATTTTATTTTCATGGAGCAGGTAGAATCTACTGACGACAAGACCTCCAGAGCACACTTAAGCTTTGGGTGAATGTGGAGTTGAGAAAATACGAAGGTTCACGCAATGCGGAATGACAAGTGGGGAACGTCAATTTGACCTTTTAAAGCTCGTCACAACTGGTCAAGTACTCAGCACAACTGTTATGACTCGAACAGCTGATATGACTTCTACAATTGAAATGACTCCAACAACTGATATGACTCCAGCAACTGACATGACTCCAACAATTGTTGTGACTCTAACAACTGATATGCCTCCAACAACTAATATAACTCAAGCAACTGACATGAACCTACCATCTGACATGACTCCATCAACTGATATGCTTCCAACAACTGACATGACTCAAGTTTAAAGACTAAGATGAATACAAAGCAAGTGAAAAGATGATGAAAATCATAAGACCTGATCAAAATGAATCAATATAGGAAGAAAGGCCAATGCGTAGTTATGAGATTCTGCTGTGCCTCACGATGAATTTGATTATCGAGGAACATTTAATCAAGATTTATACAATGTAGACCCGGCCGTGGCAAAGAGGGTGCAGGAAAAGTGTATTGGAAGGCTTCTAAGGAGAAGCAAAAAATGCAATATGGAAATAACAGTTTCAGAAATTCTGAAAAATTATCATATGAACAGGTAAGGTGAGGTGAGAAAACAGTCTGAACACTGAAAATGTGCGTGTGCAAATGAGCTTATAAGGAAGCAGGTAAAGCAGCGAAATACTTGTGATTAAAGGAATGATGGCAGATGAGACGATACTGGAAAGTATCATATGTAGCAACAACGAATACCTATATTGAGAAAATAGGAACTTATGGTACAATCACATACGAGCTGGTCTTAGCCCAGCTGAGTAATAATGCTGTAGCTGAAGGACCGAGAGAGCCAGTAAAGACCCAGTCGAGTGACAAGGCTGTGGCTGAAGGACCGAGAGAGCCAGTATTGGCCCAGCTGAGTGACAAACCCGTGGCTGAGAGACAGAGAGAGCCAGTAGTCGCCTAGCTGAGTAATAATGTTGTGGCTGAGGGACAGAGAGAGCCAGCATTGGCCCTGCTGAGTGACAAGACAAGGCTGAGTGACCGAGAAAGCCAATAGTGGCCCATCTAAGTGACAAAGCTGTGGCTGAGGGGTAGAGAGAGCCAATAGCGGCCCAGCTGAGTGACAATTCTGTGTCTGAAGGGTAGAGACAACGCTGTGGCTGAGGGGTTGAGAGAGGCACCAGAGCAGACTTAATCATAAAATAGCTGCGGTGTCGAGAGATGAAAACACTGTAAAGGATTTCAAGATCAAACAAGGTCAGAATATTGACAATAAGAATATGAAATTATAGTTAGTCATTACGAGGGACCAGAGAGTCAGTAGAGGTTAATATTATGAAGTGGATCAATCTACTGCATCATTTGGTCTTTGTGTCTTTGAATCATTAGATCATCATCCTTTGTTTGTTTGTTTGATTCCGCCACCATATCATTTGTACAGAGGATTGGGTGTATAAGTGAGCCTTTTCGTATCCCGTTGAACATAGTCAGTTTGTTGCTTCCCTGTTTAGTACCTCTCGTTCTGTCTGAGTCAGTCTGAGATCTGAAAGCATAGTCCATACCCCTTGCCGCGCGACATGATTTTAGCTAAGTATGTTTTGTCTGGTACTTTATGTAGAGCTTCTTACAAGTTTATAAACATAATATTCGAGCGAATTTCTTCATCCCACTTCATCTATATATGATTAGGAAACTTGTAAATTCGTAAACATTATCTTTCATTACGATATTCAGGTTAATCTTCAAGTATTTCATTCTAGTTTTATGTCATTTCGTGTTTTTTGTTTATGAGTTTATTTTCATAATCAAGAAATAAATTCAGTGGATTTTGAAGCGAAGAAAATTAAGGAAAGAAGGGAGGGGAGGAGAAAGGGTGGAATGCCTGATAAAGATATAAAGTTCTCATGGAAATGAAACAGGAAGATGACTGAAGTATCAAAAAATTGTTGAATGAAAATCAAAGACAATTGCTTCTGTACATTTCCATCCTGCTGGTTCTGTCATTATCATATACAATGGGCTCTGTACATTTCCAACCTACGGGTCCTGTCACTATTCTATTGCACACAATTAGTTTCTGTTTCATCTCGCTCCTAACATTTGTTCAAGATCAGGATTTACTGTAAGATCAGCGTTGGCGTATGTGTTCAGAAACTCCTTTTCCTTCCGTAGTTGCCGTCTACATTAATCTCGAGATCTTCCCAAGGGAGCGAGAAACATAATCCTAATCACTTTTCTCCTTGCTATTGTCACTGTCGAAGATTTTACCCGAGATGGCCCTGAAGATGCGACGTAGGACGAGGTAGAGGATGAGGAGAGTCAACAGCAGGAGAAGCAACACGTCCAGCATGAGGAACTCCACCCAGGAGAGCTGTGCCGCAGGGCATCTCAGCTGGGGCGCCCCTAGGTGACGGATGACGTACTCGGTCCAGAACACGGCCCGCTCCTTGGGCGAGGTCAGTTGGTCCCGCAGCCCCACCGACATCCGTGCCACGTTTTCTTTATACCTGGTAAAGGAGTCAGCGTGGTTAACTATTGCAGAAGATACATTTCATGAAGGTTGCACGTGATTAACCTAAGTACAATATATTTCATTATTATCATTATTATACTTTGTCGGTGTCTCCCGCGTTAGCGATTTAGCGCAAGGAAACAGAAGAAAGAATGGTCCAAACCCATCCCATACACATTATATAAAAATAAAAAAATATAATATATAATTTTAAAAATAATAATATTATAAAAAAATTTTAATATAAAATTATATTAAAATTTTTATATTTATTTAAAAATAAAAAAATTTTTGGGGGTTTAAAATAAAAAAAAAAAATATTTAAATTTATTTATTTAAATTTTAAAAAAAATTTTTTTAAATTTTAATAAAAAAATTTTATTTTAAATTAAAAAAATTTAAAATATAAAAAATATTATAAAAATTTAATTGTTAAATTTTGAAATTATTTTAAATTTTAAAATTAAAATTTTTTTAATTTTACTCCAATTTGTTCCCCCCTTTCTCTTTCCCCTTCACCCCGAAACATATACCCTCTTTTAAATTCTTCCCATCATTCTTCCATGTCCCCAAACCATTTCAATTACCCTCTTCTGCTCTCTTAACAACTCTCTTTTCGTTACAAAACATCTCTCTTACCCTTTCATTACTTACCCGATCAAACCACCTCACACCAAATACTGTCCTCAAGCATCGCAGTTTTAATACATTCACCCTCCTCCGCACAACCCTATCCATAGCCCATACCTCGCAACCATATAACATCGCTGGAACCACTATTCCTTCAAACATACCCGTATTTTGCTCTCCGAGACAACGTTCTCGCCTTTCACACATTCTTCAATGCTCCCATAATCTTTGCCCATTCCCCCACCCTGTGACTCATTTCCACTTCCATGGTTCCATCCGCTGCTAAATCCACTCCCAGATGCCTAAAACACTTCACTTCCTCCAGTTTTTCTCCATTCAAACTTACTTTCCATTTATCTTGTCCCTAAACCCTACTAAACCTAATAACGCTGCTCTTATTCACATTTACTCTCAGCTTTCTTCTTTCACACACTTTACCAAACTCAGTCACCATTCTCACCCGAAGCACAATATCTATCTTTTCTCTATTATACTTTGTCGCT
>NC_092271.1:9057677-9067677 GCF_036320965.1 Panulirus ornatus | reverse complement strand
ATATATATATATATATATATATATCATTGTTATTATCAATATTATTATCATTTTACTTTGTCGCTGTCGCCCACGTTGCCCCTCTTTCCAAAACTCTTGCAATCAACTCCCCAACAACCCCATCCATAACCAAATTAAACAACCATGGAGACTTCACACACTTCTGCCGCAAACCTACATTCACTGAGAATCAATCACTACTTTCCTCTTTTCCTACACGTACACTTGGCTTACATCCTCGGTAAAAACTTTTCACTGCTTCTAACAACTTGCCTCCCACACCATATATTCTTAATACCTTACACAGAGCATCTCTATCAACTCTATCATATGCCTTCTCCAGATCCATAAATGCTACATACAAATCCATTTGCTTTTCTAAGTATTTCTCACATACATTCTTCAAAAGAAACACCTGATCCACACATCCTCTACCACTTCTGAAACCACACTGCTCTTCCCCAATCTGATGCTCTGTGCATGCCTTCACCCTCTCAAACAATACCCTCACATATATTTTCCTAGGAATACTCAACAAACTTATACCTCTGTAATTTGAGCACTCTTATCCCCTTTGCCTTTCCACAATAGCACTATGTAAGTATTCCGCCAATCCTGAGGCACCTCACCATGAATCATACATACATCAAATAACCTTACCAACCAGTCAACAGTACAATCACCCCTTTGTTAAATAAATTCCACTGCAATCCATCCAAACCTGCTGCCTTGAAAGCTTTCATCTTCCACAAAGCTTTTACTACCTCTTCTCTGTTTACCAAATTATTTTCCCTATCCCTCTCACTTTGCACACTAACTCGACCAAAACACCCTATATCTGACACTCTATCATCAAACACATTCAACAAACCTTCAAAATACTCACTCCATCTCCTTCTCACATCACCACTACTTGTTATCACCTCCCCATTAGCCCCCTTCACTGAAGTTCCCATTAGTTCCCTTGTCTTGCGCACTTTATTTACCTCCTTCCAAAACATCTTTTTATTCTCCCTAAAATTTAATGATACTCTCTCACTCCAACTCTCATTTGCCCTCTTTTTCACCTCTTGCACCTTTCTCTTGACCTCCTGCCTCTTTCTTTTATACATCTTCCACTCATTTGCATTATTTCCCTGCAAAAATCGTCCAAATGCCTCTCTCTTCTCTTTCACTAATAATCTTACCTGTTCATCCCACCACTCACTACCCTTTCTAATCTGCCCACCTCCCACGCTTCTCATGCCACAAGCATCTTTCGCGCAAGCCATCACTGCTTCCCTAAATACATCCCATTCCTCCTCCACTCCCCTCACTACCTTTGTTCTCACCTTTTTCCATTCTGTACTCAGTCTCTCCTGGTACTTACTCACACAAATCTCCTTCCCAAGCTCACTTACCCTCACAACTTTCTTCACCCCAAGATTCTCTCTTCTCTTCTGAATACCTCTAGAAGTCTTCACCTTCGCCTCCACAAGATAATGATCAGACATCCCTCCAGTTGCACCTCTCAGCACATTAAGATACAAAAGTCTCTCTTTCGCACGCCTATCAGTTAACACGTAATCCAATAATGCTCTCTGGCCATCTCTCCTACTTACATACGTATACTTATGTATATCTCTCTTTTTAAACCAGGTATTCCCAATCACCAGTCCTTTTTCAGCACAAAAATCTACAAGCTTCTCGCTATTTCCATTTACAACACTGAACACCCCATGTACACCAATTATTCCCTCAACTGCCACATTTCTCACCTTTGCATTCAAATCACAAATTAATATAACCCGGTCTCGTGCATCAAAAACACTAACACACTCATTCAGCTGCTTCCAATATACTTGCCTCTCAAGATCTTTCTTCTCATGCCCAGGTGCATAAGCACCAATAATCATCCATCTCTCTCCATCAACTTTCAGTTTTACCCATATCAATCTAGAGTTTACTTTCTTACACTCTGTCACATACTCCCACCACTCCTGTTTCAGGAGTAGTGTTACTCCTTCCCTTCCTCTTGTCCTGTCACTAACCCCTGACTTTACTCCGAAGACATTCCCAAACCACTCTTCCCCTTTACCCTTGAGCTTCGTTTCACTCAGAGCCAAAACATCCAGGTTCCTTTCCTCAAACATATCCTCAAACATATCTTTTTTCTCTTCTTGGTTACATCCACACACATTCAGACACCCCAATCTGAGCCTTCGAGGAGGATGAACACTCCCCGCGTGACTCCTTCTTCTGTTTCACCTTTTAGAAAGTTAAAATACAAGGAGGGGAGTGTTTCTAGCCCCACCGCTCCCGTCTCCTTTAGTCGCCTTCTACAACACGTGAGGAATGCGTGGGAAGTATTCTTTTTCCCCTATCCCCTGGGATATATATATATATATATATATATATATATATATATATATATATATATATATATATATATATATATATATATATATATATATATCCCTAGCGATAGGGTAGAAAGAATACTTCCCACGTATTCCCTGCGTGTCGTAGAAGGCGACTAAAAGGGGAGGGAGCGGGTGGCTGGAAATCCTCCCCTCTCGCTTTTTTTTCAATTTTCCAAAAGAAGGAACAGAGAAGGGGGGCCAGGTGAGGATATTCCCTCAAAGGCCCAGTCCTCTGTTCTTAACGCTACCTCGCTAGTGCGGGAAATGGCGAATAGTACAAAGGCAAAGGGGATAAGATTGAGTGCTCAAATTACAGAGGTATAATTTTGTTGAGTATTCCTGGTAAATTATATGGGAGGGTATTGATTGAGAGGGTGAAGGCATGTACAGAGCATCAGATTGGGGAAGAGCAGTGTGGTTTCACAAGTGGTAGAGGATGTGTGGATCAGGTGTTTGCTTTGAAGAATGTATGTGAGAAATACTTAGAAAAGCAAATGGATTTGTATGTAGTATTTATGGATCTGGAGAAGGCATATGATAGGGTTGATAGAGATGCTCTGTGGAAGGTATTAAGAATATATGGTGTGGGAGGCAAGTTGTTAGAAGCAGTGAAAAGTTTTTATCGAGGATGTAAGGCATGTGTACGTGTAGGAAGAGAGGAAAGTGATTGGTTCTCAGTGAATGTAGGTTTGCGGCAGGGGTGTGTGATGTCTCCATGGTTGTTTAATTTGTTTATGGATGGGGTTGTTAGGGAGGTGAATGGAAGAGTTTTGGAAAGAGGGGCAAGTATGAAGTCTGTTGGGGATGAGAGAGCTTGGGAAGTGAGTCAGTTGTGTTTCGCTGATGATACAGCGCTGGTGGCTGATTCATGTGAGAAACTGCAGAAGCTGGTGACTGAGTTTGGTAAAGTGTGTGGAAGAAGAAAGTTAAGAGTAAATGTGAATAAGAGCAAGGTTATTAGGTACAGTAAGGTTGAGGGTCAAGTCAATTGGGAGGTGAGTTTGAATGGAGAAAAACTGGAGGAAGTGAAGTGTTTTAGATATCTGGGAGTGGATCTAGCAGCGGATGGAACCATGGAAGCGGAAGTGGATCATAGCTGGGGGAGGGGGCGAAAATTCTGGGAGCCTTGAAGAATGTGTGGACGTCGAGAACATTATCTCGGATAGCAAAAATGGGTATGTTTGAAGGAATAGTGGTTCCAACAATGTTGTATGGTTGGGAGGCGTGGGCTATGGATAGAGTTGTGCGCAGGAGGATGGATGTGCTGGAAATGAGATGTTTGAGGACAATGTGTGGTGTGAGGTGGTTTGATCGAGTAAGTAATGATAGGGTAATAGAGATGTGTGGTAATAAAAAGAGTGTGGTTGAGAGACCAAAAGAGGGTGTTTTGAAATGGTTTGGTCACATGTAGAGAATGAGTAAGGAAAGATTGACCAAGAGGATATATGTGTCAAAGGTGGAGGGAACGAGGAGAAGTGGGAGACCAGATTGGATTTGGAAAGATGGAGTGAAAAAGATTTTGAGTGATCGAGGCCTGAACAAACAGGAGGGTGAAAGGCATGCAAGGAATAGAGTGAATTGGAACGATTTGGTATACCGGGGTCGATGTGCTGTCAGTGGATTGAACCAGGGGATGTGGAGCGTCTGGGGTAAACCATGAAAAGTTCTGTGGGGCCTGGATGTGGAAAAGGAGCTGTAATTTCGGTGCATTATTACATGACAGCTAGAAACTGAGTGTGAACGACTGGGGCCTTTATTGTCTTCCTAGCGCTACCTCGCGCATATGAAGGGGGGGAAGGGGTTGTTATTTCTTGTGTGGCGGGGTGGCGATGGGAATTAATAAAGGCAGACAGTATGAGTGTTAGTAGTTTAGATGCATTAGACCCGAATATAGTGATGGGTGCTTTGAATGCAAAGGTGAATAATGATTTAGTTGAGGGAATAATTGGTACACATGGGGTGTTCAGTGTTGTAAATGGAAATGGTGAGGAGCTTGTGGATTTATGTGCTGAAAAAGGACTGGTGATTGGGAATACCTGGTTTAAAAAGAGAGATATACATAAGTATACGTATGTAAGTAGGAGAGACGGCCAGAGAGCTTTATTGGATTACGTGTTATTGATAGGCAAGCGAAAGAGAGGCTTTTGGATGTTAAAGTGCTGAGAGGTGCAACTGGAGGGATGTCTGATCATTATCTTGTGGAGGCGAAAGTGAAGATTTGTAGAGGTTTTCAGAAAAGGAGAGAGAATGTTGGGGTGAAGAGAGTGGCGAGAGTAAGTGAGCTTCGGAAGGAGACTTGTGTGAGGAAGTACCAGGAGAGAATGAGTACAGAATGGAAAAAAGTTAGAACGAAGGAGGTAAGGGGAGTGGGGGAGGAATGGGATGTATTTAGGGAAGCAGTGGTGGCTGGCGCAAAAGATGCTTGTGGCATGAGAAGCGTGGGAGGTGGGTAGATTAGGAAGGGTAGTGAGTGGTGGGATGAAGAGGTAAGATTGTTAGTGAAAGAGAAGAGAGAGGCACTTAAACGATTTTTGCAAGGAAATAATGCAAATGAATGGGAGATGTATAAAAGAAAGAGGTAGGAGGTCAAGAGAATGGTATGAGAGGTGAAAAAGAGCGCAAATGAGAGTTGGGGTGAGAGAGTTTTATTAAATTTTAGGGAGAATAAACATGTTTTGGAAGGAGGTAAATAAAGTGCATAAGACAAGGGAATCAATGGGAACTTCAGTGAAGGGGGAAATGGGGAGGTGATAACAAGTAATGGTGATGTGAGAAGGAGATGGAGTGAGTATTTCGAAGGTTTGTTGAATGTGTTTGATGATAAAGTGGCAGATATAGGATGTTTTGGTCGAGGTGGTGTGCAAAGTGAGACGGTTAGAGAGAATGATTTGGTAAACAGAGAAGAGGTAGTAAAAGCTTTGGGGAAGATGAAAGCCGGCAAGGCAGCGCGTCTGGATGGTATTGCAGTAGAATTTATTAAAAAAGGGGGTGACTGTATTGTTGACTGGTTGGTAAGGGTATTTAATGTATGTATGATTGATGGCGAGGTGCCTGAGGATTGGCGGAATGCTTGCATAGTGCCATTGTTCAAAGGTAAGGGGGATAAAAGTGAATGCTCAAATTACATAGGTATAAGTTTGTTGAGTATTCCTGGGAAATTGTATGGGAGCGTATTGGTTGAGAGGGTGAAGACATGTACAGAGCATCAGATTGGGTAAGAGCAGTGTGGTTTAAGAAGTGGTAGAGGATGTGTGGACCAGGTGTTTGCTTTGAAGAATGTATGTGAGAAAAACTTAGAAAAGCACATGGATTTGTATGTAGCATTTGCGTATCTGGAGAAGCCATATGATAGTGTTGATAGAAATGCTCTATGGAAGATATTAAGAATATATGGTGTGGGAGGCAAGTTGTAGAAGCAGTGAAATGTTTTTATCGAGGACGTAAGGCATGTGTACGTGTAGGAAGAGAGGAAAGTGATTGGTTTTCAGGGAATGTAGGTTTGCCGCAGGGGTGTGTGATGTCTCCATGGTTGTTTAATTAGTTTATGGATGGGGTTGTTAGGGAGGTATGTGCAAGAGTTTTAGAAAGAGGTGTGAGTATGCAGTCTGTTGTGGATGTGAGAGTTTGGGAAGTGAGTGAGTTTGGTAAAGTGTGTGGAAGAAGAAAGCTGAGATTAAATGTGAATAAGTACAAGGTTATTAAGTACAGTAGGGCTTAGGGAGAAGTCAATTGGGAGGTAAGTTTGACTGGAGAAAAACTGGAGGAAGTGAAGTGTTTTAGATATCTGGGAGTGGATTTGGCAGCGGATGGAACCAAGGAAGCGGAAGTGAATCATAGGGTGGGGGAGGGGGCGAAAGTTCTGGGAGCGTTGAAGAATGTGTGGAAGTCGAGAACATTATCTCGGAAACCAAAAATGGGTATGTTTGAAGGAATAGTGTTTCCAACAATGTTATATGGTTGTGAGGCGTGGGCTATAGATAGAGTTGTGAGGAGGAAGGTGGATGTGCTGGAAATGGAATGTTTGAGAACAATATGTGGTGTGAGGTGGATTGATCTAGTAAGCATTAATAGGATAAGAGAGATATGTGGTAATAAAAAGAGTGTGGTTGAGAGAGCAGAAGAGGGTGTTTTGACATGTTTGGTCACATGGAGAGAATGAGTGAGGAAAGATTGACCAATAGGATTTATGTGTCAAAGGTGGAGGGAGGCAGAAGTGGGAGACTGAATTGGAGGTGGAAAGATGGAGTGAAAAAGATTTTGAGTGATCGGGGCCTGAACATGCAGGAGGGTGAAGGGCGGGCAAGGAATAGAGTGAATTGGATCGATGTGATATACCGGGGTTGACGTGCTGTCAGTGGATTGAATCAGGGCATGTGAAGCGTCTGGGGTAAACCATGGAAAGTTCTGTGGGGCCTGGATATGGAAAGGGAGGTGTGGTTTCGGGCATTGTTGCATGACAGCTAGAGACTGAGTGTGAACGAATGGCGCCTTTATTGTCTTTTCCTCGCGCTACCTCGCACACATGAGGGGGGAGGGGGATGGTATTCCTTGTGTGGCGAGGTGGCGATGGAAATGAATAAAAGCAGACAGTGTGAATTGTGTGCATGGGTATATATGTATGTGTCTGTGTGTGTATATATATGTGTACATTGAGACGTATAGGTATGTATATTTGCGTGTGTGGACGTGTATGTATATACATGCGTATGGGGGTGGGTTGGGCCATTTCTTTCGTCTGTTTCCTTGCGCTACCTCGCAAACGCGGGAGACAGCGACAAAGCAAAATAAATAATAACAAATAAATAAATAAATAAATATATATATATATATATTTCTTTCATACTATTCACCATTTCCCGCGTTAGCAAGGTAGCGTTAAGAACAGAGGACTGGGCCTTTGAGAAAATATCCTCATCTGGCCCCCTTCACCGTTCCTTCTGGAAAATTAAAAAAAAAACGAGAGGGGAGGATTTCCAGCCCCCCGCTCCCTTCCCTTTTAGTCGCCTTTTACAACACGCAAGGAATACGTGGGAAGTATTCTTTCTCCCCTATCCCCAGTATATATATATATATATATATATATATATATATATATATATATATATATATATATATATATATATATATATATATATATATATATATATATATATATATATATATATATATCTACACAAATATCAATAGTAGTTTTCATCAATTTAACCACTGTATCATACTGCCTGGTCCACTTCTTCTCTTATCATGAAACTGGAATATTGGCTTATGATGTTTCTCAGTTGTCTTCACTACGCAAAGTACAACCATATCTTGGATACATGAGGGTAGGTAGTTGGTCATCCGCCATAATAAAGTCTTGACTGACCAAAAGTTTATCTGGACCTCAAGTTTTCCAGTACATTCATGAAAAACACCATTTTGCTTTCCATTTCTATCACTTTGAAAAAAAAAAAAATGCTCCATTTGTTCACATTTCAGTGAAAGAATAAGCTTCAATGTCTAAGCTACATTCTTTTCCAGTTTCACTATTTTCTTGTCAGAGCACCATGTATGAAAACTATCACTTCAGTAACACAACTATAAACATTTACTTCCCCTTTAAAAAGTTCGGGGGAAGTCTGTGTAAATAAATTATACATTTCCCTTTACCATAGCCAGAGGTTGAACCATTATGTGACATTCATTTTTTTTTCATTTCATTTCGAGCTAGAAGTTTCAGATTTCTAAATCATTTCTTACATTTTTCATATATATATATATATATATATATATATATATATATATATATATATATATATATATATATATATATATATATATATATATATACATATATATATATATATTATCCCTGGGGATAGGGGAGCAAGAATACTTCCCACGTATTCCCTGCGTGTTGTAGAAGGCGACTAAAAGGGGAGGGAGCGGGGGGCTGGAAATCCTCCCCTCTCGTTTTTTTTTTTTTTTTTTTTTTTTTTTTTTCAAAAGAAGGAACAGAGAATTGGGCCAGGTGAGGGTAGTCCCTCAAAGGCCCAGTCCTCTGTTCTTAACGCTACCTCGCTAATGCGGGAAATGGCGAATAGTTTGAAAGAAAAGAAAGATATATATATATATATATATATATATATATATATATATATATATATATATATATATATATATATATATATTATATTTATTTTTCTATTATACTTTGTCGCTGTCTCCCGCGTTTGTGAAGTAGCGCAAGGAAACAGACGAAAGAAATGGCCCAACCCACCCCCATACACATATATATACATGCACGTCCACACACGCAAATATACATACCTATACATCTCAATGTACACATATATATACACACACAGACACATACATATATACCCATGCACACAATTCACACTGTCTGCCTTTATTCATTCCCATCGCCACCTCGCCACACATGGAATACCATCCCCCTCCCCCCTCATGTGTGCGAGGTAGCGCAAATTATACATTATCCCTGGGGATAGGGGAGAAAGAATACTTCCCACGCATTCCTCACGTGTCGTAGAAGGCAACTAGAGGGGACGGGAGCGGGGGGCCAGAAATCCTCCCCTCCTTGTATTTTAACTTTCCAAAATGGGAAACATAAGAAGGAGTCACGCAGGGAGTGCTCATCCTCCTCGTAGGCTCAGACTGGGGTGTCTAAATGTGTGTGGATGTAACCAAGATGTGAAAAAAGGAGAGATAGGTAGTATGTTTGAGGAAAGGAACCTGGATGTTTTGGCTCTGAGTGAAACGAAGCTTACAGGTAAAGGGGAAGAGTGGTTTGGGAATGTCTTGGGAGTAAAGTCAGGGGTTAGTGAGAGGACAAGAGCAAGGGAAGGAGTAGCACTACTCCTGAAACAGGAGTTGTGGGAGCATGTGATAGAATGTAAGACAGTAAACTCAAGATTGATATGGGTAAAACGGAAAGTTGATGGAGAGAGATGGGTGATTATTGGTGCTTATGCACCTGGGCATGAGAAGAAAGATCATGAGAGGCAAGTGTTTTGGGAGCAGCTGAATGAGTGTGTTAGTGGTTTTGATGCACAAGACCGGGTTATATTGATGAGTGATTTGAATGCAAAGGTGAGTAATGTGGCAGTTGAGGGAATAATTGGTATATTTGGGGTGTTCAGTGTTGTAAATGGAAATGGTGAAGAGCCTGTAGATTTATGTGCTCAAAAAGGACTGGTGATTGGGAATACCTGGTTTAAAAAGCGAGATATACATAAGTATACGTACGTAAGTAGGAGAGATGGCCAGAGAGCGTTATTGTATTACGTGTTAATTGACAGGCGCGCGAAAGAGAGACTTTTGGATGTTAATGTGCTGAGAGGTGCAACTGGAGGAATGTCTGATCATTATCTTGTGGAGGCGAAGGTGAATATTTGTATGGGTTTTCAGAAAAGAAGAGAGAATGTTGGGGTGAAGAGGGTGGTGAGAGTAAGTGAGCTTGGGAAGGAGACTTGTGTGAGGAAGTACCAGGAGAGACTGAGTACAATTTGCAAAAAGGTGAGAAAAAAGGGCGTAAGGGGAGTGGGGGAGGAATGGAATGTATTTAGGGAATCAGTGATGGCTTGCGCAAAAGATGT
>NC_092271.1:9048746-9057577 GCF_036320965.1 Panulirus ornatus | reverse complement strand
GCAAATGGGGAGGTAATAACAAGTATTGGTGATGTGAGAAGGAGATGGTGTGAGTATTTTGAAGGTTTGTTGAATGTGTTAGATTATAGAGTGGCAGATATAGGGTGTTCTGGTTGAGGTGGTCTGCGAAGTGAGAGGGTGAGGGAGAATACTTCGGTAAACAGAGAACAGGTAGTGAAAGCTTTGCGGAAGGTGAAAGCCTGCAAGGCGGCGGGTTTGGATGGTATTGCAGTGAAATTCATTAAAAAATAGGGTGACTGTGCTGTTGACTGGTTGGTGAGGATATTCAATGTATGGTGAAGTACCTGAGGATTGGCGGAATGCAGGCATAGTGCCATTGTACAAAGGCAAAGGGGATAAAGGTGAGTGTTTGATCGAGTAAGTAATAACAGGGTAAGAGAGATGTGTGGTAACAAAAAAAGTGTGGTTGAGAGAGCAGAAGAGGGTGTTTTGAAATGGTTTGGTCACATGGAGAGAATGAGTGAGGAAAGATTGACAAAGAGGATATATGTGTCAGAGGTGGAGGGAACGAGGAGAAGTGGGAGACCAAATTGGAGGTGGAAAGATGGAGTGAAAAAGATTTTGAGTGATCGGGGCCTGAACATGCAGGAGGGTGAAAGGAGTGCAAGGAATAGAATGAATTGGAACGATGTGGTATACCGGGGTCGACGTGCTGTCAATGGATTGAACCAGGGTATATGAAGCGTCTAGGGTAAACCATGAAAAGTTCTGTGGGGCCTGGATGTGGAAAGGGAGCTGTGGTTTTGGTGCGTTACTGCATGACAGCTAGAGACTGAGTGTGAACGAATGTGGCCTGTGTTGTCTTTTTCTAGCACTACCTCGCACATACGACGGGGGAGGGGTATTATATTTCATGTGTGGCGGGGTGGCGATGGGAATGAATAAAGGCAGACAGTATGAATTATGTACATGTGTATATATGTATATGTCTGTGTGTGTATATATGTGTATACGTTGAGATGTATAGGTATGTATATTGGCGTGTGTGGACATGTATGTATATACATGTGTATGTGGGTGGGTTGGGCCATTCATTCGTCTGTTCCCTTGCGCTACCTCTCTAAAGCGGGAGACAGCGTTTGCGAGGTAGCGCAAGGAAACAGACGAAAGAAATGGCCCAACCCACCCCATACACATGTATATACATACGCGTCCACACACGCAAATATACATACCTACACAGCTTTCCATGGTTTACCCCAGACGCTTCACATGCCCTGATTCAATCCACTGACAGCACATCAACCCCGGTATATCACATCGATCCAATTCACTCTATTCCTTGCCCTCCTTTCACCCTCCTGCATGTTCAGGTCCTGATCACACAAAATCTTTTTCACTCCATCGTTCCACCTCCAATTTGGTCTCCCACTTCTCCTCGTTCCCTCCACCTCCGACACATATATGCTCTTGGTCAATCTTTCCTCACTCATTCTCTCCATGTGCCCAAACCATTTCAAAACACCCTCTTCTGCTCTCTCAACCACGCTCTTTTTATTTCCACACATCTCTCTTACCCTTACGTTACTTACTCGATCAAACCACTTCACACCACACATTGTCCTCAAACATCTCATTTCCAGCACATCCACCCTCCTGCGCACAACTCTATCCATAGCCCACGCCTCGCAACCATACAAAATTGTTGGAACCACTATTCCTTCAAACATAGCCATTTTTGCTTTCCGAGATAATGTTCTCGACTTCCACCCATTCTTCAAGGCTCCCAGGATTTTCGCCCCCTCCCCCACCCTATGATCCACTTCCGCTTCCATGGTTCCATCCGCTGCCAGATTCACTCCCAGATATATATATATATATATATATATATATATATATATATATATATATATATATATATATATATATATATATATATATATATATATATATATATATATATATATATATATATATATATATACATATATATATATATATATATATATATATATATATATATATATATTCTACTTCCCCTTTTAGAAAGTTAAAATACTAGGAGGGAAGGGTTTCTAGCCCTCCGCTCCCGTCCCCTTTAGTTGCCTTCTACGACACGTGTGTGTAGAGGGCGACTAAAGAGGACAGGAGCCCGGAGGTTAGAAACCCTCCCCTCCTTGTATTTCAACTTTCTGAAACGGGAAACAGAAGGAGTCACGCGGGTAGTGCTCATCCTTCTCAAAGGCTCAGATTAGGGTGTCTAAATGTATGTGGATGTAACCAAGATGAGAAAAAGGAGAGATAGGTAATATGTTTGAGGAAAGGAACATGGATATTTTGTCTTTAGTGAGACGAAGCTCAAGGGTAAAGGGGAAAAGTGGTTTTTGAATGCTTTTGGAGTAAAGTAAGGGTTGGTGAGAGGATGAGAGCAAAGGATGGAGTAGCACTACTCCAGAAAGAGGGGTGGTGGGAGTAGGTGATAGAGAGTAAGGATGGGCAAAACTGAAAGTGCATGGAGAGAGATGGGTGATTATTGGTGCCTCTGCGCCTGGGCATGAAAAGAAAGAACATGAGTGGCAAGTGCTTTGGGAGTAGCCGAGTGAGTGTGTTAGCAATTTTGATATACGAGACCGGGTTATAATGATGGGTGATTTGAATGGAATTGTGAGTAATGTGGCAATTGAGGGAATAATTGGTGTACATGGGGTGTTTAGTGTTGTAAATGGAAATGGAGAAGAGTTTGTAGATCTGTGTGCTGAAAAAGGACTGATGATTTGGAATAATTGGTTTTAAAAGAGAGATATACATGAATATACGTATGTAAGTAGGAGAGATGGTCAGAGAGCGTTACTGGAATACGTGTTAATTGATAGGCACATGAGAGAGAGACTTTTGGATGATAATGTGCTGAGAGGTGCAACTGGAGGGCTGTCTGATTATTATCTTGTGGAGGCGAAGATGAAGATTTATAGAGGTTTCCAGAAAAGAAGAGAGAATGTTGGGGTGAAGAGAGTGGTGAGAGTAAGTGAGCTTGGGAAGGAGACTTGTGTGAGGAAGTACCAGGAGAGACTGAGTGCAGAATGGAAAAAGGTGAGAGCAAAGGACGTATGGGGAGTGGAGGAAGAATGGAATGTATTTAGGGTTGCAGTGATAGCTTGCGCAAAAGATGCTTTTGGCATGAGAAGCGTGGGAGGTGGCCAGATTAGAAACGGTAGTGAATGGTGGAATGAAGAGGTTAGATTATTAGTGAAAGAGAAGAGAGAAATATTTGGACAATTTTTGCAGGGAAATAGTACAAATGTCTGGGAAATGTATAAAAGAAAGCGGTAGGGGGTGAAGAGGCGAAAGAGGTGAAAAAGAGACTTGGGGTGAGAGAGTATCATTAAAGTTTAGGGAGAATAAAAAGGTGTCTTGGAAGGATGTAAATAAAGTGCGTAAGACAAGAGAACAAATGGGAACATTGGTAAAGGGGGCAAATGGGGAGGTAATATCAAGTAGCGGTGAGGTGAGAAGGAGGTGGAGTGAGTGTTTTGAAGGTTTGTTGAATGTGTTAGATGATAGAGTGGCAGATATAGGGTGTTTTGGTCGAGGTGGTGTGCGAAGCGAGAGGGTCAGGGAGAATAATCTGGTAAACAAAGAAGAGGTAGTGAAAGCTTTGCGAAAGATGAAAGCCGGTAAGACAGCAGGTTTGGATGGTATTGCAGTGGAATTTATTAAGAAAGGGAGCGGCTGTGAGGCTGTGAGGATTTTCAATTGATGTATGGCTCATAGTGAAGTGCCTGAGGATTGGCGAAATGCATGCACAGTGCCATTCTACAAATGCACAGGGGATAAAGGTGAGTGCACAAATTATAGATGTATAAGTTTGTTGATTATTTCTGGGAAATTATATGGGAGGGTATTGATTGAGAGGGTGAAGGCATGTACAGAAATTAGATTGGGGAAGAGCAGTGTGGTTTCAGAAGTAGTAATGGAAGCGTGGATCAGGTGTTTGCTTTAAAGGATGCGTGGATCAGGTGTTTGCTTTGAAGGATGTATGTAAGAAATACTTAGAAAAACAAATGGATTTGTACGTACCATTTATGGATCTGAAGAAGGCATATAATGGAGTTGATAGAGATGCTATGTGGAAGGTATTAATAGTAAATGGTGTGGGAGGCAAGTTGCTGGAAGCAGTGAAACGTTTTTATCGAGGATGTAAGGCATGTGTACGAGTAGGAAGAGAGGAAATTGATTGGTTCTCAGTGAATGGTTGTTTAATTTGTTTATGGATGGGGTTGTTAGGGAGGTGAATGCAAGAGTTTTGGAGGGAGGGGCAAGTATGCAGTCTGTTGTGGATGAGATGGCTTGGGAAGTGAGTCAGCTGTTGTTCGCTGATGATAGAGAGCTGGTCGCTGATTCGGGTGAGAAACTGCAAAAACTGGTGACTGAGTTTGGTAAAGTGGGTTAAAGAAGAAAGGTGATAGTAAATGTGAATAAGAGCAAGGTTATTAGGTACAGTAGAGGTGGGGGACAAGAGAATTAGGAGGTATGTTTGAGTGGATAAAAACTGGAGGAAGTGAATTGTTCTAGATATCTGGGAGTGGATTTGGCAGCGGATGGAAACATGGAAGTGGAAGTGAGTCACAGGGTGGGGGAGGGGGCGAAAGTTCTGGGAGCGTTGAAAAATGTGTGGAAGATGAGAACATTATCTCGGAAGGCAAAGGTGGTTATGTTTGAAGAAATATTGGTTCCAACAATGTTATATCGTTGCAAGGCGTGGGATATAGATAGGGTTTTGCGGAGGAGGGTGGATGTGTTGGAGGTTTGAGGGACAAGTCAATTTGGAGGTAAGTTTGAATGGAGAAAAACTGGAGGAAGTGAAGTGTTTTAGATATCTGGGAGTAGATTTGGCAGCGAATGGAACCATGGAAGCGGAAACGAGTCATAGGGTGGGGTATGGGGCGAAAGTTCTGGGAGCATTGAAAAATGTATGGAAGGCGAGAACGTTATCTCAGAAAGAAAAAATGGGTATGTTTGAAGGAATAGAGGTTCCAACAATGTTATATGGTTGTGAGGCGTGGGCTATAGATAGAGTTGAGCGGAGGATGGTGGATGTGCTGGAAATGAGATGTTTGAGGACAATATGTGGTGTGAGATGGTTTGATCGAGTAAGTAATGAAAGGGTAAGAGTTATATGTGGTATTAAAAAAAAATGTGGTTGAGAGAGCAGAAGAGGGTGTTTTGAAATGGATTGGTTACATGAAGAGAATGAGTGAGGAAAGACTGACAAACAGGATACATGTGTCAGAGGTGGAGGGAACGAGAAGAAGTGGGAAACCAATTTGGAGGTGGAAAGATGGAATGAAAAAGATTTTGAGTGATCGGGGCACGAACATGCAGGAGGGTGAAAGGCGTGCAAGGAACAGAGTGAATAAGAAGGATGTGGTATATCGTGGTCAACGTGCAGTCAATGGATTGAACCAGGGTATGTGAAGGGTTTTGGGTAACTAAATGGAAAGTTTTGCGAAGCCTTGATGTGGAAAGGGACCTGTGGTTTCGGTGCATTATACATGACAGATAAAAACTGAGTGCGAATGAATGTGACCACCTCGCCAAACATGGAATAACAACCCCCTCCCGCCTCATGTGTGCGAGTTAGCGCTAGGAAAAGACAACAAAGGCCACCTTCGTTCACACTCAGTCTCTAGCTGTCATGTAATAATGCACCGAAACCACAGCTCCCTTTCCACACCCAGGCCCCACAGAACTTTCCATGGTTTACTCCAGACGCTTCACATGGCCTGGTTCAATCCATTGACAGCACGTCGACCCCGGTATACCACATCGTTCTAATTCACTCTATTCCTTGCACGCCTTTCACCCTCCTGCATGTTCAAGCCCCGATCACTCAAAAACTTTTTTACTCCATCTTTTTACCTCCAATTTGGTTTCCCACTTCTCCTCTTTCCCTCCACCTCTGACACATATATCCCCTTGGTCAATCTTTCCTCACTCATTCTCTCCATGTGACCAAACCATTTCAAAACACCCTCTTCTGCTCTCTCAACCACACTCTCTTTATTTCCACACATCTCTCTTACCCTTACATTACTTAATCGATTAAACCACCTCACACCACATATTGTCCTCAAACATCTCATTTCCGGCACATCCACTCTCCTGTGCACAACTCTATCCATAGCCCACGCCTCGCAGCTATACAACATTGTTGGAACCAATATTCCTTTAAACATACTCAGTTTTGCTTTCCGAGATAATGTTTTTGACTTCCAAACATTCTTGAAGGCTCCCAGAATTTTCGCCCCCTCCTCCACCCTATGATTCACTTTCGCTTCCATGGTTTCATCCGCTGCCAGATCCACTCCCAGATATCTAAAACACTTTACTTCCTCCAGTTTTTCTCCATTCAAACTTACCTCCCAATTGACTTGACCCTCAACCCTACTGTACCTAATAACCTTGCTCTTATTCACATTTACTCTTAACTTTCTTCTTTCACACACTTTACCAAACTCAGTCACCAGCTTCTGCAGTTTCTCACATGAATCAGCCACCAGCGCTGTATCATCAGCGAACAACAACTGACTCACTTCCCAAGCTCTCTCATCCACAACAGACTGCATACTTGCCCCTCTTTCCAAATCTCTTGCATTCACTTCCCTAACAACCCCATCCATAAATAAATTAAACAACAATGGAGACATCACACACCCCTGCCGCAAACCTACATACACTGAGAACCAATCACTTTCGAATCACATGCCTTACATCCTCGATAAAAACTTTTCACTGCTTCTAACAACTTGCATCCCACACCTTATATTCTTAATACCTTCCACAGAGCATCTCTATTAACTCTATCATATGCCTTCTCCAGATCCATAAATGCTACTTACAAATCCATTTGCTTTCCTAAGTATTTCTCGCATACATTCTTCATAGCAAACACCTGATCCACTCATCCTCTACCACTTCTGAAACCACACTGCTCTTCCCCAGTCTGATGCTCTGTACATGCCTTCACCCTCTCAATCAATACCCTTATCATATCATATGCCTTCTCCAGATCCATAAATGCTACTTACAAATCCATTTGCTTTCTAAGTATTTCTCACATACATTCTTCAAAGCAAACACCTGATTCACTCATCCTCTACCACTTCTGAAACCTTATTGCTCTTCCCCAGTCTGATGCTCTGTACATGCCTTCACCCTCTCAATCAATACCCTCCCATATAATTTACCAGGAATACTCAACAAACTTATGCCTCTGTAATTTGAGCACCCACTTTTATCCCCTTTGCCTTTGTACGATGGCACTATGCACGCATTCCGCCAATCCTCAGGCACCTCACCATGAATCATACATACATTAAATAATCTTACCAACCAGTCAACAATACAGTCAACCCTTTTTTTAATAAATTACACTGCAATACCGGCTTTCATCTTCCTCAAAGCTTTTACTACCTCTTCTCTGTTTACTAAATCATTTTCTTTAACCCTCTAACTTTGCACACCACTTCGACCAAAACACCCTGTATCTGCCACTCTATCATCAAACACATTCAACAAATCTTCAAAATAATCTCCTCACATCACCACTACTTGTTATCACCTCCCCATTTGCCCCCTTCACTGAAGTTTCCATTTGCTCCCTTGTCTTACGCACTTTATTTACCTCCTTCCAAAACATCTTTTTATTTTCCCTAAAATTTAATGATACTCTCACCCCAAATCTCATTTGCCCTCTTTTTCACCTCTTGCACCTTTCTCATGACCTCCTGCCTCTTTCTTTTATACATCTCCCACTCATTTGCATTTATTTCCTGCAAAAATCGTCGAAATGCCTCTCTCTTCTCTTTCACTAATAATCTTACCTCTTCATCCCACCCTCATTACCCTTTCTAATCAACCCAACTCCCACGTTTCTCATGCCACAAGCATTTTCTGCGCAAGCCATCACTGCTTCCCTAAATACATCCCGTTCCTCCCCCACTCCCCTTACTTCCTTTGTTCTCACCTTTTTCCATTCTGTACTCAGTCTCTCCTGGTACTTCCTCACACAACTCTACTTCCCAAGCTCCCTTACTCTCACCACTCTCTTGATCCCAACATTTTCTCTTTTTTTCTGAAAACCCATGCAAATCTTCACCTTCGCCTCCACATGATAATGATCAGACTTCCCTCCAGTTCCACCTCTCAGCACACTAACATCCAAAAGTCTCTCTTTCGCGCGCCTATCAATTAACACCTAATCCAATAATGCTCTCTGGCCATCTCTCCTACTTACATACGTATACTTATGTATATCTCGCTTTTTAAACCAGATATCCCCAATCACCATTCCTTTGTCAGCACATAAATCTACAAGCTATTCACCATTTCCATTTACAACACTGTACACCCCATGTATACCAATTATTCCCTCAACTGCCACATTACTCACCTTTGCATTCAAATAACCCATCACTATAACCCGGTCTTGTGCATGAAAACCACTAACACACTCATTCAGCTGCTCCCAAAACACTTGCCTCTCATGATCTTTCTTCTCATGTCCAGGTGCGTATGCACCAATAACCACCCATCTCTCTCCATGAACTTTCAGTTTTTCTCATATCAATCTAGAATTTACTTTCTTACACTCTATCACAAGCTCCCACAACTCCTGTTTCAGGGTTAGTGCTACTCCTTCCCTTGCTCTTGTCCTCTCACTAACCGCTGACGTTACTCCCCAGGATATTCCCAAACTACTCTTCCCCTTTACCTTTCAGCTTCGTTTCACTCAGAGCCAAAACATCCAGGTTCTTTTCCACAAACATACTACCTATCTCTCCTTTTTTCTCATCTTGGTTACATCCACA
>NC_092271.1:9028746-9043746 GCF_036320965.1 Panulirus ornatus | reverse complement strand
CTTCTCATGCCACAAGCATCTTTTGCGCAATCCATCACTGATTCCCTAAATACATCCCATTCCTCCCCTACTCCCCTTACTTCCATTGTTCTCACCTTTTTCCATTCTGTACTCAGTCTCTCCTTGTACTTCCTCACACAGGTCTCCTTCTCAAGCTCACTTACTCTCACCACCCTCTTCACCCCAACATTCACTCTTCTTTTCTGAAAACCCATACAAATCTTCACCTTAGCCTCCACAAGATAATGATCAGACATCCCTCCAGTTGCACCTCTCAGCACATTAACATCCAAAAGTCTCTCTTTCGCACGCCTGTCAATTAACATGTAATCCAATAACGCTCTCTGGCCATCTCTCCTACTTACATAAGTATACTTATGTATATCTCGCTTTTTAAACCAGGTATTCCCAATCATCAGTCCTTTTTCAGCACATAAATCTATATAAATATGTATATATATATCTACATGAATATATATATATATATATATATATATATATATATATATATATATATATATATATATATATATATATATATATATATATATATATATATATATATATATATATATATATATATATATATATATATATATATATGTTATCCCTGGGGACAGGGGATTAAGAATACTTCCCACGTATTCCCTGCGTGTCGTAGAAGGCGACTAAAAGGGGAGGGAGCGGGGGGGCTGGAAATCCTCCCCTCTCGTTTTTTTTTTTTTAATTTTCTAAAAGAAGGAACAGAGGGGGCCAGGTGAGGATATTCCAAAAAAGGCCCAGTCCTCTGTTCTTAACGCTACTTCGCTAACGCGGGAAATGGCGAATAGTTTAAAAGAAAAAGAAAGATATATATATATATATATATATATATATATATATATATATATATATATATATATATATATATATATATATATATATATATATATATATATATATCCTTGGGGATAGAGGTGAAAGAATACTTCTCACGCATTCCTCACGTGTCGTAGGAGGCGAATAAAAGGGACGGGAGCGGAGGCTAAAAACCCTTCCTCCTTGTATTTTAACTTTCTAAATGTGAAAACAGAAGGATTCAGCTGGGAGTGCTCATCCTCCTCGAAGGTTCACAATGGGGTGTCTAAAGGTGTGTTGATGTAAACAAGATGAGCAAAAAGGAGAGATAGGTAGTATGTTTTAGGAAAGGAACCTGGATGTTTTGGCTCTGAGTGAAACGAAGTTCAAGGGTAAAGGGTAAGAGTGGTTTGGGAATTTCTCGTGAGTAAAGTTAAGGGTTAGTGAGAGGACAAGAGCAAGGGAAGGAGTAGCACTACTCCTGAAACAGGAGTTGTGGGAGTATGTGGAAGAGTGGAAGAAAGTAAACTCTAGATTGATATGGGTAAAACTGAAAGTGGATGGGGAGAGATGGGTCATTATTGGTGCATATGCACCTGGGCATGAGAAGAAAGATCATGAGAGGCAATTGTTTTGGGAGAAACTGATTTACTGTGTTAGTAGTTTTGAAGCACGAGACCGTGTTATAGTGATGGGTAATTTGAATGGAAAGGTGAGTAAAGTGGATGTTGAGGGAATAATTGGTGTCCATGGGATGTTCAGTATTGTAAATGGTAATGGTATAGAGCTTGTAGATTTATGTGCTGAAAAAGGACTGGTTATTGGCAATTCCTGGTTTAAAAAGAGTGATATGCATAAGTATACGTAAGTAGGAGAGATGGCCAGAGAACGTTAATGGACTACGTAGTAATTGATAGGCACGTGAAAGAGAGACATTTGGATGTTAATGTGCTGAGAGGTGTAACTGGAGGGATGTCTGATCATTATCTTGTGGAGGCGAAGGTGATGATCTGTAGAGGTTTTCAGAAAAGAAGAGACAATGTTGGGGTAAAAAGTGTCGTGAGAGTAAGTGAGCTTGGGAAGGAGACCTGTGCAAGTACTAGGAGAGATTGAATACAGCATGGAAAAAGGTGAGAACAAGGGACGCAAAGGGAGTGGGGGAGGAATGGGATGTATTTAGAGAAGCAGTGATGGCTTTTGGAAAAGATGCTTGTGGCATGAGAAGCGTGGGAGGTGGGCAGATTTGAAAGGGTAGTGAGCGGTGGGATGAAGAAGTAAGTTTATTAGTGAAAGAGAAGAGAGAGGCATTTGGACAATTTTTGCAGGGATAAAATGCAAATGACAGGGAGATGTATAAAAGAAAGAGGCAGGAGGTCAAGAGAAAGGTGCAAGAGGTGAAAAAGAGGACAAATGAGTTGGGGTGAGAGAGTGCCATAAGATTTTAGGGGGGATGAAAAGATGTTTTGGAAGGAGGTAAATAAAGTGCGTAAGACAAGGGAACAACTGGGAACATTAGTGAAGGGGGCTAATGGGGAGGTGATAAGAAGTAGTGGTGAGGTGAGGAGATAGATAGAGTATTTTGAAGGTTTGTTGAACGTGTTTAATGATAGAGTGGCAGATCTAGGGTGTTTTGGTCGAGGCGGTGTTCAAAGTGAGAGGTTTAGGGAGAATGATTTGGTAAACAGAGAAGAGGAGTAAAAATTTTGTGGAAGATGATAGCCGGCAAGGGAGCGGGTTTGGATGGAATTGCAGTTGAATTTATTAAAAAAAGGGGTGACTATATTTTTGACTGGTTGGTAAGGTTAGTTAATGTATGTATGACTCATTGTGAGGTGCCTGAGGATTGGCGGAATATTTGCATAGTGCCATTGTACAAAGGCAAAGGGAATAAGAATGAGTGCTCAAATTTCAGAGGTTTAAGTTTGTTGAGCATTCCTGGGAAATTACATGGGAGGGTATTGATTGAGAGGGTGAAGGCATGTAGAGAGCATCAGATTGGGGAAGAGCAGTGTGGTTTCAGAAGTGGTAGAGGATGTGTGGACCAGGTGTTTGCTTCGAAAAATGTATGTGAGAAATACTGAGAAAAGCTAATGGATTTGTATGCAGCATTTATGAATCTGGAGAAGGTATATGATAGAGTTGATAGAGATGCTCTGTAGAAGGTATTAAGAACATATGGTGTGGGAGGTAAGTTGTTAGAGGCAGTGAAAAGTTTTTATCGAGGATGTAAGGCATGTGTACGTGTAGGAAGAGAGGAAAGTGATTGGTTCTCAGTGAATGTTGGTTTGCGGCAGGGGTGCGTGATGTCTCTATGGTTGCTTAATTTGTTTATGAATGGGGGTTGTTAGGGAGGTGAATGCAAGAGTTTTGGAAAGGGGCAAGTATGCAGTCTGTTGTGGATGAGAGAGCTTGGGAAGTGAGTCAATTGTTGTTTGCTGATGATACAGCGCTGGTGGCTGATTCTGGAGCGAAACTGCAGAAGCTGGTGACTGAGTTTGGTAGAGTGTGTGAAAGAAGAAAGCTGAGAGTAAATGTGAATAAGAACAAGGTTATTAGGTACAGTAGGGTTGAGGGACAAGTCAATTGGGAGGTAAGTTGAATGAAGAAAAACTGGAGGAAGTGAAGTGTTTTAGATATCTGGGAGTGGATTTGACAGCGGATGGAACCATGGAAGCGGAAGTGAGTCATAGGGTGGGGAAGGAGGCGAAAGTTCTGGGAGCGTTGAAAGACGTGTGGAAAACGACAACCTTATCTTAGAAAGAAAAAATGGGTATGTTTGAATGAATAGTGGTTCCAATAATGTTATATGGTTGTGAGACGTGGGCTATAGGTTTAGGGAGAATGATTTGGTAAACATGTTTACCAAATGGCGTCCTAGCTTCGTCTCTTCGATGTATATCAACTGACTGTTATATTTCTCTCTTGTGTCTCCCCTGATGATGTGATTATTACACGAAAGTGCACTTGGGAAATTTTCGTGTTTCATATTCCTAGTGGACTCACAGGAATATCTTGATCACGCGCAAAATTGTGATCCTTTTCAATATATATATATATATATATATATATATATATATATATATATATATATATATATATATATATATATATATATATATATATATATATATATATACCCTGGGGATAGGGGAGAAAGAATACTTCCTACGTATTCCCTGCGTGTCGTAGAAGGCGACTAAAAGGGGAGGGAGCGGGGGGCTGGAAATCCTCCCCTCTTGTTTTTTTTATAATTTTCCAAAAGATGGAACAGAGAAGGGGGCCAGGTAAAGATATTCCCTCAGAGGCCCAGTCCTCTGTTCTTAACGCTACCTTGATAATGCGGGAAATGGCAAATAGTTTGATAGAAAAGAAAGAAATATCTATATCTATATCTATATCTATATCTATCTATCTATCTATCTATCTATCTATCTATATATATATATATATATATATATATATATATATATATATATATATATATATATATATATATATATATATATATATATATATATATATATATATATATATATATATATATATATATATATATATATATATATATATATATATATATATATATATATATATATATATCTATATATATATATATATATATATATATATATATATATATATATATATATATATATATATATATATATATATATATATATATATATATATATATATATATATATATATATATATATATATATATATATATATATATTTTTTTTTTTTTTTTTTTTTTTTTTACCTCGTCGCTGTCTCCCGCGTTTGCGAGGTAGCGCAAGGAAACAGACGAAAGAAATGGCCCAACCCCCCCCCCCATACACATGTACATACACACGTCCACACACGCAAATATACATACCTACACAGCTTTCCATGGTTTACCCCGGATGCTTCACATGCCTTGATTCAATCCACTGACAGCACGTCAACCCCTGTATACCACATCGCTCCAATTCACTCTATTCCTTGCCCTCCTTTCACCCTCCTGCATGTTCAGGCCCCGATCACACAAAATCTTTTTCACTCCATCTTTCCACCTCCAATTTGGTCTCCCTCTTCTCCTCGTTCCCTCCACCTCCGACACATATATCCTCTTGGTCAATCTTTCCTCACTCATTCTCTCCATGTGCCCAAACCATTTCAAGACACCCTCTTCTGCTCTCTCAACCACGCTCTTTTTATTTCCACACATCTCTCTTACCCTTACGTTACTTACTCGATCAAACCACCTCACACCACACATTGTCCTCAAACATCTCATTTCCAGCACATCCATCCTCCTGCGCACAACTTTATCCATAGCCCACGCCTCGCAACCATACAACATTGTTGGAACTACTATTCCTTCAAACATACCCATTTTTGCTTTCCGGGATAATGTTCTCGACTTCCACACATTTTTCAAGGCTCCCAAAATTTTCGCCCCCTCCCCCACCCTATGATCCACTTCCGCTTCCATGGTTCCATCCGCTGACAGATCCACTCCCAGATATCTAAAACACTTCACTTCCTCCAGTTTTTCTCCATTCAAACTCACCTCCCAATTGACTTGACCCTCAACCCTACTGTACCTAATAACCTTGCTCTTATTCACATTTACTCTTAACTTTCTTCTTCCACACACTTTACCAAACTCCGTCACCAGCTTCTGCAGTTTCTCACATGAATCCGCCACCAGCGCTGTATCATCAGCGAACAACAACTGACTCACTTCCCAAGCTCTCTCATCCCCAACAGACTTCATACTTGCCCCTCTTTCCAAGACTCTTGCATTTACCTCCCTAACAACCCCATCCATAAACAAATTAAACAACCATGGAGACATCACACACCCCTGCCGCAAACCTACATTCACTGAGAACCAATCACTTTCCTCTCTTCCTACACGTACACATGCCTTACATCCTCGATAAAAACTTTTCACTGCTTCTAACAACTTGCCTCCCACACCATATATTCTTAATACCTTCCACAGAGCATCTCTATCAACTCTATCATATGCCTTCTCCAGATCCATAAATGCTACATACAAATCCATTTGCTTTTCTAAGTATTTCTCACATACATTCTTCAAAGCAAACACCTGATCCACACATCCTCTACCACTTCTGAAACCACACTGCTCTTCCCCAATCTGATGCTCTGTACATGCCTTCACCCTCTCAATCAATATCCTCCCATATAATTTACCAGGAATACTCAACAAACTTATCCTCTGTAATTTGAGCACTCACTCTTATCCCCTTTGCCTTTGTACAATGGCACTATGCACGCATTCCGCCAATCCTCAGGCACCTCACCATGAGTCATACATACATTAAATAACCTTACCAACCAGTCAACAATACAGTCACCCCCTTTTTTAATAAATTCCACTGCAATACCATCCAAACCTGCTGCCTTGCCGGCTTTCTTCTTCCGCAAAGCTTTTACTACCTCTTCTCTGTTTACCAAATCATTTTCCCTAACCCTCTCACTTTGCACACCACCTCGACCCAAACACCCTATATCTGCCACTCTGTCATCAGATACATTCAACAAACCTTCAAAATACTCATTCCATCTCCTTCTCACATCACCACTACTTGTTATCACCTCCCCATTTACGCCCTTCACTGAAGTTCCCATTTGCTCCCTTGTCTTACGCACCCTATTTACCTCCTTCCAGAACATCTTTTTATTCTCCCTAAAATTTAATGATAGTCTCTCACCCCAACTCTCATTTGCCCTTTTTTTTCACCTCTTGCACCTTTCTCTTGACCTCCTGTCTCTTTCTTTTATACTTCTCCCACTCAATTGCATTTTTTCCCTGCAAAAATCGTCGAAATGCCTCTCTCTTCTCTTTCACTAATACTCTTACTTCTTCATCCCACCACTCACTACCCTTTCTAAACAGCCCACCTCCCACTCTTCTCATGCCACAAGCATCTTTTGCGCAATCCATCACTGATTCCCTAAATACATCCCATTCCTCCCCCACTCCCCTTACTTCCATTGTTCTCACCTTTTTCCATTCTGTACTCCGTCTCTCCTGATACTTCCTCACACAGGTCTCCTTCTCAAGCTCACTTACTCTCACCACCTTCTTCACCCCAACATTCACTCTTCTCTTCTGAAAACCCATACTAATCTTCACCTTAGCCTCCACAAGATAATGATCAGACATCCCTCCAGTTGCACCCCTCAGCACATTGACATCCAAAAGTCTCTCTTTCGCACGCCTGTCAATTAACACGTAATCCAATAACGCTCTTTGGCCATCTCTCCTACTTACATAAGTATACTTATGTATATCTCGCTTTTTAAACCAGGTATTCCCAATCATCAGTCCTTTTTCAGCACATAAATCTACAAGCTCTTCACCATTTCCATTTACAACACTGAACACCCTATGCATACCAATTATTCCCTCAACTGCCACATTACTCACCTTTGCATTCAAATCACCCATCACTATAACCCGGTCTCGTGCATCAAAACCGCTAACACACTCATTTAGCTGCTCCCAAAACACTTGCCTCTCATGATCTTTCTTCTCATGCCCAGGTGCATATGCACCAATAATCACCCACCTCTCTCCATCAACTTTCAATTTTACCCATATTAATCGAGAATTTACTTTCTTACATTCTATCACATACTCCCACAACTCCTGTTTCAGGAGTATTGCTACTCCTTCCCTTGCTCTTGTCCTCTCACTAACCCCTGACTTCACTCCCCAGACATTTCCAAACCACTCTTCCCCTTTACCCTTGAGCTTCGTTTCACTCAGAGCCAAAACATCCAGGTTCCTTTCCTCAAACATACTACCTATCTCTCCTTTTTTCACATCTTGGTTACATCCACACACATTTAGGCACCCCACTCTGAGCCTTCGAGGAGGATGAGCACTCCCCGCGTGACTCCTTCTTCTGTTTCCCATTTTAGAAAGTTAATACAAGGAGGGGAGGATTTCCGGCCCCCCGCTCCCGTCCCCTCTAGTCGCTTTCTACGACACGCGAGGAATACGTGGGAAGTATTCTTTCACCCCTATCCCCAGGGATAATATACATATATATATACACACACACACACACACACACACACACACACACACGCACACACACACACACACACACACACACATATATATACATATGAAAAATGTAAGAAACAATTTAGAAAACAAACTTTTAGCTTGAAATGAATGAAAAAATGAACGTCACATAATGGTTCAACCTCTGGCTATGGAAAAGGAAATGTACAATTTATTCACACAAACGTCAATAGCAGTTCTCATCAATTTCACCACTGAATCAATAAGCTTCAATGTCTAAGCTACATTTTTCTCCAACTTCACTATTTTCTTGTCAAAACACCATGCATGAAAACTATCACTCCAGTAACACAACTATAAACATTTACTTTCCCTTTAAAAAAGTTCTGGGGAAGTCTGTCTCGATACACTGCGGCGAGGCGACGCGACGCTGACACAATCACTGTCACAATATCACTTTTGCCTCCTTCCAAGCGTTGTTTCAGGGAATAATTCCGGGTTGCTGAAGTGCCGCATAGGCTGGCACGATAGCCCGGGCCACATCGAAGACGTTATGAGCCCGGCCGTTGTCCACAGATTCGAACGCAGCGTCGAGTCTCCTGGTGTGCTGATGTGTCCTCATGTATGAGATGGCTTCCTTCCCTCACACACACACAGGAGAATGCCTCACCACCTGATGTGTCCTCCTGTATGAGATGGCTTCCTTCCCTCACACACACACAGGAGAATGCCTCACCACCTTGATGATGGAGTCCTTGTTGGTGTTCCAAGTAGTGTCTGTGTTGTGTCGGTAGATCCTTAAATTTAGGAGACTTAAAAAGCACGGCACTTTTATTAATACGAAGGCGACCTTCAACGACCCTCCAGTTCATCCTCAGTTCACATTGGGCTTTTGTTGACGTTTTCCTTCAACACACTCCCCTCTCTTCAGTCTGCCACCACAGCCGGATCATCTTGACAGCGAGTAGTGGGTCGCTGGATGGGTAGGAGGATTGCTCTCCCAACAACCTGATCCACGCGTCGTTACCCCCGCCACTTGTAAACGCACCCGCCTCGTTTAAATGTTCAACGCAATATATATATATATATATATATATATATATATATATATATATATATATATATATATATATATATATATATATATATATATATATATATGATTCATGTGAGAAACTGCAGAAGCTGGTGACTGAGTTTGGTAAAGTGTGTGAAAGAAGAAAGTTAAGAGTAAATGTGAATAAGAGCAAGGTTGTTAGGTACAGTAGGGTTGAGGGTCAAGTCAATTGGGAGGTGAGTTTGAATGGAGAAAAACTGGAGGAAGTAAAGTGTTTTAGATATCTGGGAGTGGATCTGGCAGCGGATGGAACCATGGAAGCGGAAGTGGATCATAGGGTGGGGGAGGGGGCGAAAATTCTGGGAGCCTTGAAGAATGTGTGGAAGTAAAGAACATTATCTCGGAAAGCAAAAATGGGTATGTTTGAAGGAATAGTGGTTCCAACAATGTTGTATGGTTGCGAGGCGTGGGCTATGGATAGAGTGGTGCGCAGGAGGATGGATGTGCTGGAAATGAGATGTTTGAGGACAATGTGTGGTGTGAGGTGGTTTGATCGAGTAAGTAACGTAAGGGTAAGAGAGATGTGTGGAAATAAAAAGAGCGTGGTTGAGAGAACAGAAGAGGGTGTTTTGAAATGGTTTGGGCACATGGAGAGAATGAGTGAGGAAAGGTTGACCAAGAGGATATATGTGTCGGAGGTAGAGGGAACGAGGAGAAGAGGGAGACCAAATTGGAGGTGGAAAGATGGAGTGAAAAGGATTTTGTGTGATCGGGGCCTGAACAGGCAGGAGGGTGAAAGGAGGGCAAGGAATAGAGTGAATTGGAGCGATGTGGTATACCGGGGTTGACGTGCTGTCAGTGGATTGAATCGAGGCATGTGAAGCGTCTGGGGTAAACCATGGAAAGCTGTGTAGGTATGTATATTTGCGTGTGTGGACGTGTGTATATACATGTGTATGGGGGTGGGTTGGGCCATTTCTTTCGTCTGTTTCCTTGCGCTACCTTGCAAACGCGGGAAACAGCGACAAACAAAATATATATATATATATATATATATATATATATATATATATATATATATATATATATATATATATATATATATATATATATATATATATATATATATATAAGCGCAAGGAAACAGACGAAAGAAATAGCCCAACCCACCCCCATACACATGTATATACATACGTCCAAACACGCAAATATACATACCTACACAGCTTTCCATGGTTTACCCCAGACGCTTCACATGCCTCGATTCAATCCACTGACAGCACGTCAACCCCGGTATACCACATCGCTCCAATTCACTCTATTCCTTGCCCTCCTTTCACCTTCTTGCATGTTCAGGCACCGATCACACAAAATCTTTTTCACTCCATCTTTCCACCTCCAATTTGGTCTCCCTCTTCTCCTCGTTCCCTCCACCTCCGACACATATATTCTCTTGGTCAATCTTTCCTCACTCATTCTCTCCATGTGCCCAAACCACTTCAAAACACCCTCTTCTGCTCTCTCAACCACGCTCTTTTTATTTCCACACATCTCTCTTACCCTTACGTTACTTACTCGATCAAACCACCTCACACCACACATTCTCCTCAAACATCTCATTTCCAGCACATCCATCCTCCGCGCACAACTCTATCCATAGTCCACGCTTCGCAACCATACAATATTGTTGGAACCACTATTCCTTCAAACATAACCATTTTTGCTTTCCGAGATAATGTTCTTTACTTCCACACATTCTTCAAGGCTCCCAGAATTTTCGCCCCCTCCCCCACCCTATGATCCACTTCCGCTTCCATGGTTCCATCCGCTGCCAGATCCACTCCCAGATATCTAAAACACTTTACTTCCTCCAGTTTTTCTCCATTCAAACTCACCTCCCAATTGACTTGACCCTCAACCCTACTGTACCTAACAACCTTGCTCTTATTCACATTTACTCTTAACTTTCTTCTTTCACACACTTTACCAAACTCAGTCACCAGCTTCTGCAGTTTCTCACATGAATCAGCCACCAGCGCTGTATCATCAGCGAACAACAACTGACTCACTTCCCAAGCTCTCTCATCCCCAACATACTTCATACTTGCCCCTCTTTCCAAATCTTTTGCATTCACCTCCCTAACAACCCCATCCATAAACAAATTAAACAACCATTGGGACATCACACACCCCTGCCGCAAACCTACATTCACTGAGAACCAATCACTTTCCTCTCTTCCTACACGTACACATGCCTTACATCCTCGATAAAAACTTTTCACTGCTTCTAACAACTTGCCTCACACACCATATATTCTTAATACCTTCCACAGAGCATCTCTATCAACTCTATCATATGCCTTCTCCATATCCATAAATGCTACATACAAATCCATTTGCTTTTCTAAGTATTTCTCACATACATTCTTCAAAGCAAACACCTGATCCACACATCCTCTACCACTTCTGAAACCACACTGCTCTTCCCCAATCTGATGCTCTGTACATGCCTTCACCTTCTCAATCAATATCCTCCCATATAATTTACCAGGAATACTCAACAAACTTATACATCTGTAATCTGAGCACTCACTCTTATCCCCTTTGCCTTTGTACAATGGCACTATGCACGCATTCCGCCAATCCTCACGCACCTCACTATGAGTCATACATACATTAAATAGCCTTACCAACCAGTCAACAATACAGTCACCCCCTTTTTTAATAAATTCCACTGCAATACCATCCAAACCTGTTGCCTTGCCGGCTTTCATCTTCCGCAAAGCTTTTACTACCTCTTCTCTGTTTACCAAATCATTTTCCCTAACCCACTTACTTTGCACACCACCTCGACCAAAGCACCCTATATCTGCCACTCTATCATCAAACACATTCAACAAACCTTCAAAATACTCACTCCATCTCCTTCTCACATCACCACTACTTGTTATCACCTCCCCATTTGCGCCCTTCAGTGAAGTTCCCATTTGCTCCCTTGTCTTACGCACTTTATTTACCTCCTTCCAGAACATCTTTTTATTCTCCCTAGATTTTAATGATGCTCTCTGACCCCAACTCTCATTTCTTTCGTCTGTTTCCTTGCGCTACCTCGCAAACGCGGGAGACAGCGGCAAAAAAAAAAAAAGAATATATATATATATATATATATATATATATATATATATATATATATATATATATATATATATATATATATATATTATCCCTGGGGATAGGGGAGAAAGAATACTTCCCACGTATTCCCTGCGTGTCGTCGAAGGCGACTAAAAGGGGAGGGAGCAGGGGGCTGGAAATCCTCCCCTATTGTTTTTTTTTTAATTTTCCAAAAGAAGGAACAAAGAAGGGGGCCAGGTGAGGATGTTCCCTCAGAGGCCCAGTCCTCTGTTCCTAACGCTACCTTGCTGATGCGGGAAATGTCGAATAGTTTGAAAATATATATATATATATATATATATATATATATATATATATATATATATATATATATATATATATATATATATACATATATATATATATATATATATATATATATATATATATATATATATATATATATATATATATATATATATATATATATATATATATATATATATATATATATATACATATATATACATATATATATATATATATATATATATATATATATATATATATATATATATATATATATATATATATATATATATATATATTATTTTCATTATATTTTTTATTATACTTTGTCGCTGTCTCCCGCGTTTGCGAGGTAGCGCAAGGAAACAGACGAAAGAAATGGCCCAACCCAACCCCATACACATGTATATACACACGTCCACACACGCAAATATACATACCTACACAGCTTTCCATGGTTTACCCCAGACGCTTCACATGCCTTGATTCAATCCACTGACAGCACGTCAACCCCGGTATACCACATCGCTCCAATTCACTCTATTCCTTGCCCTCCTTTCACCCTCCTGCATGTTCAGGCCCCGATCACACAAAATCTTTTTCACTCAATCTTTCCACCTCCAATTTGGTCTCCCTCTTCTCCTCGTTCCCTCCACCTCCGACACATATATCCTCTTGGTCAATCTTTCCTCACTCATTCTCTCCATGTGCCCAAAGCACTTCAAAACACCCTCTTCTGCTCTCTCAACCACGCTCTTTTTATTTCCACACATCTCTCTTACCCTTACGTTACTCACTCGATCAAACCACCTCACACCACACATTGTCCTCAAACATCTCATTTCCAGCACATCCATCCTCCTGCGCACAACTCTGTCCATAGCCCACGCCTCGCAACCATACAACATTGTTGGAACCACTATTCCTTCAAACATACCCATTTTTGCTTTCCGAGATAATGTTCTCGACTTCCAAACATTCTTCAAGGCCCCCAGAATTTTCGCCCCCTCCCCCACCCTATGATCCACTTCCGCTTCCATGGTTCCATCCGCTGCCAGATCCACTCCCAGATATCTAAAACACTTCACTTCCTCCAGTTTTTCTCCATTCAAACTCACCTCCCAAATGACTTGACCCTCAACCCTACTGTACCTAATAACCTTGCTCTTATTCACATTTACTCTTAACTTTCTTCTTCCACACACTTTACCAAACTCAGTCACCAGCTTCTGCAGTTTCTCACATGAATCAGCCACCAGCGCTGTATCATCAGCGAACAACAACTGACTCACTTCCCAAGCTCTCTCATCCCCAACAGACTTCATACTTGCCCCTCTTTCCAAAACTCTTGCACTTACCTCCCTAACAATCCCATCCATAAACAAATTAAACAACCATGGAGACATCACACACCCCTGCCGCAAACCTACATTCACTGAGAACCAATCACTTTCCTCTCTTCCTACACGTACACATGCCTTACATCCTCGATAAAAACTTTTCACTGCTTCTAACAACTTTCCTCCCACACCATATATCCTTAATACCTTCCACAGAGCATCTCTATCAACTCTATCATATGCCTTCTCCAGATCCATAAATGCTACATACAAATCCATTTCCTTTTCTAAGTATTTCTCACATACATTCTTCAAAGCAAACACCTGATCCACACATCCTCTACCACTTCTGAAACCACATTGCTCTTCCCCGATCTGATGCTCTGTACATGCCTTCACCCTCTCAATCAATACCTTCCCATATAATCTACCAGGAATACTCAACAAACTTATACCTCTGTAATTTGAGCACTCACTCTTATCCCCTTTGCCTTTGTACAATGGCACTATACACGCATTCCGCCAATCCTCACGCACCTCACCATGAGTCATACATACATTAAATAACCTTACCAACCAGTCAACAATACAGTCACCCCCTTTTTTAATAAATTCCACTGCAATACCATCCAAACCTGCTGCCTTGCCGGCTTTTATCTTCCGCAAAGCTTTCACTACCTCTTCTCTGTTTACCAAATCATTTTCCCTAACCCTATCAATTTGCACACCACCTCGACCAAAACACCCTATATCTGACACTCTATCATCAAACACATTCAACAAACCTTCAAAATACTCACTCCATCTCCTTCTCACATCACCACTACTTGTTATCACCTCCCCATTTGCGCCCTTCACTGAAGTTCCCATTTGCTCCCTTGTCTTACGCACTTTATTTACCTCCTTCCAGAACATCTTTTTATTCTCTCTAAAATTTAATGATACTCTCTTACCCAAACTCTCATTTGCCCTTTTTTCATGGGTAAAGGGGAAGAGTGGTTTGGAAATGTCTGGGGAGTAAAGTCAGGGGTTAGTGAGAGGACAAGAGCAAGGGAAGGAGTAGCAATACTCCTGAAACAGGAGTTGTGGGAGTATGTGATAGAATGTAAGAAAGTAAATTCTCGATTAATATGGGTAAAACTGAAAGTTGATGGAGAGAGGTGGGTGATTATTGGTGCATATGCACTTAGGCATGAGAAGAAAGATCATGAGAGGCAAGTGTTTTGGGAGCAGCTGAATGAGTGTGTTAGTGGTTTTGATGCACGAGACCGGGTTATAGTGATGGG
>NC_092271.1:9013746-9023746 GCF_036320965.1 Panulirus ornatus | reverse complement strand
GAGTATTAATAAATTTTTAGGAGACTAAAAAGATGTTTTAGAAGGAGGTAAATATGATTCGTTAGACAAGAGAACAAATGGGAACATCGGTGAAGGGGTCAACGTGGAGGTAATAACAAGTAGTGGTGAAGGGAGAAGTTGATGGAATGAGTATTTTGAAGGTGTGTTGAATGGTTTGATGATAGAGTTGCACGTATAGGGTGTTTTGGTCGGGGTGGTGTGGGAAGTGAGAGGGTAATGGAGAATGGTTTGATAAATAGAGAAGAGGTAGTGAAAGCTTTGCGGAAGATGAAAGCCGGCAAGGCGGCGGGTTTGGATGGTATTGCAGTGGAATTTGTAAAAAAAAAAGGGGGTGACTGTGTTGTTGATCGGTTGGTAAGGATATTCAATGTATGTATGGCTCATGGTGAAGCGCCTGATGATTGGTGGAATGCATACATAGTGCCATTGTACAAAGGCAAAGAGGATAAAGTTGAATGTACAAATTTCACAGGTGTAAGTGTGTTGAGTATTCCAGGGAGTTATATGTGACGGTATTGATTGATAGGGTAAAGGCATATATAGAGCTTCAGATTGGGGAAGAGCAGTGTGGTTTCAGTAGCGGTAGAGGATGTGTGGATCAAGTGTTTGATTTGAAGAATGTATGTGAGAAATGTTTAGGAAAACAGATGGATTTGTATGAAGTATTTATAGATCTGGAGAGGGCATATGGTAGGGTTGACAAAGATGCTTTGTGAAAGGTATTAAGAGCATATGGTGTGGGAGGCAAGTTGCTAGAAGCAGTAAATGTTTTTACCAAGGATCTAAGGCATATGTACGAGTAGGAAGAGAGGAAAGTGATTGGTTCCCAATGAATTTCGGTTTGCGTCAGGGGTGCGTGATGTCTCCATGGTTGTTTAATTTGTTTATGGATGGGGTGGTTAGGGAGGTGAATGGAAGAGTTTTGGAGAGAGGGGCAAGTATGCAGTCTGTTGTGGAAGTGAGTTAGTTGTTGTTCGCTGATGATACAGCGCTGATGGCTGATTCGGATGAGAAACTGCATAAGCTTGTGATTGCGTTTGGTAAAGTGTGTGATAGAATAAACTTGAGAGTAAATGTAAATAAGATCAAGGTTATTGGGTTTCAGTAGGGTTGAGGGACAGGTTAACTGCGAGGTAAGTTTGAATGGAGAAAAACTGGAGGAAGTGAAGTGTTTTAGATATCTGGTAATGGAATTAGTAGCGGATGGAACCATGGACGCGGAAGTGTCACAGGATGGGGGAGGGGGCGAAGGTTTTGGGAGCGTTGAAGAATGTGTGGAAGACGAGAACGTTATCTCATAGAGCAAAAATGTCTGTGTTTGAAGGAATAGTGGTTCCAACAATGTTATATGGCTGCGAGGCATGGGCTATGGGTTGCGTGGAGGAGGGTGGATGTGTTGTAAATGAAATGTTGAGGATGATCTGTGTGTGAGGTGGCTTGATCGAGTAAGTAAGGAAAGGGTAAGAGAGATGTGTGAAAATAAAAAGAGTGTGGCTGAGAGAGTAGAAGAGGGTGCCTTGAAAGAGTTTCATCACATGGAGAGAAAGAGTGAGCAAAGATTGACAAAGAGGATCTACGTGTCTGATGGAGAGGGAACGAGGAGAAGCGGGAGACCAAATTGGAGGTGAAAAGATGGAGTGAAAAAGATTTTGAGGAGGGTGAAAGGCGTGCAAAGATTAGGGGAAACTGGAACGATATGGTATACCGTGGTTGACGTGCTATCATCGGATTGAACCAGGGCCTGTGAAGCGTCTGGTGTAAACAATGAAAAGTTTTGTAGGGCCTAGATGTGGAAAGGGAGCTGTGGTTTCGTTGCATAACATATGACTAATTGAGACTGAATGTGAACGAATGTGGTCTTAGTTGTCTTTTCCTAGCTCTACTTCGCTGTGTGTGTGTGTGTGTGTGTGTGTGTGTGTGTGTGTGTGTGTGTGTGTGTTGGGGGTGGGGGGGGTGATGCTGTCTCATGTGTGGCGGGTTGGCGACAAGAATGCCTGAAACCAGCAAGTATCAATTTGTATATGTGTACATATGTTAATGTCTGTATATCTACCTATCTATCTATCTATCTATCTATCTATGTATCTATCTATGTATCTATCTATGTATCTATCTATGTATCTATCTATCTATCTATCTATCTATATATATATATATATATATATATATATATATATATATATATATATATATATATATATATATATATATATATTCTCTTTTTTTTTATACTTTGTCGCTGTCTCCCGCGTTTGCGAGGTAGCGCAAGGAAACAGACGAAAGAAATGGCCCAACCCCCCCCACACACATGCATATACACACGTCCACCCACGCAAATACACATACCTACACAGCTTTCCATGGTTTACCCCAGACGCTTCACATGCCTTGATTCAATCCACTGACAGCACGTCAACCCCGGTATACCACATCGCTCCAATTCACTCTATTCCTTGCCCTCCTTTCACCCTCCTGCATGTTCAGGCCCCGATCACACAAAATCTTTTTCACTCCATCTTTCCACCTCCAATTTGGTCTCCCTCTTCTCCTTGCTCCCTCCACCTCCGACACATATATCCTCTTGGTCAATCTTTCCTCACTCATCCTCTCCATGTGCCCAAACCACTTCAAAACACCCTCTTCTGCTCTCTCAACCACGCTCTTTTTATTTCCACACATCTCTCTTACCCTTACGTTACTCACTCGATCAAACCACCTCACACCACACACATTGTCCTCAAACATCTCATTTCCAGCACATCCATCCTCCTGCGCACAACTCTATCCATAGCCCACGCCTCGCAACCATACAACATTGTTGGAACCACTATTCCTTCAAACATACCCATTTTTGCTTTCCGAGATAATGTTCTCGACTTCCACACATTCTTCAAGGCCCCCAGAATTTTCACCCCACTCCCCCACCCTATGATCCACTTCCGCTTCCATGGTTCCATCCGCTGCCAGATCCACTCCCAGATATCTAAAACACTTCACTTCCTCCAGTTTTTCTCCATTCAAACTCACCTCCCAATTGACTTGACCCTCAACCCTACTGTACCTAATAACCTTGCTCTTATTCACATCTACTCTTAACTTTCTTCTTCCACACACTTTACCAAACTCAGTCACCAGCTTCTGCAGTTTCTCACATGAATCAGCCACCAGCGCTGTATCATCAGCGAACAACAACTGACTCACTTCCCAAGCTCTCTCATCCCCAACAGACTTCATATATATATATATATATATATATATATATATATATATATATATATATATATATATATATATATATATATATATATATATCGATTACATATCGATTAATATGGGTAAAACTGAAAGTTGATGGAGAGAGATGGGTGATTATTGGTGCATATGCACCTGGGCATGAGAAGAAAGATCATGAGTGGCAAGTGTTTTGGGAGCAGCTGAATGAGTGTGTTAGTGGTTTTGATGCACGAGACCGGGTTATAGTGATGGGTGATTTGAATGCAAAGGTGAGTAATGTGGCAGTTGAGGGAATGATTGGTATACATGGGGTGTTCAGTGTTGTAAACGGAAATGGTGAAGAGCTTGTAGATTTATGTGCTTAAAAAGGACTGGTGATTAGGAATACCTGGTTTAAAAAGAGAGATATACATAAGTATACGTATGTAAGAAGGAGAGATGGCCAGAGAGCGTTATTGGATTACGTGTTAATTGACAAGCGCGCGAAAGAGAGACTTTTGGATGTTAATGTGTTGAGAGGTGCAACTGGAGGGATGTCTGATCATTATCTTGTGGAGGCTAAGGTGAAGATTTGTATGGGTTTTCAGAAAAGAAGAGTGAATGTTGGGGTGAAGAGGGTGGTGAGAGTAAGTGAGCTTGGGAAGGAGACTTGTGTGAGGAAGTACTAGGAGAGACTGAGTACAGAATGGAAAAAAGGTGATAACAATGGAAGTAAGGGGAGTGGGGGAGGAATGGGATGTATTTTGAGAATCAGTGATGGATTGCGCAAAAGATGCTTGTGGCATGAGAAGAGTGGGAGGTGGGTTGATTAGAAAGGGTAGTGAGTGGTGGGATGAAGAAGTAAGATTATTAGTGAAAAAGAAGAGAAAGGCATTTGGACGATTTTTGCAGGGAAAAAATGCAATTGAGTGGGAGATGTATAAAAAAAAGAGACAGGAGGTCAAGAGAAAGGTGCAAGAAGTGAAAAAGAGGGCAAATGAGAGTTGGGGTGAGAGAGTATCATTAAATTTTAGGGAGAATAAAAAGATGTTCTTGAAGGAGGTAAATAAAGTGCGTAAGACAAGGGAGCAAATGGGAACTTCAGTGAAGGGCGCAAATGGGGAGGTGATAACTAGTAGTTGTGATGTGAGAAGGAGATGGAGTGAGTATTTTGAAGGTTTGTTGAATGTGTTTGATGATAGAGTGGCAGATATAGGGTGTTTTGGTCGAGGTGGTGTGCAAAGTGAGAGGGTTAGGGAAAATGATTTGGTAAACAGAGAAGAGGTAGTAAAAGCTTTTCGGAAGATGAAAGCCGGCAAGGCAGCAGGTTTGGATGGTATTGCAGTGGAATTTATTTAAAAAGGGGGTGACTGTATTGTTGACTGGTTGGTAAGGTTATTTAATGTATGTATGACTCATGGTGAGGTGCCTGAGGATTGGCGGAATGCGTGTATAGTGCCATTGTACAAAGGCAAAGGGGATAAGAGTGAGTGTTCAAATTACAGAGGTATAAGTTTGTTGAGTATTCCTGGTAAATTATATGGGAGGGTATTGATTGAGAGAGTGAAGGCATGTACAGAGCATCAGATTGGGGAAGAGCAGTGTGGTTTCAGAAGTGGTAGAGGATGTGTGGATCAGGTGTTTGCTTTGAAGAATGTATGTGAGAAATACTTAGAAAAGCGAATGGATTTGTATGTAGCATTTATGGATCTATAGAAGGCATATGATAGAGTTGATAGAGATGTTCTGTGGAAGGTATTAAGAATATATTCTGTGGGATGCAAGTTGTTAGAAGCAGTGAAAAGTTTTTATCGAGGATGTAAGGCATGTGTACGTGTAGGAAGAGAGGAAAGTGATTGGTTCTCTGTGAATGTAGGTTTGTGGCAGGGGTGTGTAATGTCTCCATGGTTGTTTAATTTGTTTATGGATGGGGTTGTTAGGGAGGTGAATGCAAGAGTTTTGGAAAGAGGAGCAAGTATGAAGTCTGTTGTGGATGAGAGAGCTTGGGAAGTGAGTCAGTTGTTGTTCGCTGATGATACAGCGCTGGTGGCTGATTCATGTGAGAAACTGCAGAAGCTGGTGATTGAGTTTGGTAAAGTGTGTGAAAGAAGAAAGTTAAGAGTAAATGTGAATAAGAGCAAGGTTATTAGTAACAGTAGGGTTGAGGTTCAAGTCAATTGGGAGGTAAGTTTGAATGGAGAAAAACTGGAGGAAGGAAAGAGTTTTAGATATCTGGGAGTGGATCCGGCCGCGGATGGAACCATGGAAGCCGAAGTGAATTATAGGGTCGGTGTAGGCGAAAATCCTGGGTGCCTTGAAGAATGTTTGGAAGTCGAGAACATTGTCTCTTAAAGCAAATATGAGTATGTTTGAAGGAATAGTGGTTCCAACAATGTTTTATGGTTGCGAGGCGTGGGCTATGGATAGAGTTGTGCGCATGAGGGTGGATGTGCTGGAAATGAGATGTTTGAGGACAATGTGTGGTGTGAGGTGGTTTCATCGAGTAAGTATATATATATATATATATATATATATATATATATATATATATATATATATATATATATATATATATATATATATATATATATATATATATATTTTTTTTTTTTTTTATACTTTGTCGCTGTCTCCCGCGTTTGCGAGGTAGCGCAAGGAAACAGACGAAAGAAATGGCCCAACCCCCCCCCCCCATACACATATACATACACACGTCCACACACGCAAATATACATACCTACACAGCTTTCCATGGTTTACCCCAGACGCTTCACATGCCTTGCTTCAATCCACTGACAGCACGTCAACCCCTGTATACCACATGACTCCAATTCACTCTATTTCTTGCCCTCCTTTCACCCTCCTGCATGTTCAGGCCCCGATCACACAAAATCTTTTTCACTCCATCTTTCCACCTCCAATTTGGTCTCCCTCTTCTCCTCGTTCCCTCCACCTCCGACACATATATCCTCTTGGTCAATCTCTCCTCACTCATTCTCTCCATGTGCCCAAACCATTTCAAAACACCCTCTTCTGCTCTCTCAACCACGCTCTTTTTATTTCCACACATCTCTCTTACCCTTACGTTACTTACTCGATCAAACCACCTCACACCACACATTGTCCTCAAACATCTCATTTCCAGCACATCCATCCTCCTGCGCACATCTCTATCCATAGCCCACGCCTCGCAACCATACAACATTGTTGGAACCACTATTCCCTCAAACATACCCATTTTTGCTTTCCGAGATAATGTTCTCGACTTCCACACATTTTTCAAGGCTCCCAAAATTTTCGCCCCCTCCCCCACCCTATGATCCACTTCCGCTTCCATGGTTCCATCCGCTGACAGATCCACTCTCAGATATCTAAAACACTTCACTTCCTCCAGTTTTTCTCCATTCAAACTCACCTCCCAATTGACTTGACCCTCACCCCTACTGTACCTAATAACCTTGCTCTTATTCACATTTACTCTCAACTTTCTTCTTCCACACACTTTACCAAACTCAGTCACCAGCTTCTGCAGTTTCTCACATGAATCAGCCACCAGCGCTGTATCATCAGCGAACAACAACTGACTCACTTCCCAAGCTCTCTCATCCCCAACAGACTTCATACTTGCCCCTCTTTCCAAAACTCTTGCATTTACCTCCCTTACAACCCCATCCATAAACAAATTAAACAACCATGGAGACATCACACATCCCTGCCGCAAACCTACATTCACTGAGAACCAATCACTTTCCTCTCTTCCTATACGTACACATGCCTTACATCCTCGATAAAAACTTTTCACTGCTTCTAACAACTTGCCTCCCACACCATATATTCTTAATACCTTCCACAGAGCATCTCTATCAACTCTATCATATGCCTTCTCCAGATCCATAAATGCTACATACAAATCCATTTGCTTTTCTAAGTATTTCTCACATACATTCTTGAAAGCAAACACCTGATCCACACATCCTCTACCACTTCTGAAACCGCACTGCTCTTCGCCAATCTGATGCTCTGTACATGCCTTCACCCTCTCAATCAATACCCTCCCATATAATTTACCAGGAATACTCAACAAACTTATACCTCTGTAATTTGAGCACTCACTCTTATCCCCTTTGCCTTTGTACAATGGCACTATGCACGCATTCCGCCAATCCTCAGGCACCTCACCATGAGTCATACATACATTAAATAACCTTACCAACCAGTCAACAATACAGTCACCCCCTTTCTTAATAAATTCCACTGCAATACCATCCAAACCTGCTGCCTTGCCGGCTTTCATCTTCCGCAAAGCTTTTACTACCTCTTCTCTGTTTACCAAATCATGCTTGTGGCATGAGAAGAGTGGGAGGTGGGCTGTTTAGAAAGGGTAGTGAGTGGTGGGATGAAGAAGTAAGAGTATTAGTGAAAGAGAAGAGAGAGGCATTTGGACGATTTTTGCAGGGAAAAAATGCAATTGAGTGGGAGAAGTATAAAAGAAAGAGACAGGAGGTCAAGAGAAAGGTGCAAGAGGTGAAAAAAAGGGCAAATGAGAGTTGGGTTGAGAGACTATCAGTAAATTTTAGGGAGAATAAAAAGATGTTCTGGAAGGAGGTAAATAGGGTGCGTAAGACAAGGGAGCAAATGGGAACTTCAGTGAAGGGCGTAAATGGGGAGGTGATAACAAGTAGCGGTGATGTGAGAAGGAGATGGAATGAGTATTTTGAAGGTTTGTTGAATGTGTCTGATGACAGAGTGGCAGATATAGGGTGTTTTGGTCGAGGTGGTATATATATATATATATATATATATATATATATATATATATATATATATATATATATATATATATATATATATATATATATATATATATATATATATGTATATTCTTCAAGGCTCCCAAAATTTTTGCCTCCTCCCCCACCCTATGATTGACTTCCGCTTCCATGGTTCCATCCGCTGCCAAATTCACTCCCAGATATCTAAAACACTTCACTTTCTCCAGTTTTTCTCCATTCAAACTTACCTCCCAATTGACTTGAACCTCAACCCTACGGTACTTAATAACCTTGCTCTTATTCACATTTATTCTCAACTTTCTTCTTTCATACACTTTGCCAAACTCAGTCATCAGCTTCTGTAGTTTCTCACGTGAATCAGCCACCAGCGCTGTATCATCAGCGAACAACAAAATGGCCCACCTTTGAGTTGCCAACAACCACACAACAATTATGTGACACAGCAGCTTGCCAAGTATTGCATGGTCTAGCTTGTGGTGGGTAACCAGATATCCTGTAAGAGTTCACTGAGGAAGGTCTGTCGAGACGAGATGCAGATCGAAAAAGATTAGGAGCAGAATTGAAAGATGTCAAAGAATGCAGTGTTGAGTCATCAGTATATGAGTGCATTTGGTTATCTGTCGTTGCACTCAGAGCCAAAACATCCAGGTTCCTTTCCTCAAACATACTACCTATCTCTCCTTTTTTCTCATCTTGGTTACATCCACACACATTTAGACACCCCAATCTGAGCCTTCGAGGAGGATGAGCACTCCCTGCGTGACTCCTTCTTCTGTTCCCCTATTAGAAAGTTAAAATACAAGGAGGGGAGGGTTTCTAGCCCCTCGCTCCCGTTCCCTTTAGTCGCCTTCTAAGACATGTGAGGAATGCGTGTGAAGTATTCTTTCTCCCCTATCCCCAGGGATAATCTAATTAAGACTCCCAATTTCTTAGAGGCAGACATAGCTGTTTCTGTAAAGTCGGGTTTCCAAAAAAAGAGTGGATGTAACAGTAATACAAAGTGTGTTCAATGAGTAAAGAGGAGGAATTACATAACCGTCAACAGAGAGAGGAAAGCCATGAGGAGTTTTTGATAGAGAGATGGTTTGAAACAGGGTCTTGGAGGCATTAAACTTAACCATTTTGATAAATGTTTCTTTCCCTGCACCTCGAAGCTTTGGAACTCTGTACTTTCTCATGTCCTTCCCAATAACTGTGAAATGGCCTGTATTAGATAAGAATGTTTTTTTCTCTTCCTCCACAATTCATAACTACTTTCCCTTATCTCTTCTCTTTTATTTTCATTAACTTAGCTCTTATTACTAAGGCCCAGCCTAGACTTTAGCCTCAAATGTAGAGAAAAAAATCAAAACTTGGCTAATTCAGGCAGCATACAGAAATTTAAGTTGTTCCCTATGATACAGTACAGTACAGTAATGGACTTTCCATTACCTTCAACAAGCTGCAACAAGCTGATGACCACAGTGGCAACAAACATGCAGCAGTACATTAATACACTGTTGGAACAAAAGCTAAACTAGAGCAGAATCTCTGCATCTCCACAGAAATCTTCAATCACTCTCTTAACCTTAAACAGACACGAATCAAGTTCATACTCCTGTCAACTTAAATAAAACATCAGCCAGTCTCTGCATCTTGTACTATACATATGACATGCACCTCTAATACCTAAAACATCAACACAAAATCATTACAGGAACCAAGTGCCCTCAGAACACAAACTGGCACAAGGTTTGAGTAAGAAAAAGAATCCCTTAGCATCTTCTTAAAAAATCTATCTACTCCACCCTAAACTATGTGTTATTTGCCTGGTCTTTCACCCTCTCAGAAGCAAATGTAGCAAAGCTGCAAACTACACAAAATAGAGGACTCAAAACAATCACTATTTGCCTGGCAACCACAAACACTCAACACCTACACACTGAAACACAGATCCATCAGTACAATTCTACCATAACATGCTACCTTTCTAT
>NC_092271.1:8983746-9008746 GCF_036320965.1 Panulirus ornatus | reverse complement strand
AAGTCAGACAGTGTGAATTGTGTGCATGGGTATATATGTATGTGTCTGTGTGTGTATATATATGTGTACATTAAGATGTATAAATATGTATATTTGCGTGTGTGGACGTGTATGTATATACATGTGTATGGGGGTGGGTTGGGCCATTTCTTTCGCCTGTTTCCTTGCACTACCTCGCAAATGCGGGAGACAGCGAAAAAAAAAATGTATATATATATATATATATATATATATATATATATATATATATATATATATATATATATTTTTTTTTTTTTTTTTTGCTTTGTCGCTGTCTCCCGCGTTTGCGAGGTAGCGCAAGGAAACAGACGAAAGAAATGGCCCAACCCCCACCCCCATACACAAGTATATACATACGTCCAAACACGCAAATATACATACCTACACGGCTTTCCATGGTTTACCCCAGACACTTCACATGCCCTGATTCAATCCACTGACAGCACGTCAACCCCGGTATACCACATCGATCCAATTCACTCAATTCCTTGCCCGCCTTTCACCCTCCTGCATGTTCAGGTCCCGATCACAAAAAATCTTTTTCACTACACCTTTCCACCTCCAATTTGGTCTCCCACTTCTCCTCGTTCCCTCCACCTCCGACACATATATCCTCTCTGTCAATCTTTCCTCACTCATTCTCTCCATGTGCCCAAACCATTTCAAAACACCTTCTTCTGCTCTCTCAACCATGCTCTTTTTATTTCCACACATCTCTCTTACCCTTACGTTACTTACTCGATCAAACCACCTCACACCACACATTGTCCTCAAACATCTCATTTCCAGCACATCCGTCCTCCTGCGCACAACTCTATCCATAGCCCACGCCTCGCAACCATACAATATTGTTGGAACCACTATTCCTTCAAACATACCCATTTTTGCTTTCCGAGATAATGTTCTCGACTTCCACACATTCTTCAAGGCTCCCAGGATTTTCGCCCCCTCCCCCACCTTATGATCCACTTCCGCTTCCATGGTTCCATCCGCTGCCAGATCCACTCCCAGATATCTAAAACACTTAACTTCCTCCAGTTTTTCTCCATTCAAACTTACCTCCCAATTGACTTGACCCTCAACCCTACTGTACCTAATAACCTTGCTCTTATTCACATTTACTCTTAATTTTCTTCTTTCACACACACACACACACACACACACATATATATATATATATATATATATATATATATATATATATATATATATATATATATATATATATATATATATATATATATATATATATATATATATATATATATATATACATATATAAATATATATATATATATATATATATATATACATATATATATATATATATATATATATATATATATATATATATATATATATATATATATATATATATATATATATATATATATATATATATTTATATATATATTTTTTTTTTTTTTTTTTTATACCTGGTCGCTGTCTCCCGCGTTTGCGAGGTAGCGCAAGGAAACAGACGAAAGAAATGGCCCAACCCCCCCCCCCCCCATACACATGTACATACACACGTCCACACACACAAATATACATACCTACACAGCCTTCCATGGTTCACCCCGGACGCTTCACATGCCTTGATTCAATCCACTGACAGCACGTCAACCCCTGTATACCACATTGGGAATATCTTGGGAGTAAAGTCAGGGGTTAGTGAGAGGACAAGAGCAAGGGAAGGAGTAGCACTACTCAAGAATCAGGAGTTGTGGGAGTATGTGTTAGAGTGTAAGAAAGTACATTCTAGATTGATATGGGTAAAACTGAAAGTGGATGGAGAGAGATGGGTTATTATTGGTGCACATGCACCTGGGCATGAGAAGAAAGATCATGAGAGGCAAGTGTTTTGGGAGCAGCTGAATGAGTGTGTTAGTGGTTTTGATGCAGAGGACCGGGTTATAGTAATGGGTGATTTGAATGCAAAGGTGAATAATGTGGCAGTTCAGGGAATAATTGGTATACATGGAGTGTTCAGTGTTGTAAATGGAAATGGTGAAGAGCTTGTAGATTTATGTGCTGAAAAAGAACTGGTGATTGGGAATACCTGGTTTAAAAAGCGAGATATACATAAGTATACGTATGTAAGTAGGAGAGATGGCCAGAGAGCGTTATTGGATTACGTGTTAATTGATAGACGCACGAAAGAGACTTTTGGATGTTAATGTGCTAAGAGGTGCAACTGGAGGGATGTCTGATCATTATCTTGTGGAGGCTAAGGTGAAGATTTGTGGGGGTTTTCAGAAAAGAAGAGAAAATGTTGGGGTGAAGAGAGTGGTGAGAGTAAGTGAGCTTGGGAAGGAGACTTGTGTGAGGAAGTACCAGGAGAGACTGAGTACAGAATGGAAAAAGGTGAGAACAAAGTAGGTAAGGGGAGTGGGGGAGGAATGGGATGTATTTAGGGAGTCAGTGATGGCTTGCGCAAAAGATGCTTGTGGCATGAGAAGCGTGAGAGGTGGGTTGATTAGAAAAGGTAGTGAGTGGTGGGATGAGGAAGTAAGATTGTTAGTGAAAGAGAAGAGAGAGGCATTTGAACGATTTTTACAGGAAAAAATGCAAATGAGTGGGAGAGGTATAAAAGAAAGTGGCAGGAGGTCAAGAGAAAGGTGCAAGAGGTAAAAGAAAGGGCAAATGAGAGTTAGGGTGAGAGAGTATCATTAAATTTCAGGGAGAATAAAAAGATGTTTTGGAAGGAGGTAAATAAAATTCGTAAGATAAGGGAGCATATGGGAACTTCAGTGAAGGGGGCTAATGGGGAGGCGATAACAAGTAGTGGTGATGTGAGAAGGAGATGGAGTGAGTATTTTGAAAGTTTCTTGAATGTGTTTGATGACTGAGTGGCAGATATAGGGTGTTTTGGTGGAGGTGGTGTGCAAAGTGAGAGGGTTAGGGAAAATGATTTGGTAAATAGAGATGAGGTAGTAAAAGCTTTACGGAAGATGAAAGCCGGCAAAGCAGCAGGTTTGAATGGTATTGCAGTGGAATTTATTAACAAAGTGGGCGAGTGTTTTGTTGACTGGTTGGTAAGGTTATTTAATGTATGTATGACTCATGGTGAGGTGCCTGAGGATTGGCGGAATGCTTGCATAGTGCCATTGTACAAAGGTAAAGGGGATAAGAGTGAGTGCTCAAATTACAGAGATATAAGTTTGTTGAGTATTCCTGGTACATTATATGGGAGGGTATTGATTGAGAGGGTGAAGGCGTGTACAGAGAATGAGATTGGGGGAGAGCAGTGTGGTTTCAGAAGTGGTAGAGGATGTGTGGATCAGGTGTTTGCTTTGAAGAATGTATGTGAGAAATACTTAGAAAGACAAAAGGATTTGTATGTAGCATTTATAGATTTGGAGAAGGCATATGATAGAGTTGATAGAGATGCTCTGTGGAAGGTATTAAGAATATATGGTGTGGGAGGCATGTTGTTAGAAGCAGTGAAAAGTTTTTATCGAGGATGTAAGGAATGTGTACGCGTAGGAAGAGAGGAAAGTGATTGGTTCTCAGTGAATGTAGGTTTACGGCAGGGGTGTGTGATATCTCCATGGTTCTTTAATTTGTTTATGGATATGTTGTTAGGGAGGTGAATGCAAGAGTTTTGGAAAGAGGGGCAAGTATGCAGTCTGTTGTGGATGAGAGAGCTTGGGAAGTGAGTCAGTTGTTGTTCGCTGATGATACAGCGCTGGTGGCTGATTCATGTAAGAAACTGTGGAAGCTGGTGACTGAGTTTGGTAAAGTGTGTGAAAGAAGAAAGTTAAGAGTAAATGTGAATAAGAGTAAGGTTATTAGGTACAGTAGGGCTGAGGGCCAAGTAAATTGGGAGGTAAGTTTGAATGGAGAAAAACTGGAGGAGGTAAAATCCTTTAGATATCTGGGAGTGGATCTGGCAGCGGATGGAACCATGGAAGCGGAAGTGAATCATAGGGTGGGGGAGGGGGCGAAAATTCTGGGAGCCTTGAAGAATGTTTGGAAGTCGAGAACATTATCTCGGAAAGCAAAAATGGGTATGTTTGAGGGAATAGTAGTTCCAACAATATTGTGTGGTTGCGAGGCGTGGGCTATGCATAGAGTTGTGCGGAGGAGGGTGGATGTGCTGGAAATGAGATGTTTGAGGACATGAGGACATGAGACCAAACCATTTCAAAACACCCTCTTCTGCTCTCTCAACCACATATATATATATATATATATATATATATATATATATATATATATATATATATATATATATATATATATATATATATATATATATATATATATATATGTATACATATATATATATATATATATATATATATATATATATATATATATATATATATATATATATATATATATATATATATATATATATATATATATATATATATATATATATATATATATATATATATATATATATCCCAGGGGATAGGGGAGAAAGAATACCTCCCACGTATTCCCTGCGTGTCGTAGAAGGCGACTAAAAGGGAAGGGAGCGGGGGGCTGGAAATCCTCCCTTCTCGTTTTTATAGTTTTCCTAATGAAGGAACAGAGGAAGGGGCCAAGTGAGGATATTCAAGGGGTCAGTCCTCTGTTCTTAACGCTACCTTGCTGTCGCGGGAAATGGCGAATAGTATGAAAATATATATATATATATATATATATATATATATATATATATATATATATATATATATATATATATATATATATATATATACATATATATATATATATATATATATATATATATATATATATATATATATATACATATATATATATATATATATATATATATATATATATATATATATATATATATATATATATATATATATATATATATATATGTATGTATATATATATATATATATATATATATATATATATATATATATATATATATATATATATATATATATATATATATATATATATATATATATATATATATATATATATATATATATATATATATATATATATATATATATATATATATATATATATATATATATATATATATATATATATATATATATATATATATATATATATATATATATATATATATATATATATATATATATATATATATATATATATATATATATATATATATATATATATATATATATATATATATATATATATATATATATATATATATATATATATATATATATATATATATCTTTTTTTTTTTGCTTTGTCGCTCTCCCGCGTTTGCATGGTAGCGCAATGAAACAGACGGAAGAAATGGCCCAACCAACCCCCATACACATGTATATACATACACGTCCACACACGCAAATATACATAATTACACAGCTTTCCAAGGTTTACCCCAGACGCTTCACATGCCCTGATTCAATCTACTGACAGCACGTCAACCCCGGTACACCACATCGATCCAACTCACTCTATTCCTTGCCCGCCTTTCACCCTCCTGCATTTTCAGGCCCCGATCACACAAAATCTTTTTCACTCCATCTTTCCACCTCCAATTTGGTCTCCCACTTCTCCTCGTTCCCTCCACCTCCGACACATATATCCTGTTGGTCAATCTTTCCTCACTCATTTTCTCCATGTGCCCAAACCATTTCAAAACACCCTCTTCTGCTCTCTCAACCACGCTCTTTTTATTTCCAACCACCTCTCTTACCCTTACGCTACTTACTCGATCAAACCAGCTCACACCACACATTGTCCTCAAACATCTCATTTCCAGCACATCCATCCTCCTGCGCACAGCTCTATCCATAGCCCACGCCTCGCAACCATACAACATTGTTGGAACCACTATTCCTTCAAACATACACATTTTTGCTTTCCGAGATAATGTTCTCGACTTCCACACATTTTTTAAGGCTCCCAGAATTTTCGCCCCCTCCCCCACCCTATGATCCACTTCCGCTTCCATGGTTCCATCCGCTGCCAGATCCACTCCCAGATATCTAAAACACTTTACTTCCTCCAGTTTTTCTCCATTCAAACTTACCTCCTAATTGACTTGACCCTCAACCCTACTGTACCTAATAACCTTGATCTTATTCACATTTACTCTTAACTTTCTTCTTTCACACACTTTATCAAACTCAGTCACCAGCTTCTGCAGTTTCTCACATGAATCAGCCACCAGCGCTGTATCATCATCGAACAACAACTGACTCACTTCCCAAGCTCTCTCATCCACAACAGACTTCATACTTGCCTCTCTTTCCAATACTCTTGCATTCACTCCCTAACAATCCCATCCATAATTCCATCGAAATCAAACAACCATGGAGACATCACACACCCCTGCCGCAAACCTACATTCACTGAGAACCAATCACTTTCCTCTCTTCCTACCCGTACACGTGCTTTACATCCTCGATAAAAAACTTTTCACTGCTTCTAACAACTTGCCTCCCACACCATATATTCTTAATACCTTCCACAGAGCATCTCTATCAGCTCTATCACATGCCTTCTCCAGATCGATAACTGTTACATACAAATCCATTTGCTTTTGTAAGTATTTCTCACATACATTCTTCAAAGCAAACACCTGATCCACATATCCTCTACCACTTCTGAAACCACACTGCTCTTCCCCAATCTGATGCTCTGTACATGCCTTCACTCTCTCAATCAATACCCTCCCATATAATTTACCAGGAATATTCAACAAACTTATACCTCTGTAAGTTGAGCACTCACTCTTATCCCCTTTGCCTTTGTACAATAGCACTATGCACGCATTCCGCCAATCCTCGGGCACCTCACCATGAGTCATACATACATTAAATAACCTTACCAACCAGTCAATAATACGGTCACCCCCTTTTTTAATAAATTCCACTGCAATACCATCCAAACCTGTTGCCTTGCCGGCTTTCATCTTCCGCAAAGCTTTTACTTCCTCTTCTCTGTTTACCAAATCATTTTCCCTAACCCTCTCACTTTGCACACCACCTCGACCAAAACACCCTATATCTGCCACTCTATCATCAAACACATTCAACAAACTTTCAAAATACTCACTCCATCTCCTTCTCACATCACCACTACTTGTTATCACCTCCCCATTTGCGCCCTTCACTGAAGTTCCCATTTGCTCCCATGTCTTACGCACTTTATTTATCTCCTTCCAGAACATCTTTTATTCTCCCTAAAATTTAATGATACTCTCTCACCCCAACTCTCATTTGCCTCTTTTTCACTTCTTGCACCTTTCTCTTGACTTCCTGTCACTTTCTTTTATACATCTCCCTCTCAATTGCATTTTTTCCCTGCAAAAATCGTCCAAATGCCTCTCTCTTCTCTTTCACTAATAATCTTACTTCTTCATCCCACCACTCACTACCCTTTCTAATCAACCCACCTCCCACTCTTCTCATGCCACAAGCATCTTTTGCGCAATCCATCACTGATTCCCTAAATACATCCCATTCCTCCCCCACTCCCCTTACTTCGATTGTTCTCACCTTTTTCCATTCTGTACTCCGTCTCTCCTGGTACTTCCTCACACAAGTCTTCTTCCCAAGCTCACTTATTCTCACCAAACTCTTCACCCCAACATTTTCTCTTCTTTTCTAAAAACCCATACAAATCTTCACCTTAGCCTCCACAAGATAATGATCAGACGTCCCTCCAGTTGCACCTCTCAGCACATTAACATCCAAAAGTCTCTCTTTCGCTCGCCTGTCAATTAACACGTAATCCAATAACGCTCTCTGGCCATCTCTCCTACTTACATACGTATACTTATGTATATCTCGCTTTTTAAACCAGGTATTCCCAATCACCAGTCCTTTTTCAGCACATAAATCTACAAGCTCTTCACCATTTCCATTTACGACACTGAACACCCCATGTATACCAATTATTCCCTCAACTGCCACATAACTCACCTTTGCATTCAAATCACCCATCACTATAACCCGGCCTCGTGCATCAAAACCACTAACACACTCATTCAGCTGCTCCCAAAACACTTGCCTCTAATGATCTTTCTTCTCATGCCCAGGTGCATATGCACCAATAATCACCCATCTCTCTCCATCAACTTTCAGTTTTACCCTTATTAATCGAGAATTTACTTTCTTACATTCTATCATATACTCCCACAACTCCTGTTTCACGAGTACTGCTACTCCATCCCTTGCTCTTGTACTCTCACTAACCCCTGAATTTACTCCCAATACATTCCCAAACCACTCTTCCCCTTGATCTTCGTTTCACACAGAGCCAAAACATCCAGGTTCCTTTCCTCAAACATACTGCCTATCTCTCCTTTATTCACATCTTAGTTATATCCACACACATTTAGCCTTCGAGGAGGATGAGAACTACCCGCCTTACTCCTTCTGTTTCCCATTTTAGAAAGTTAATTAAATACAAGGAGGGGAGGATTTCTGGCCCCCCGCTCCCGTCCCCTCTAGTCGCCTTCTACGACACGCGAGGAATGCGTGGGAAGTATTCTTTCAGCCCTATCCTCAGGGACAATATACATATATATGCATATATATATATACATATATATATACATATATATATATATATATATATATATATATATATATATATATATATATATATATATATATATATATATATACACATACGTACGCACATATACACACATACACACATATATACATATGAAAAAATGTAAGAAATAATTTAGAAAACTGAAACTTCTAGCTTGAAACGAAATGAAAAAAATGAATGTCACATAATGGTTCAACCTCTGGCTATGGAAAAGGGAAATGTATAATATATTTACACAAACGTCAATAGTAGTTTTCATCAATTTAACCACTGTATCATACTGCCTGGTCCACTTCTCTTATCATGAAACTGGAATATTGGCTCATGATGTTTCTCATTTGTCTTCATTACACAAAGTACAACCATATCTTGGATACATGAGGGTAGGTAGTTGGTCATCCGCCATAATAAAGCCTTGACAGACCAAAAATTTATCTGGACCTCAACTTTTCCGGTACATTTATGAAAAACACCTTTTTGCTTTCCATCTCTATCACTTTGAAAAAAAAAGAATAAGCTTCAATGTCTAAGATACTTTCTTTTCCGATTTCACTATTTTCTTGTCAGAGCACCATGTATGAAAACTATCACTCCAGTAACACAACTATAAACATTTACTTCCCTTTAAAAAAGTTCTGGGAAGTCTGTCTCGATACACTGCGGGACACTCTACCACCTGGCGAAGTTTGTGTTGCAATGGTTCTTGATTCACAAACGTAGTAGCATCACTGGTGGGCGGAAGAACATTCTTGTAACCACAGCGAGCATCACAGTCCGTGCAACTCCATTGTGATGATTCTTCTCATGACGTGACGCTTAAGCTGTGACCATGGCTGCCCTTTTCTCCTTCTTCAGACCTTATTTTTTTCCTACTATATATATATATATATATATATATATATATATATATATATATATATATATATATATATATATATATATATAAATATATATATATATATATATATATATATATATATATATATATATATATATATATATATATATATATATATATATATATATATATATATATATATATATATATATGTATATATATATATATATATATATATATATATATATATATATATATATATATATTTTTTTTTTTTTCTTCTTTTGAACTATTCGCCATTTCCCGCGTTAGCGAGGTAGCGCTAAGAACAGAGGACTGGGCCTTTTTTGGAATATATATATATATATATATATATATATATATATATATATATATATATATATATATATATATATATATACATATATATATGGCAGCGGATGGAACCATGGAAGCGGAAGTTAAACATAGGGTGAGGGGGGGGGGGGGGTTGGGAGCGTTGAAAATTGTGTGGAATTCGAGAACGTTGTCTTGGAAAGCAAAAATGGGTATGTTTGAAGCACTAGTGGTTCTAACAATGTTATATGGTTGAGAGTCTTGGGCTATAGATAGAGTTGTGCGCAGGAGGGTGGATGGGCTGGAAATGAGAAGTTTGAGGACAATGTGTGGTGTGAGGTGGTTTGAACGAGTATGCAATCAAAGGGTAAGAGAGATGTGTGGTAATAGTGTGGTTGAGAGAGCAGAAGAGGGTGTTTTGAAATGGTTTGGTCAAATGGAGAGAATGAGTGAGGAAAGACTGGCCAAGAGGATATATTTGTCACAGGTGGAGGGAACGAGAAGAAGTGGGAGACAAATTGGAAGTGGAAAGATGGAGTGAAAAAGATTTTGAGTGATCGGTGCCTGAACATGCAGGAGGTGAAAGACGTGCAAGGAATAGAGTGAATTGGAAGGATGTGGTATACCGTGGTCAACGTGATGTGACTGGTTTGAACCAGGGCATGTGAAGCTTCTGGAGTAAACCATGGAAATTTTTGTTGGGCCTGGATGTGGAAAGGGAGCTGTGTTTTCGTTGCAGTATACATGACGGCTTCAGAATGAGTGTGAACGAATGTGGTCTTTGTTGTCTTTTCCTAGCGCAACCTCGCGCACATGCGGTAGAGGGGGTTGTCATTTCATGTGTGGCGGGATGGCGACGGGAATGAATAAGGGCAGACAGTATGAATTATATACATATGTATTAATATATATGTCTGTGTATATATATATATATATATATATATATATATATATATATATATATATATATATATACGTTGAGATGTACAGGTATATATATGTGCTGTGTGTGGACGTGTATGTCTATACATGTGTATGTGGGTGGGTTGGGCCATTCTTTCGTCTGTTTCCTTGCGTTACGTCGCTAACGCGGGACACAACGACAAACTATGATAATATATATATATATATATATATATATATATATATATATATATATATATATATATATATATATATATATATATATATAAATATATATATATATATATATATATATATATATATATATATATATATATATATATATATATATATATATATATATATATATATATATATATATATATATATATATATATATATATATATATATATATATATATATATATATATATATATATATATATATATATATATATATATATATATATATCCCTGGGGATAGGGGAGAAAGAATACTTCACACGCATTCCTCACGTGTCGTAGAAAGCGACTAAAGGGGACTGGAGCGGGGGGGCTAAAATCCCTTCCCTCCTTGTATTTTAACTTTCTAAAAGGAGAAACAGAAGAAGGAGTCACGCGGGAAGTGCTCATCCTCCTCGAAGGCTCGGATTGGGGTGTCTAAATGTGTGTGGATGTAACCAAGATGAGAAAAAAGGAGAGAGAGGTAGTATGTTTGAGGAAAGTAGGCTGTAGGTTTTGGCTCTTAGTGAAACGAAAAACAAGTGTAAAGGGGAAGAGTGGTTTGGGAATGTCTTGGGAGTAGAGTCAGGGGTTAGTGAGATGACGAGAGCAAGGGAAAGAGTAGCACTACTCCTGAAACAGGGGTGGTGGGAGTATGTGATAGAGTGTAAGAAAGTAAACTCTAGATTAATATAGGAAAAATTGAAAGTTGATGGAGAGAGATGGGTGATTATTGGTGCATATGCACCTGGGTATGAGAAGAAAGATCATGAGAGGCAAGTGTTTTGGGAGCAGCTTATTGAGTGTGTTAGTGATTTTGATGCACGAGACCGGGTTATAGTGATGGGTGATTTGAATGCAAAGGTGAGTAATGTGGCAGTTGAGGGAATAATTGATATACATGGGGTGTTCAGTGTTTTAAATGGAAATGGTGAAGAGCTTGTAGATTTTTTGCTGAAAAAAGACTGGTGATTGGGAATACCTGGTTTAAAAAGAGCGGTATACATAAGTATACGTATGTAAGTAAGAGAGATGGCCAGAGAGCATTATTGGATTAAGTGTTAATTGATAGGCGCGCGAAAGAGAGACTTTTGGATGTTAATGTGCTGAGAGGTGCAACTGGAGGGATGTCTGATCATTATCTTATGGAGGCGAAGGTGAACATTTGTAGAGGTTTTCAGAAAAGAAGAGAGAACGTTGGGGTGAAGAGAATGTTGAGAGTAAGTGAGCTTGGAAGGAGACTTTTGTGTAGAAGTACCAGGAGAGAATGAGTACAGAATGGAAAAAGGTGAGAACAAAGGAGGTAAGAGGAGTGGTGGAGGAATGGGATATATTTTGGGAAGCAGTGATGGTTTGTGCAAAAGATGCTTGTGGCATGAGAAGCGTGGGAGGTGGGCAGATTAGAAAGGGTAGTGAGTGGGGGAATGAAGAAGTAATAATATTAGTGAAAGAGAAGAGAGAGGCATTTTGCCGATTTTTGCAGGGAAATAATGCAAATGAGTGGGAGATGTATAAAAGAAAGAGGCAGGAGGTCAAGAGAAAGGTGCAAGAGGTGAAAGACAGGGCAAATGAGATTTGGGGTGAGAGAGTATCATTAAATTTTAGGGAGGATGAAAAGATGTTCTGGAAGGAGGTAAATAAAGTGCGTAAGACTAGGGAACAAATGGGAACTTCAGTGAAGGGCGCTAATGGGGAGGTAATAGCAAGTAGTGGTGATGTGAGAAGGAGATGGTGTGAGTATTTTGAAGGTTTGTTGAATGTGTTTGTTGATAGAGTGGCAGTTAGAGGGTGTTTTGGTCGAGGTGGTGTGCAAAGTGAGAGGGTTAGGGAAAATGATTTGGTAAACAGAGAAGAGGTAGTAAAAACTTTGCGTAAGATGAAAGCCGGCAAGGCAGCGGTTTAGATGGTATTGCAGTAGAATTTATTAAAAAAGGGGGTGACTGTATTTTTGACTGGTTGGTAAGGTTATTTAATGTATGTATGACTCATGGTGAGTAGCCTGAGGATTGGCGGAATCCTTGCATAGTGCCATTGTACAAAGGCAAAGGGGATAAGAGTGAGTGCTCAAATTACAGAGGTATAAGTTATGAGTATTCCTGGTAAAGTATACAGGAAGGTATTGATTGAGAGGGTTAAGGCATGTACAGAGCATCAGATTGGGGAAGAGCAGTGTGGTTTCAGAAGTGGTAGAGGATGTATGGATCAGGTGTTTGCTTTGAAGAATGTATGTGTGAAATACTTAGAAAAGCATATTGATCTGTACGTAGCATTTATGGATCTGGAGAAGGCATATGATGGAGTTGATAGAGATGCTCTGTGGAACGTATTAAGAATATATGTTGTAGGAGGCAAGTTGTTTGAAAAAGTGAAAAGTTTTATCGAGGATGTTAGGCATGTAGGAAGAGAGAAAAGTGATTGGTTCTCAGTGAATGTAGGTTTGCGGCAGGGGTGTGTGATGTCTCCATGGTTGTTTAATTTGTTTATGGATGGGGTTGTTAGGGAGGTGAATGCAAGAGTTTTGGAAAGAGGGGCAAGTATGCAGTCTGTTGTGCATGAGAGAGCTTGGGAAGTGAGTCAGTTGTTGTTCACTGATGATACAGCGCGGGTGGCTGATTCATGTGAGAAACTGCAGAAGCTGGTGACTGAGTTTGGTAAAGTGTGTGAAAGAAAAAAGTTGAGAGTATATGTGAATAAGAGCAAGGTTATTAGGTACAGTTGGGTTGAGGGTCAAGTCAATTGGGAAGTAAGTTTGAATGGAGAAAAACTGGAGGAAGTGAAGTGTTTTAGATATCTTGTAGTAAATTTGGCAGAGGATGGAACCATGGAAGCGGAAGTGAATCATAGGGTGGGGGAGGGGGCGAAAATTCTGGGAGCCTTGAAGAATGTGTGGAAGTCGAGAACATTACCTCGGAAAGCAAAAATGTGTATGTTTGAAGGAATCGTGGTTCCAACAATGTTGTATGATTGCGAGGCGTGGGCTATGGATAGAGTTGTGCGCAGGCGGGTGGATATGCTGGAAATGAGATGTTTGAGGACAATATGTGATGTGAGGTGGTTTGATCGAGTAAGTAATAATAGGGAAAGAGAGGTGTGGTGTAATAAAAAGAGTGTGGTTGAGAGAGCAGAAGAGGGTGTTTTGAAATGGTTTGGTCACATTGAGAGAATGAGTGAGGAGAGAGAGACCAAGAGGATATGTTTGTCAGAGGTGGAGGGAAATAGGAGCAGTGGGAGACCAAATTGGAGGTGGAAAGATGGAGTGAAAAAGATTTTGAGTGATCGGGGCCTGAACATGCCGGAGGGTGAAAGGCGTGCAAGGAATAGAGTGAATTGGAATGATGTGGTATACCGGGGTCGACGTTCTGTCAATGGATTGAACCAGGGCATGTGATGCGTCTGGGGTAAGACACTGAAAGTTCTGTGGGGCCTGGATGTGGAAAGGGAGCTGTGGTTTCGGGCATTATTACATGACTGCTAGAGACTGAGTGTGAACGAATGGGGCCTTTGTTGTCTTTTTCTAGTGTTACCTCGCACACATGAGGGGGGAGGGGGTTGTTATTCCATGTGTGGCGAGGTGGCGATGGGAATGAATAAAGGCGTATGAATTATGTACGTGAGTATGTATGTATATGTCTATGTGTGTATATATATATATATATATATATATATATATATATATATATATATATATATATATATATATATATATATATATATATATATATGTATACATTGAGATTTTTTTCTTTTTTTTTTTTTTTTGCTTTGTCGCTGTCTCCCGCGTTTGCGAGGCAGCGCAAGGAAACAGACGAAAGAAATGGCCCAACCCACCCCCATATACATGTATATACATACGTCCACACACGCGAATATACATACCTACACAGCTTTCCATGGTTTACCCCAGACGCTTCACATTCCTTGATTCAATCCACTGACAGCACGTCACCCCGGTATACCACATCGCTCCAATTCACTCTATTCCTTACCCTCCTTTCACCCTCCTGCATGTTCAGGCCCCGATCACACAAAATCTTTTTCACTCCATCTTTCCACCTCCAATTTGGTCTCCCTCTTCTCCTCGTTCCCTCCACCTCCGACACATATATCCTCTTGGTCAATCTTTCCTCACTCATTCTCTCCATGTGCCCAAACCATTTCAAAACACTCTCTTCTGCTCTCTCAACCACGCTCTTTTTATTTCCACACATCTCTCTTACCCTTACGTTACTTACTCGATCAAACCACCTCACACCACACATTGTCCTCAAACATCTCATTTCCAGCACATCCATCCTCCTGCGCACAACTCTATCCATAGCCCACGCCTCGCAACCATACAACATTGTTGGAACCACTATTCCTTCAAACATACCCATTTTTGCTTTCCGAGATAATGTATAGGTATGTATATTTGCGTCTGTGGACGTGTATGTTTATACATGTGTATGTGGGTGGGTTGGGCCGTTGTTTCGTCTGTTTCCTTGCGCTACCTCGCTAACGCGGGAGACAGCAACAAAGCAAAATAGATAAATAAAATGAATATATATATATATATATATATATATATATATATATATATATATATATATATATATATATATATATATATACATATATATATATATATTCCCTGGGGATAGGGGAGAAAGAATACTTCCCACGTATTCCCTGCGTGTCGTAGAAGGCGACTAAAAGGGAAGGGAGCGGGGGGCTGGAAATCCTCCCCTCTCGTTTTTTTTTTTTTCCAAAAGAAGGAACAGAGGAGAGGTCCAGGTGAGGATATTCCCTCAAAGGCCCAGTCCTCTGTTCTTAACGCTACCTCGCTATCGCGGGAAATAGCGAATAGTATGAAAAGAAAAAAAAAAAAATATATATATATATATATATATATATATCTATATATATATATATATATATATATTTATATATATATATAAATATATATATATATATATATATATATATATATATATATATATATATATATATATATATATATATATATATATCTATTTATTTATCTACTTTGCTTTGTCGCTGTCTCCCACGTTGCGAGGTAGCGCAAGGAAACAGACGAAAGAAATGGCCCAATCCACCCCCATACACATGTATATACATACACATCCACACACGCAAATATACATACCCATACATCTCAATGTACACATATATATACACACACAGACACATACATATATACACATGCACACAATTAACACTGCCTTTATTTCTTCCCATCATCACCTCGCCACACATGGAATAACATCCTCCTCCCCCCTCATGTGCGCGAGGTAGCGCTAGGAAAAGACAAAAAAGGCCCCATTCGTTCACACTCAGTCTCTAGCTGTCATGTAATAATGCCCGAAACTACAGCTCCCTTTCTAACTCCAGGCCCCACAGAACTTTCCATGGTTTATCCCAGACGCTTTATATGCCCTGATTCAATCCATTGACAGCACGTCAACCTCGGTATACCACATTGATCCAATTCACTCTATTCCTTGCCCGCCTTTCACCCTCCTGCATGTTCAGGCCCCGATCACTCAAAATCTTTTTCACTCCATCTTTCCACCTCCAATTTGGTCTCCCACTTTTCCTCGTTCCCTCCACCTCCGACACATATATCCTCTTGGTCAATCTTTCCTCACTCATTCTCTCCATGTGCCCAAACCATTTCAAAACACCCTCTTCTGCTCTCTTAACCAAGCTCTTTTTATTTCCACACATCTCTCTTACCCTTACATTCCTTACTCGATCAAATCACCTCACATCACATATTGTCCTCACACATCTCATTTCCAGCACATCCACCCTCCTGTACACAACTCTATCTATAGCCCACGCCTCGCAACCATACAACATTGTTGGAACCACTATTCCTTCAAACATACCCATTTTTGCTTTCCTAGATAATGTTCTCGACTTTCACACATTCTTCAAGGCTCCCAGGATTTTCGCCCCCTCCCCCACCCTGTGATTCACTTCCGCTTCCATGGTTCCATCCGCTGCCAGATCCACTCCCAGATATCTAAAACACTTTACTTCCTCCAGTTTTTCTCCATTCAAACTTACCTCCCAATTGACTTGACCCTCAACCCTACTGTACCTAATAACCTTGCTCTTATTCACACACATATATATATATATATATATATATATATATATATATATATATATATATATATATATATATATATATATATATATATATATATATATATATATTTATATATATATATATATATATATATATATATATATATATATATATATATATATATATATATATATATATATATATATATATATATATATACATATAGATATTTTTTTTTTTCTTTCATACTGTTCGCCATATCCCGCCTCAGCGAGGACTGGGCCTCTGAGGAAACATCCTCACCTGGCCCTCTTCTCTGTTCCTTCCTTTGGAAAAAAGAAAAAGAAAAAAAAGGTGGAGGCAGGGGCTGGAAGCGTTTTCCTTATTGCATTTCAATTTCTTAAAGAGGAAACAGATGAAGAAGTCACGCGTGAGTGCTTGTCATCGAAGGCTCTGACTCGGGTATCTGAATGTGTGTCGATGTAAAGATGAAAAAAGTGGAGAGTTAGATAGTATGATTGAAAAAAGTTACCTGGATTTTCGGGCTCTGAGTGGAACAAAGCTCAAGGGTAAAGAATGGTGTGGAAATGTCTTGTGATTGATGTCAGGGGTTGGTGAGAGGACAATGAGTATGGGTCGATTACCACTACTCCTGAAGCAGGAGTTTTGGTGGTGTGTGATAGAGTTTAAGGATGTAAGTTATCTTTACTTTGTCAAAATAGTTATTTATATATTTGAGTTTCTTATGAGCTACTTTCTGAGATAACAGGCAATTCTTTATTTCATCAAATGGCGGCTGAGAATCGAACTCGGATTTAAAACTTAGGCAAAGTGTGGACGTAGACGCTAAGGTTGACAGCATGGTTCCTCCTCTACCTAGTGACACACGCTAAGAATTTGACAGTAAAAGTACATATACCAAATTAAGGCTCACTTGGTGTAATTGATGATGTCAGTGAGAGCTTTGATGATATCATCAACAGTCAGTTCCTCCCACTCCAGCCATTGACCCAGGCCGGAGTCCTTCACGAACATGGCGTTTTTGGGCTGGTCACCGTAGATGGGAATAACCAGGAGAGGCTTTCCGTGGTATATGGACTCCTGCAGGCTCAGGAGGCCACCATGAGTGATGAACACCTTCACGTTGTCGTTAGCTGCCGGGCATAACTTGCGTTAGCGACAGAAAGTTTCATCATGACTTGAAAAAAAAGAAATATATATATATATATATATATATATATATATATATATATATATATATATATATATATATATATATATATATATATATATATATATATATATATATATCTATATATATATATATATATATATATCCCTGGGGATAGGGGAGAAAGAATAGTTCCCACGTATTCCCTGCGTGTCGTAGAAGGCGACTAAAAGGGAAGGGAGCGGTGGGCTGAAAATCCTCCCCTCTTGTTTTTTTTTTTTTTCCCAAAGAAGGAACAGAGAAGGGGGCCAGATGAGGATATTCCCTCAAAAGCCCAGTCCTCTGTTCTTAACGCTTCCTCGCTAACGCGGGAAATAGCGAATAGTATGAAAGAAAAGAAAGAAATATATATATATATATATATATATATATATATATATATATATATATATATATATATATATATATATATATATATATATATATATATATATATATATATATATACTTTGTCGCTGTCTCCCGCGTTAGCGAGGAAGCACAATGAAACAGATGAAAGAATGGCCTAACCCACCCACATACACATGTATATACATAAACGCCCACACACGTACATATACATACCTTTACCTTTCAACGTATACATACATAAACATGCACAGACATATACATTTATACACATGTACATATTCATACATGCTGCCTTCATCTATTCCCGCCCCCATCCCACCACACATGATATGGCTCCCCTCTCCCCCCGCACGCGTGCGAGGTAGCGCTAGGAAAAGACAACAAAGGCCACATTCGTTCACACTCCCTTTCCACATCCAGGCCCCACAGAACTTTCCATGGTTTACCCCAGACGCTTCACATGCCCTGGTTCAATCCATTGACAGCACGTCGACCCCGGTATACCATATCGTTCCAATTCACTCTATTCCTTGCACGCATTTCACCCTCCTGTATGTTCAGGTCCCGATCGCAGAAAATCTTTTTTACTCCATCCTTCCACCTTCAGTTTGGTCTCCCACTTCTCGTTCCCTCCACCTCTGACACATTTATCCTCTTTGTCAATCTTTCCTCACTCATTCTCAATGTGACCAAACCATAGAGGCTGAGTGTGAACGAATGTGGCCTTTGTTGTCCTTTCCTAGCGATACCTCGCATGCACACGGGGGGAGGGGGGTGCCATTTCATGTGTGGCGGGGTGGCAACAGGAATGAATGAAGGCAGCAAGTATATGTACATGCGTATATACATATATATCTTTGTTAATCTTTCCTCACTCATTCTCTCCATGTGATCAAACCATTTCAATACACCCTCTTCTGCTCTCTCAACCACACTCTTTTTATTACCACACATCTCTATTACCCTTTCATTTCTTACTCGATCAAACCACCTCACACCAAATATTGTCCTCCCACAAATCATTTCCAGCACATCCACCCTCCTCCGCACAACCCTATCTATAGCCCACGCCTCGCAACCATAAAACATTTTTGGAACCACTATTTCTTCAAACACACCCAATTTTGCTCTCCGAGATAACGTTCTCGCCTTCCATACATTTTTGAACGCTCCAAGAACCTTCGCCCCTCCCCTACCCTGTGACTCATCTCCGCTTCCCTGGTTCCATCCGCTGCTAAATCCACTCCCAGATATCTAAAACACCTCACCTCTTCCAGTTTTTCTCCACTCAAACTTACTTCCCAGTTGAAATGTACCTCAACCCTACCGAACCTAATAACCTTGCTCTTATTCACATCTTCGTTTCACTCAGAGCCAAAATACCCAGGTTCCTCTCCTCAAACTTACAACCTATCTCTCCTATTTTCCTCATCTTGGTTACATCCACACACATTTAGACGCCCCAGTCTGAGCCTTCGAGGAAGATAAGCACTCCCCGCATGACTCCTTCTTCTGTTTCCCCTTTTAGAAAGTTAAAATACAAGGGTGGGGGTGGGGTGGGGTGGGGTGGGGTGGGGGGTTGGGGGTGGTTGGGGGGGTGGGGGGAGGGGGAAGGGTTTCTAGCTCCCCCGCTCCCGTTCCTCTTAGTTGCATACGACACGCGGGGAATGCGTGGGAAGTATTCTTTCTCCCCTATTCTCCATACTCGTACACATGCCTTACATCCTTTGTGAAAACTTTTCACTGCTTCTAGCAGCATACTTCCCACACCATATATTCTTGAGACTTTCAACAAAGCATCTATATCAACCCTGTTATATGCCTTCTCCAGATCCATAAATGCTACATACATACATATGTTTTTCTAAATATTTCTCACACATTCTTGAAAGCACACACCCTCTACCACTTCTGAGACCACACTACTCTTCCCCTATCTGAAGCTCTGTACATGTCTTCATCCTCTTAATCAATATCCTCTCATACAATTTCCCAGGAATTCTCAACAAACTTATGCCTTTGTAGTTTATACACTCACCTTTGTCCCCTTTGCCTTTGTATAATGGTACTATGCACGCATTCCGCCAATCCTCAGGTACTTCACCATATATTGATTATCTTTACCAACCAATCAACAACACATTCATCCCCTCTCTTGATAAATTTTACTGCAATACCATCCAAACTTCCAGGATTTCATCTTCGCAATCACTTTAGTACCTCTTCTCTCTTCACCAAACCATTTTCCTTGGCCCTCTAGCTCCGCTCACTATTTACCTGTTTCAAAGTCTGTTTTCATTGAACTGATAAAATTGTGTATAAAAGACTGTGTATTTCAATTCAATAAGGATTATTATGCTTAGAAATTTGATATGGCAATGGGTAACCCTCTTTTCCCTGTACCTGTACTTTATATGGAATTTTTTGAGACAAAATTACTAAAGGATATCTTACCTTCTAATGCAATTTGGTTTAGGTATGTAGATGATATTCTTTGTGTTTGGACAACAAGTAAAAATTTGCAAATATTTCTCACCTTACTTAACAATCTAGTACCTTCCATCAAATTTACTGTAGAAAATGAAAGTATTGATATGTTACCATTTTTAGATTGTATGATCCATAGGCAAGGAAACAAATCTAAGTTTAGCATATATAGAAAACCTATCAATGTATGTTCATATAGCCATTATTACTCATCTCAACATGGCGGAGTTAAACTATCATCATTTCAATCTATGTTCCTTAGGGCATTACGTATTTGCAGTCCAGAGTATATTGATGATGAGTTTGAGAAGATATATTCTATTGGATCTAATTCAAAGTACCCTAGATCTTTCATCGATAAATTCCTTAAGTTAGCAAAGAAATCATTTTATAGAATTGAGCCCAAACCTCCCATTGACACCAACAAACTTTTAGTTCTCCCTTTTAATAATATTTCTACTTTACTTCCCATGAAAATGTTGCCTTCAGCAACAATAATACTATAAAGAATATCTTAATCAGGAATTCACCAGAAAATTCTCCTGGGTGCATCTATAAAGTGCCATGTAGAAATTGTGGTGTTTTATGTTGGGCAGACTGGTAAGGATCATTCTATTAGACTTGAGCAACATAAAGAACGGGACAAGAATCAAATCCCACGTTAAAAAGTATGATCATTATATTGACTGGAGTAATGCCATCTCAATTATTAATTCTAACTCTATTACCACGAGATATATCACTGAATCTTCTATTATCAAAAACACAAAGAATTATGATAATATTAATGATGGTTTATACAAATTGGATAACTTTATGGTTGATAAATTTTGTAAAATAAAAAGTTTATGATACGCTCGTTGTCTGTCTTGGACAATCGCATGTATACCAAATGGCGTCCTAACTACGTCTCGTTGTTGTATATCAACTGACTAATATATTTCTCTCTTGTGTCTCCACTGATGATGTGATTATTACACGAAAGTGCACTTGAGAACATATCGTGTTTCATTTTCCTCGTGGACTCTTAAGAAAATACTTGATCACGCACAAAATTGTGATCCTTTCCGACATATATATATATATATATATATATATATATATATATATATATATATATATATATATATATATAATATATCATACAAAGCTCCAACAGCCAGGATCGAACCTGGGACCCCTTGTGCAAGAGGCAGGCATGCTAACAGCTAGGCTAAGGGACCGTACAATAGGAAACAACTATTTGAAATACTAAGTACTCGAATACCCTTCGTCTCACAATGGTGAGCAACGGGGTCTATCGGTTGTTTCCGAACAGAATACATAGCCAGCTGATAGCGTTTTACCGAACCTGACTGTACAACGCGGAGTTATATGAATACGAATAAAGTGTATATGAACGCGCACCTTCATAGAACATACAAAGCTCCAACAGCCAGGATCGAACCTCGGACCCCTTGTGCAAGAGGCAGGCATGCTAACCGCTAGGCTAAGGGACTGTATAATAGGAAACAACTATTCGAAATACTAAGTACTACCCTTCGTCTCACAATGGTGAGCAACGGGGTCTATCGGTTGTTTCCGAACAGAACATATAGCCAGCTGATAGCGTTTTACCGAACCTGACTGTACAACGCGCAGTTATATGAATACGAATAAAGTGTATATGAACGCGCATCTTCATAGAACATACAAAGCTCCAACAGCCAGGATCGAATTATACAGTTCCTTAGCCTAGCGGTTAGCATGCCTGCCTCTTGCACAAGGGGTCCCAGGTTCGATCCTGGCTGTTGGAGCTTTGTGTGTTCTATGAAGGTGCGCGTTCATATACACTTTATTCGTGTATATATATATATATATATATATATATATATATATATACGTTGAAACGTATAGGTATGTATATATGCATCTATTAGCGTTTATGTATATACATGTGTATGTGGGTGGGTTGGGCCTTTCTCTGGTCTGTTTCTTTGCGCTACCTCCCTAACGCAGGAGAAAGCGATAAAGTATGATAAAAAGATTATGTATATATATATATATGTATATATATATATATATATATATATATATATATATATATATATATATATATATATATATATATATATATATATATATATATATATATATATATATATATATTTTTTTTTTGGGGAGCCTTGAAGAATGTGTGGAAGTCGAGAACATTATCTCGGAAAGCAAAAATGGGTATGTTTGAAGGAATAGTGGTTCCAACAATGTTGTATGGTTGCGAGGCGTGGGCTATGGATAGAGTTGTGCGCAGGAGGATGGATGTGCAGGAAATGAGATGTTTGAGGACAATGTGTGGTGTGAGGTGGTTTGATCGAGTAAGTAACGTAAGGGTAAGAGAGATGTGTGGAAATAAAAAGAGCGTGGTTGAGAGAGCAGAGGAGGGTGTTTTGAAATGGTTTGGGCGCATGGAGAGAATGAGTGAGGAAAGATTGACCAAGAGGATATATGTGTCGGAGGTGGAGGGAACGAGGAGAAGAGGGAGACCAAATTGGAGGTGGAAAGATGGAGTGAAAAAGATTTTGTGTGATCGGGGCCTGAACATGCAGGAGGGTGAAAGGAGGGCAAGGAATAGAGTGAATTGGAGCGATGTGGTATACCGGGGTTGACGTGCTGTCAGTGGATTGAATCGGGGCATGTGAAGCGTCTGGGGTAAACCATGGAAAGCTGTGTAGGTATGTATATTTTGCGTGTGTTAACGTATGTATATACATGTGTATGGGGGTGGGTTGGGCCATTTCTTTCGTCTGTTTCCTTGCGCTACCTCGCAAACGCGGGAGACAGCGACAAAGCAAAAAAAAACAAAGAAAAAAAAATTTTTTTTTGAACTATTCGCCATTTCCCGTGTTAGCGAGGTAGCGTTAAGAACAGAGGACTGGGCCTTTGTGGAATATCCTCACCTGCCCCCCCCCCCCTCTGTTCCTTCTTTTGGAAAATTAAAAAGAAACGAGAGGCGAGGATTTCCAGCCTCCCGCTCCCTCCCCTTTTAGTCGCCTTCTACGACACGCAGGGAATATGTGGGAAGTATTCTTAATCCCCTATCCCCAGGGATAATATATAGGGTGTTTTGGTCGAGGTGGTGTGCAAAGTGAGAGGGTTAGGGAAAATGATTTGGTAAACAGAGAAGAGGTAGTAAAAGCTTTGCGGAAGATGAAAGCCGGCAAGGCAGCAGGTTTGGATGGTATTGCAGTGGAATTTATTAAAAAAGGGGGTGAGTGTATTGTTGACTGGTTGGTAAGATTATTTAATGTATGTATGACTCATGGTGAGGTGCCTGAGGATTGGCGGAATGCGTGCATAGTGCCATTGTACAAAGGCAAAGGGGATAAGAGTGAGTGCTCAAATTACAGAGGTATAAGTTTGTTAAGTATTCCTGGTAAATTATATGGGAGGGTATTGATTGAGAGGGTGAAGGCATGTACAGAGCATCAGATTGGGGAAGAGCAGTGTGGTTTCAGAAGTGGTAGAGGATGTGTGGATCAGGTGTTTGCTTTGAAGAATGTATGTGAGAAATACTTAGAAAAGCAAATGGATTTGTATGTAGCATTTATGGATCTGGAGAAGGCATATGATAGAGTTGATAGAGATGCTCTGTGGAAGGTATTAAGAATATATGGTGTGTTAGGCAAGTTGTTAGAAGCAGTGAAAAGTTTTTATCGAGGATGTAAGGCATGTGTACGTGTAGGAAGAGAGGAAAGTGATTGGTTCTCAGTGAATGTAGGTTTGCGGCAGGGGTGTGTGATGTCTCCATGGTTGTTTAATTTGTTTATGGTTGGGGTTGTTAGGGAGGTGAATGCAAGAGTTTTGGAAAGAGGGGCAAGTATGAAGTCTGTTGGGGATGAGAGAGCTTGGGAAGTGAGTCAGTTGTGGTTCGCTGATGATACAGCGCTGGTGGCTGATTCATGTGAGAAACTGCAGAAGCTGATGACTGAGTTTGGTAAAG
>NC_092271.1:8875215-8983646 GCF_036320965.1 Panulirus ornatus | reverse complement strand
CGACAGAGCCCAAACTGAAGTAGATAACGCCCTCAGACCCCGCGCCCATGATCCACGCCTCCAACTCCTGCAAGGTGTCAGTCTATGAGAATGAAATCGGGGAAACGAGAGGAGAGATTTTATTGTCTAGCAGGTGTGTCATCTCATGCACTACAACATTCTTGAATCTGCTTCCTTGTCTGTTTTAGGATCAATTCCAAGGATCGTAAAAACCGACCTGGGGTAAAGGCTTAGCAGGACTACAGTGCATGGCCCCAACCTCAACCTGTGAGGGTAGGAGAGGCAACGTCTTGCTGATGCTGAAGTGGGTGTTAAGCAGGGCCAGACTCATGTTCCGCTCCAGCTCCAACAGCGGCGGTAACTCCGGGAACAAGGTAGAGATCTGAGGATTAACGGGTAATAATATTAAGCTTATTTGAGACTGAGCAGGCCAGGACAAGTGCTCATCCTTTCGCTACGAGCCTAATGATTTCCCTGAATATTTCATTCAGAAATACAGCTGTCTTTTCTTGCTTTCTTTCACACTACATGATCTACCAGATAACGTTTTCTATTTCACAATTAGTCAAAGTTGTGCTTCCAAGAGCATCCGGCTCACCTCTTTCTGTATTAAAGGCACAACGGCCCAGTTTCTCCAAAACCAAGAAGTCCCTATATGCGCTATCGTGTTGAGAAAGCGATGCCAGACAGACATGGGCAAAGGGAATTCCATCATGAAGTTGCCGGCATATGCTGGATTAAGGACATTGCCCAGGACAGCGCTCTGCCGGTGGTCCATCCCTGATGTGGCAATGGTTATGAAGGGAACCTCATGCACGAATGGATAGACCACCTGCAGAGAACCTTTGCTTAAATTGTTATAGTGGCCTAGAGACAGAATTACAGTGTCTGAAAGTAAATAAACGTCAATTATATCATCTGGTATAACATGGGCAGTTGGTAGGAGCTACGCTCTCAATTTTGTATTTTCGATCCAGTTGAACTCAAAATTCGCCTGGTTATAATGGAAAGGATAGTGCGTAACTTAAGACTGAATTGATTCAGCTTAATCCCTGACAGAATCCAAATTACTATACGTCAGCTGTTCAATGCTAACAAAGAATTTAGCACCTGTTGTCAGTACACTTTGAGATAGTAAACATCGACATAACTCTCTTGACTCTACCAAAGATCCAAATTTGGGTCAGTGATCCTAATTGGAGCATTGGGTTGTGTATGGTTCTTCTTAAACCCTTAGTATTAGGTGATTCTGTCGCCATGTTGAAGTAAAGATTACTTCAGAATACTCACCTCATTAAACATATGATCCACCACTATAAGATCAAACTCTTTCCTCTTCTCATATAGTTCTTTCACCACAGGAACAGAGTACATTTCCATGGCAAAGGCTGGCAGATTATCTATGAACATTTGAAAACCTCCAGCCTTGGCCTGCGCCCTAACTTCGAACATGTCCATTTCATCCTCCTTAAAATGTGGAAGGCCATGGGTGACCTCGTGGATGTTGGGATGCTCAGACGACTTTGGATGATTGGTTAGCATCACTATCTGAAAACAGAATAAGACCGGATAAGAAAGGGACGTTAAGGTGAACGACCAAAGTTCATGAACATTACATATTGTAAAGATTTCTAGCTTAACTTCCTTATAGTCGATAAAAACCTACATGAACTGCTCCATTCAAGAAAAAGAAAATCTCCGACTCCTAGAGTATCATAATTTTTCTTTGCCAAAACATTATCAAACAAGTTTATTGCATAGAATTAATCAAAAATAATGACATATCTATCAAAATGTTATCATCCTTTATTCATCTCTTTAAGCATGATAGATTTTGTCCATTTGTATTGCGCGATCTGACAATGAAGAAATATGTTCACCAGGTTAGCTATGGTGGACCAAAAAGAAGCACTCAAAGATTATACTCTATATCAGTGACTTACAGTTAGCGGTTGTAATTAGGTCTCTCTCTCTCTCTCTCTCTCTCTCTCTCTCTCTCTCTCTCTCTCTCTCTCTCTCTCTCTCTCTCTCTCTCTCTCTCTCTCTCTCTCTCTCTCTCTTCTCTCTCCCATCATGAAGAAATCTCGTCTTACGTTCTCGTAGGTAGGAACTCTTTACGCATTAGGTGGGTGTCAGCCACTGACAACGGACGTATATTACGTGTACTACCCGCCTGGGTATCAAAAGGGATTTCGATGCTTGTGCAGTGATCCAGTGTCTCAGTGGTAGTAAGGTGTCACTTTTATCTCAAAGAGCTGTCTTTTCATACGGCCAATCCACAAACACACAACATCTAACTCACACCACTTATTGATCGTGACTCTAAATCATGCTGACTAAGCACTATCTCTGCTTCTGGCAAAATATCGCCATGAGTACTCATAGCGAAGTATGGAATACTCTGCTACTTGCTTGGTTAGTAACAAGTCAGTGTGAGCGCTCGAGCAAATAAAGCTAAGAGAGCGTAAATCAAAAGGTAAACATCTAAAGCAAGAGAAAGAAAAAATGTACCAACTATAGATAATAGGAAGGTTCAATGAAATGATATTTTTCAATGATATTACAAAAAGGAAGAATGAAGAGTGCGCTAGCAGGGACTCTCACACACAAAAAAGGCATTACATCCTAGTTAGTAAGATCTGTTGTGAAAATTACCTAAGAGAGCTTAAAGTGTAGAAACTATCATAAAACAAATCTAAAGATTATTAGCCTAGCGGTAGCATTCCCGCCTGTTACACAGGGGTCCCGGGTTCGAACCTGGCTGTTGGAGGTTTGTATGTTCTATGAAGGTGCCCGTTCCTATGCACTTTGTTCCTATTCATTTACCTCCGCGTTGTACAGGTAGGTTCGGTAAAATGCTATCTGTTGGCTATGTGCGCCTGTTGGGAAATGATCGGTGTAGACCCCGTTGCTCACCAACGTGAGACGAAGGGTATTCGAGTATTTAGTATTCGAATAGTTATTTCCTATTAGCCAGGCCCATAAATTAGCGGTAGCATCCCCACCTGTTACACAGGGGTCACGGGTTCGATCCTGGCTGTTGGAGGCTTTGTATGATACATATATATATATATATATATATATATATATATATATATATATATATATATATATATATATATATATATATATATATATATATATTTTTTTTTTTTTCTTTTTTTTTTTTTGCTTTGTCGCTGTCTCCCGCGTTTGCGAGGTAGCGCAAGGAAACAGACGAAAGAAATGGCCCAACCCACCCCCATACACATGTATATACATACGTCCACACACGAAAATATACATACCTACACAGCTTTCCATGGTTTACCCCAGACGCTTCACATGCCCTGATTCAATCCACTGACAGCACGTCAACCCCGGTATACCACATCGATCCAATTCACTCTATTCCTTGCCCTCCTTTCACCCTCCTGCATGTTCAGGCCCCGATCACACAAAATCTTTTTCACTCCATCTTTCAACCTCCAATTTGGTCTCCCACTTCTCCTCGTTCCCTCCACCTCCGACACATATATCCTCTTGGTCAATCTTTCCTCACTCATTCTCTCCATGTGCCCAAACCATCTCAAAACACCCTCTTCTGCTCTCTCAACCACGCTCTTTTTATTTCCACACATCTCTCTTACCGCTACGTTACTTACTCGATCAAACCACCTCACAGCACACATTGTCCTCAAACATCTCATTTCCAGCACATCCATCCTCCTGCGCACAACTCTATCCATAGCCCACGCCTCGCAACCATACAACATTGTTGGAACCACTATTCCTTCAAACATACCAGTTTTTGCTTTCCGAGATAATGTTCTCGACTTCCACATATTCTTCAAGGCTCCCAGAATTTTCGCCCCCTCCCCCATCCTGTGATCCACTTCCGCTTCCATGGTTCCATCCGCTGCCAGATCCACTCCCAGATATCTAAAACACTTTACTTCCTACAGTTTTTCTCCATTCAAACTTACCTCCCAATTTACTTGACCCTCAACCCTACTGTACCTAATAACCTTGCTCTTATTCACATTTACTCTTAACTTTCTTCTTCCACACACTTTTCCAAACTCAGTCACCAGCTTCTGCAGTTTCTCACATGAATCGGCCACCAGCGCTGTATCATCAGCGAACAACAACTGACTCACTTCCCAAGCTCTCTCATCCCCAACAGACTTCATACTTGCCCCTCTTTCCAAAACTCTTGCATTCACCTACCTAACAACCCCATCCATAAACAAATTAAACAACCATGGAGACATCAAACACTCCTGCCGCAAACCTACATTCACTGAGAACCAATCACTTTCCTCTCTTCCTACACGTACACATGCCTTACATCCTCGATAAAAACTTTTCACTGCTTCTAACAACTTGCCTCCCACACCATATATTCTTAATACCTTCCACAGAGCATCTCTAATCTCTATCAACTCTATCATATGCCTTCTCCAGATCCATAAATGCTACATACAAATCCATTTGCTTTTCTAAGTAATTTTCACATACATTCTTCAAAGCAAATATATATATATATATATATATTTCTTTCTTTCATACTATTTGCCATTCCCCGTGTCAGCGAGGTAGCGTTAAGAACAGAAAACTGGGCCTCTGAGGAAACATCCTCACCCGGCCAACTTCTCTGTTCCTTCCTTTGAAAAATGAAAAAAAAAAAGAGAGGGGAGGCTTTTCAGATACCCGCTCCGGTCCCTTTTAGTCGCCTTCTACAACACACAGGTAATACGTGGGAAGTACTCTTTCTCCCCTATCCCCAGGGACAATATATATATATATGTATATATATATATATATATATGTATATATATATATATATATATATATATATATATATATATATATATATATATATATATATATTTTCTTTCTTTCTTTCATACTATTCGCCATTTCCCGCGTTAGCGAGGTAGCGTTAAAAACAGATGACTGGACCTCTGAGGGAATATCCTCACCTGGCCCCCATCTCTGTTCCTTCTTTTGGAAAAAAAAAAAAACGAGATGGGAGGATTTCCAGGTCCCCGCTCCCTTCCCTTTTAGTCGCCTTCTACGACACGCAGGGAATACGTGGGAAGTATTCTTTCTCCCCTATCTATCCCCAGGGATAATATATATATATATATATATATATATATATATATATATATATATATATATATATATATATATATATATATATTCAAACTTCGCCATTTCCCGCATCAGCAAGGTAGCGTTAAGAACAGAGGACTGGGCCTCTGAGGGAACATCCTCACCTGGCCCCCTTCTCTGCTCCTTTTGGAAATTGAAAAAAAGAAAAAAAATATATATATATATATATATATATATATATGGTGTGGTGTGAGGTGGTTTGATCGAGTAAGTAACGTAAGGGTAAGAGAGATGTGTGGAAATAAAAAGAGCGTGGTCGAGAGAGCAGAAGAGGGTGTTTTGAAATGGTTTGGGCACATGGAGAGAATGAGTGAGGAGAGATTGACCAAGAGGATATATGTGTCGGAGGTGGAGGGAACGAGGAGAAGAGGGAGACCAAATTGGAGGTGGAAAGATGGAGTGAAAAAGATTTTGTGTGATCGGGGCCTGAACATGCAGGAGGGTGAAAGGAGGGCAAGAAATAGAGTGAATTGGAGTCATGTGGTATACAGGGGTTGACGTGCTGTCAGTGGATTGAAGCAAGGCATGTGAAGCGTCTGGGGTAAACCATGGAAAGCTGTGTAGGTATGTATATTTGCGTGTGTGGACGTGTGTATGTACATGTGTATGGGGGGGGGGGTTGGGCCATTTCTTTCGTCTGTTTCCTTGCGCTACCTCGCAAACGCGGGAGACAGCGACAAAGTATAAAAAAAAAAAAAAAAAAAAAAAAAAAAAATATATATATATATATATATATATATATATATATATATATATATATATATATATATTTTTATACCTTGTCGCTGTCTCCCGCGTTTACGAGGTAGCGCAAGGAAACAGACGAAAGAAATGGCCCAACCCCCCCATACACATGTATATACATACGTCCACACACGCAAATATACATACCTACACAGCTTTCCATGGTTTACCCCAGACGCTTCACATGCCTTGATTCAATCCACTGACAGCACGTCAACCCCGGTACACCACATCGCTCCAATTCACTCTATTCCTTGCCCTCCTTTCACCCTCCTGCATGTTCAGGCCCCGATCACACAAAATCTTTTTCACTCCATCTTTCCACCTCCAATTTGGTCTCCGTCTTCTCCTTGTTCCCTCCACCTCCGACACATATATCCTCTTGGTCAATCTTTCCTCACTCACCCTCTCTATGTGCCCAAACCACTTCAAAACACCCTCTTCTGCTCTCTCAACCACGCTCTTTTTATTTCCACACATCTCTCTTACCGTTACGTTACTTACTCGATCAAACCACCTCACAGCACACATTGTCCTCAAACATCTCATTTCCAGCACATCCATCCTCCTGCGCACAACTCTATCCATAGCCCACGCCTCGCAACCATACAACATTGTTGGAACCACTATTCCTTCAAACATACCCATTTTTGCTTTCCGAGATAATGTTCTCGACTTCCACACATTCTTCAAGGCCCCCAGGATTCTAGCCCCCTCCCCCACCCTATGATCCACTTCCGCTTCCATGGTTCCATCCGCTGCCAGATCCACTCCCAGATATCTAAAACACTTCACTTCCTCCAGTTTTTCTCCATTCAAACTCACCTCCCAATTGACTTGACCCTCAACCCTACTGTACCTAATAACCTTGCTCTTATTCACATTTACTCTTAACTTTCTTCTTCCACACACTTTTACAAACTCAGTCACCAGCTTCTGCAGTTTCTCACATGAATCAGCCACCAGCGCTGTATCATCAGCGAACAACAACTGACTCACTTCCCAAGCTCTCTCATCCCCAACAGACTTCATACTTGCCCCTCTTTCCAAAACTCTTGCATTTACCTCCCTAACAACCCCATCCATAAACAAATTAAACAACCATGGAGACATCACACACCCCTGCCGCAAACCTACATTCACTGAGAACCAATCACTTTCCTCTCTTCCTACACGTACACATGCCTTACATCCTCGATAAAAACTTTTCACTGCTTCTAACAACTTACCTCCCACACCATATATTCTTAATACCTTCCACAGAGCATCTCTATCAACTCTATCATATGCCTTCTCCAGATCCATAAATGCTACATACAAATCCATTTGCTTTTCTAAGTATTTCTCACATACATTCTTCAAAGCAAACACCTGATCCACACATCCTCTACCACTTCTGAAACCACACTGCTCTTCCCCAATCTGATGCTCTGTACATGCCTTCACCCTCTCAATCAATACCCTCCCATATAATTTACCAGGAATACTCAACAAACTTATACCTCTGTAATTTGAGCACTCACTCTTATCCCCTTTGCCTTTGTACAATGGCACTATGCACGCATTCCGCCAATCCTCAGGCACCTCACCATGAGTCATACATACATTAAATAACCTTACCAACCAGTCAACAATACAGTCACCCCCTTTTATAATAAATTCCACTGCAATACCATCCAAACCTGCTGCCTTGCCGGCTTTCATCTTCCGGAAAGCTTTCACTACCTCTTCTCTGTTTACCAAATCATTTTCCCTAACCCTCTCACTTTGCACACCACCTCGACCAAAACACCCTATATCTGCCACTCTATCATCAAACACATTCAACAAACCTTCAAAATACTCACTCCATCTCCTTCTCACATCACCACTACTTGTTATCACCTCCCCATTTGCGCCCTTCACTGAAGTTCCCATTTGCTCCCTTGTCTTACGCACTTTATTTACCTCCTTCCAGAACATCTTTTTATTCTCCCTAAAATTTAATGATACTCTCTCACCCCAACTCTCATTTGCCTTCTTTTTCACCTCTTGCACCTTTCTCTTGAGCTCCTGTCTCTTTCTTTTATACATCTCCCACTCAATTGCATTTTTTCCCTGCAAAAATCGTCCAAATGCCTCTCTCTTCTCTTTCACTAATAATCTTACTTCTTCATCACACCACTCACTACCCTTTCTAATCAACCCACCTCCCACTCTTCTCATGCCACAAGCATCTTTTGCGCAATCCATCACTGATTCCCTAAATACATCCCATTCCTCCCCCACTCCCCTTACTTCCATTGTTCTCACCTTTTTCCATTCTGTACTCAGTCTCTCTTGGTACTTCCTCACACAGGTCTCCTTCTCAAGCTCACTTACTCTCACCACCCTCTTCACCCCAACATTCACTCTTCTTTTCTGAAAACCCATACAAATCTTCACCTTAGCCTCCACAAGATAATGATCAGACATCCCTCCAGTTGCACCTCTCAGCACATTAACATCCAAAAGTCTCTCTTTCGCACGCCTGTCAATTAACACGTAATCCAATAACGCTCTCTGGCCATCTCTCCTACTTACATAAGTATACTTATGTATATCTCGCTTTTTAAACCAGGTATTCCCAATCATCAGTCCTTTTTCAGCATATAAATCTACAAGCTCTTCACCATTTCCATTTACAACACTGAACACCCCATGTATACCAATTATTCCCTCAACTGCCACATTACTCACCTTTGCATTCATATCACCCATCACTATAACCCGGTCTCGTGCATCAAAACCACTAACACACTCATTCAGCTGCTCCCAAAACACTTGCCTCTCTTGATCTTTCTTCTCATGCCCAGGTGCATATGCACCAGTAATCACCAACCTCTCTCCATCAACTTTCAGTTTTACCCATATTAATCGAGAATTTACTTTCTTACACTCTATGACATACTCCCACAACTCCTGTTTCAGGAGTATTGCTACTCCTTCCCTTGCTCTTGTCCTCTCACTAACCCCTGACTTTACTCCCCAGACATTCCCAAACCACTCTTCCCCTTTACCCTTGAGCTTCGTTTCACTCAGAGCCAAAACATCCAGGTTCCTTTCCTCAAACATACTACCTATCTCTCCTTTTTTCACATCTTGGTTACATCCACACACATTTAGGCACCACACTCTGAGCCTTCGAGGAGGATGAGCACTCCCCGCGTGACTCCTTCTTCTGTTTCCCATTTTAGAAAGTTAATAATATATATATATATATATATATATATATATATATATATGTGCGTATGTATGTGTATGTGTGTATATATGTATATATATATATATACATATATATATATATATATATATATATATATATATATATATATATATATATATATATATATATATATATATATATATATATATATATATATATATGTATATATATATATATATATATATATATATATATATATATATATATATATATATATATATATATATATGTATACATATATATATATATATATATATATATATATATATATATATATATATATATATATATATATATATATATATATATATATATATATATATATATATATATATATATATATATATATGTATACATATATATATATATATATATATATATATATATATATATATATATATATATATATATATATATATATATATATATATATATATATATATATATGTCGCGGGAGACAGCGACAAAGTATAATAAAAAAAAAAATATATATATATTATCCCTAGGGATAGGGGTGAAAGAATACTTCCCACGCATTCCTCGCGTGTCGTAGAAGGCGACTAGAGGGGACGCGAGAGGGGGGCCAGAAATCCTTCCCTCCTTGTATTTTTTAACTTTCTAAAATGGGAAACAGAAGAAGGAGTCACGCGGGGAGTGCTCATCCTCCTCGAAGGCTCACACTGGGGTGTCTAAATGTGTGTGGATATAACCAAGGTGTGAATAAAGGAGAGATAGGTAGTATGTTTGAGGAAAGGAACCTGGATGTTTTGGCTCTGGGTGAAACGAAGCTCAAGGGTAAAGGGGAAGAGTGGTTTGGGAATATCTTGGGAGTAAAGTCAGGGGTAAGTGAGAGGACAAGAGAAGGGGAAGGAGTAGCAGTACTCCTGAAACAGGAGTTGTGGGAGTATGTGATAGAATGTAAGAAAGTACATTCTCGATTAATATGGGTAAAACTGAAAGTTGATGGAGAGAGATGGGTGATGATTGGTGCATATGTACCTGGGCATGAGAGGAAAGATCATGAGAGGCAAGTGTTTTGGGAGCAGCTGAATGAGTGTGTTAGTGGTTTTGATGCACGAGACCGGGTTATAGTGATGGGTGATTTGAATGCAAAGGCGAGTAATGTGGCAGTTGAGGGAATAATTGGTATGCATTGGGTGTTCAGTGTTGTAAATGGAAATGGTGAAGAGCTTGTAAATTTATGTGCTGAAAAAGGACTAGTGATTGGGAATACCTGGTTTAAAAAGCGAGATATACATAAGTATACGTATGTAAGTAGGAGAGATGGCCAGAGAGCGTTATTGGATTACGTGTTAATTTACAGACGCGCGAAAGAGAGACTTTTGGATGTTAAGGTGCTGAGAGGTGTACCTGGAGGGAGGTCTGATCATTATCTTGTGGAGGCTAAGGTGAAGATTTGTATGGGTTTTCAGAAAAGAAGAGTGAATGTTGGGGTGAAGAGGGTGGTGAGAGTAAGTGAGCTTGAGAAGGAGACCTGTGTGAGGAAGTACCACGAGAGACTGAGTACAGAATGGAAAAAGGTGAGAACAATGGAAGTAAGGGAAGTGGGGGAGGAATGGGATGTATTTAGGGAATCAGTGATGGATTGCGCAAAAGATGCTTGTGGCATGAGAAGAGTGGGAGGTGGGTTGATTAGAAAGGGTAGTGAGTGGTGGGATGAAGAAGTAAGAGTATTAGTGAAAGAGAAGAGAGAGGCATTTGGACGATTTTTGCAGGGAAAAAATGCAATTGAGTGGGAGATGTATAAAAGAAAGAGACAGGAGGTCAAGAGAAAGGTGCAAGAGGTGAAAAAGAAGGCAAATGAGAGTTGGGGTGAGAGAGTATCATTAAATTTTAGGGAGAATAAAAATATGTTCTGAAAGGAGGTAAATAGGGTGCGTAAGACAAGGGAGCAAATGGGAACTTCAGTGAATGGCGCAAATGGGGAGGTGATAACAAGTAGTGGTGATGTGAGAAGGAGATGGAGTGAGTATTTTGAAGGTTTGTTGAATGTGTTTGATGATAGAGTGGCAGATATAGGGTGTTTTGGTCGAGGTGGTGTGGAAAGTGAGAGGGTTAGGGAAAATGATTTGGTAAACAGAGAAGAGGTAGTAAAAGCTTTGCGGAAGATGAAACCCGGGAAGGCAGCAGGTTTGGATGGTATTGCAGTGGAATTTATTAAAAAAGGGGTCGACTGTATTATTGACTGGTTGGTAAGGTTAATTAATGTATGTATGACTCATGGTGAGGTGCCTGAGGATTGGCGGAATGCGTGCATAGTGCCATTGTACAAAGGGAAAGGGGATAAGAGTGAGTGATCATATTACAGCGGTATAAGTTTGTTGATTATTCCTGGTAAATTATATGGGAGGGTATTGATTGAGAGGGTGAAGGCATGTACAGCGCATCAGATTGGGGAAGAGCAGTGTGGTTTCAGAAGTGGTAGAGGATGTGTGGATCAGGTGTTTGCTTTGAAGAATGTATGTGAGAAATACTTAGAAAAGCAAATGGATTTATATGTACCATTTATGGATCTGGAGAAGGCATACGATAGAGTTGATAGAGATGCTCTGTGGAAGGTATTAAGAATATATGGTGTGGGATGCAAGTTGTTAGAAGCAGTGAAAATTTTTTATCGAGGATGTGAGAAGGAGATGGACTGAGTATTTTCAAGGTTTGTTGAATGTGTTTGATGATAGAACGGCAGATATAGGGTGTTTTGGTCGAGGTGGTGTGCAAAGTGAGAGGGTTAGGAAAAATGATTTGGTAAACAGAGAAGAGGTAGTAAAAGCTTTGCGGAAGATGAAAGCCGGGAAGGCAGCAGGTTTGGATGGCATTGCAGTGGAATTTATTAAAAAAATGGGGGTGACTGTATTGTTGACTGGTTGGTAAGGTTATTTAATGTATGTATGACTCATGGTGAGGTGCCTGAGGAATGGCGGAATGCTTGCATAATGCCATTGTACAAAGGCAAAGGGGATAAGAGTGAGTGCTCAAATTACAGAGGTATAAGCTTGTTGAGTATTCCTGGCAAATTTTATGAGAGGGTATTGATTGAGAGGGCGAAGGCATGTACAGAGCATCAGATTGGGGAAGAGCAGTGTGGTTTCGGAAGTGGTAGAGGATGTGTGGATCAGGTGTTTGCTTTGAAGAATGTATGTGAGAAATACTTAAAAAAGCAAATGGATTTCTATGTATCATTTATGGACCTGCAGAAGGCATATGATAGAGTTGATAGAGATTAGAGATGCTCTGTGGAAGGTATTAAGAATATATGGTGTTGGAGGCAAGTTGTGAGAAGCAGTGAAAAGTTTTTTTCGAGGATGTAAGGCATGTGTACGTGTAGGAAGAGAGGAAAGTGATTGGTTCTCAGTGAATGTCGGTTTGCGGCAGGGGTGTGTGATGTCTCCATGGTTGTTTAATTTGCTTATGGATGGGGTTGTTAGGGAGGTGAATGCAAGAGTTTTGGAAAGAGGGGAAAGTATGCAGTCTGTTGTGGATGAGAGAGCTTGGGAAGTGAGTCAGTTGTTGTGCGCTGTTGATACAGCGCATGTGGTTGATTCATGTGAGAAACTGCAGAAGCTGGTAATTGAGTTTTGTTAAGTGTGTTTGAAAGAAGAAAGTTGAGAGTAAATGTGAATAAGAGCAAGGTTATTAGGTACAGTAGGGTTGATGGTCAAGTCAATTTGAATGGAGAAAAACTGGAGGAAGTAAAGTGTTTTAGATATCTGGGAGTGGATCTTGCAGCGGATGGAACCATGGAAGCGGAAGTGAATCATAGGGTGGGGGAGGGGGCGAAAATTCTGGGAGCCTTGAAGAATGTTTGGAAGTCGAGAACATTGTCTCGGAAAGCAAAAATGGGTATGTTTGAAGGAATAGTGGTTCCAACATTATTTTATGGTTGCGAGGCGTGGGCTATGGATAGAGTTGTGCGGAGGAGGGTGGATGTGCTGGAAATGAGATGTTTGAGGACAATGTGCGGTGTGAGGTGGTTTGATCGAGTAAGTAATGTAAGGGTAAGAGAGGTGTGTGGAAATAAAAAGAGTGTGGTTGAGAGAGCAGAAGAGGGTGTTATGAAATGGTTTGGTCACATGGAGAGAATAAGTGAGGAAATATTGACCAAGAGGATATATATGTCAGAGGCGGAGGGAAGGAGAAGTGCGAGACCAAATTGGAGGTGGAAAGATGGAGTTAAAAAGATTTTAAGTGATCGAGGCCTGAACATGCAGGAGGGTGAAAGGCGTGCAAGGAATAGCATGAATTTGAACGATGTGGTATACCGGGGTCGACGTGCTATTAATGGATTGAACCAGGGCATGTGAAACGTCTGGGTAAACCATGGCTGTGGAGCCTGGATGTGGAAAGGTAGCTGTGGTTTCGGTGCATTATTACATGACAGCTAGAGACTGAATGTGAACGAATGTGGCCCTTGTTGTCTTTTCCTAGCGCTACCTCGCACACATGTGGGGGAGGGGGATGTTATTCCATGAGTGACGAGGTGGCGATGGGAATAAATAAAGGCGGACAGTATGAATTATGTACATCTTTATATATGTATATGTCTGTGATTGTATATATACGAATACATTGAGATGTATACGTGTGTATATTTGCGTGTGTGGACGTGTATGTATATACATGTGTATGTGGGTGGGTTGGGTCATTCTTTCGTCTGTTTCCTTGCGCTGCCTCGCTAAACGCGGGAGGCAGCGACAAAACAATAAATAATATATATATATATATATATATATATATATATATATATATATATATATATATATATATATATAGAGACCTGTGTGAGGAAGTACCAGGAGAGACTGAGTACAGAATGGAAAAAGGTGAGAACAATGGAAGCAAGGGGAGTGGGGGAGGAATGGGATGTATTTAGGGAATGAGTGATGGATTGCGCAAAAGATGCTTGTGGCATGAGAAGAGTGGGAGGTGGGTTGATTAGAAAGGGTAGTGAGTGGTGGGATGAAGAAGTAAGAGTATTAGTGAAAGAGAAGAGAGAGGCATTTGGACGATTTTTGCAGGGAAAAAATGCATTTGAGTGGGAGATGTATAAAAGAAAGAGACAGGAGGTTAAGAGAAAGGTGCAAGAGGTGAAAAAAAGGGCAAATGAGAGTTGGGGTGAGAGAGTATCATTAAATTTTAGTGAGAATAAAAAGATGTTCTGGAAGGAGGTAAATAAAGTGCGTAAGACAAGGGAGCAAATGGGAACTTCAGTGAAGGGCGCAAATGGGGAGGTGATAACAAGTAGTGGTGATGTGAGAAGGAGATGGAGTGAGTATTTTGAAGGTTTGTTGAATGTGTTTGATGATAGAGTAGCAGATATAGGGTGTTTTGGTCGAGGTGGTGTGCAAAGTGAGAGGGTTAGGGAAAATGATTTGGTAAACAGAGAAGAGGTAGTGAAAGCTTTGCGGAAGATGAAAGCATGCAAGGCAGCAGGTTTGGATGGTATTGCAGTGGAATTTATTAAAAAAGGGGGTGATTGTATTGTTGACTGGTTGGTAAGGTTATTTAATGTATGTATGACTCATGGTGAGGTGCCTGAGGTTTGGCGGAATGCGTGCATAGTGCCATTGTACAAAGGCAAAGGGGATAAGAGTGAGTGCTCAAATTACAGTGGTATAAGTTTGTTGAGTATTCCTGGTAAATTATATGGGAGGGTATTGATTGAGAGGGTGAAGGCATGTACAGAGCATCAGATTGGGGAAGAGCAGTGTGGTTTCAGAAGTGGTAGAGGATGTGTGGATCAGGTGTTTGCTTTGAAGAATGTATGTGAGAAATACTTAGAAAAGCAAATGGATTTGTATGTAGCATTTATGGATCTGGAGAAGGTATATGATAGAGTTGATAGAGATGCTCTGTGGAAGGTATTAAGAATATATGGTGTGGGAGGAAAGATGTTAGAAGCAGTGAAAAGTTTTTATCGAGGATGTAAGGCATGTGTACGTGTAGGAAGAGAGGAAAGTGATTGGTTCTCAGTGAATGTAGGTTTGCGGCAGGGGTGTGTGATGTCTCCATGGTTGTTTAATTTGTTTATGGATGGGGTTGTTATGGAGGTAAATGCAAGAGTTTTGGAAAGAGGGGCAAGTATGAAGTCTGTTGGGGATGAGAGAGCTTGGGAAGTGAGTCAGTTGTTGTTCGCTGATGATACAGCGCTGGTGGCTGATTCATGTGAGAAACTGCAGAAGCTGGTGACTGAGTTTGGTAAAGTGTGTGGAAGAAGAAAGTTAAGAGTAAATGTGAATAAGAGCAAGGTTATTAGGTACAGTAGGGTTGAGGGTCAAGTCAATTGGGAGGTGAGTTTGAATGGAGAAAAACTGGAGGAAGTGAAGTGTTTTAGATATCTGGGAGTGGATCTGGCAGCGGATGGAACCATGGAAGCCGAAGTGGATCATAGGGTGGGGGAGGGGGTGATAATTCTGGGGGCCTTGAAGAATGTGTGGAAGTCGAGAACATTATCTCGGAAAGCAAAAATGGGTATGTTTGAAGGAATGGTGGTTCCTACAATGTTGTATGGTTGCGAGACGTGGGCTATGGATAGAGTTGTGCGCAGGAGGATGGATGTGCTGGAAATGAGATGTTTGAGGACAATGTGTGGTGTGAGGTGGTTTGATCGAGTGAGTAACGTAAGGGTAAGAGAGATGTGTGGAAATAAAAAGAGCGTGGTTGAGAGAGCAGAAGAGGGTGTTTTGAAGTGGTTTGGGCACATGGAGAGAATGAGTGAGGAAAGATTGACCAAGAGGATATATGTGTCGGAGGTGGAGGGAACGAGGAGTAGAGGGAGACCAAATTGGAGGTGGAAAGATGGAGTGAAAAAGATTTTGTGTGATCGGGGCCTGAACATGCAGGAGGGTGAAAGGACGGCAAGGAATAGAGTGAATTGGAGCGATGTGGTATACCGGGGTTGACGTGCTGTCAGTGGATTGAATCAAGGCATGTGAAGCGTCTGGGGTAAACCATGGAAAGCTGTGTAGGTATGTATATTTGCGTGTGTGGACGTATGTATATACATGTGTATGGGGGGGGGGGGGTTGGCCCATTTCTTTCGTCTGTTTCCTTGCGCTACCTCGCAAACGCGGGAGACAGCGACAAAGTATAAAGAAAAAAAAAAAAAAAAAACATATAAATATATATATATATATATGTATATATATATATATACATATATATATATATATATATATATATATATATATATATATATATATATATATATATATATATATATATATATATATATATATATATATATATATACATATATATATATTCTTTCTTTTCTTTCATACTATTCGCCATTTCCCGCATTAGCGAGGTAGCGTTGAGAACAGAGGACTGGGCCCTTGAGGGAATATCCTCACCTGGGCCCCTTCTCTGTTCCATCTTTTGGAAAATTAAAAAAAAAAGTGAGGGGAGGATTTCCAGCCCCCCGCTCCCTCCCCTTTTAGTCGCCTTCTACGACACGCAGGGAATACGTGGGAAGTATTCTTTCTCCCCTATCCCCAGGGATAATATATATATATATATATATATATATATATATATATATATATATATATATATATATATATATATATATATATATATATATATATATATATATAATTTTCGAAATTATTTCTTACATTTTTCATATGTATATATATGTATATGTGTGTATGTGTGTATGTGTGCGTATGTATGTTTATATGTATATATATATATGCATATATATGTATATTATCCCTGGGGATAGGGGTGAAAGAATACTTCCCACGCATTCATCGCGTGTCGTAGAAGGCGACTAGACGGGACGGCAGCGTGGGGCCAGAAATCCTCCCCTCCTTGTATTTTTTTAACTTCTAAAATGGGAAACAGAAGAAGGAGTCACGCGGGGAGTGCTCATCCTCCTCGAAGGCTCAATCTAGGTTGTCGAAATTTGTGTGGCTGTAACCAAGATGTGAAAAAAGGAGAGATAGGTAGTATATTTGAGGAAAGGAACCTGGATGTTTTTGCTCTGAGTGAAACGAAGCTCATGGGTAAAGGGGAAGAGTGGTTTGGGAATGTCTTGGGAGTAAAGTGAGGGGTTAGTGAGAGGACAAGAGCAAGGGAAGGAGTAGCAGTAATCCTGAAACAGGAGTTGTGGGAGTATGTGACATAATGTAAGAAAGTAAATTCTCGATTAATATGGGTAAAACTGAAAGTTGATGGAGGGAGATGGGTGATTATTGGTGCATATGCACCTGGGCATGAGAAGAAAGATCATGAGAGGCAAGTGTTTTGGGAGCAGCTGAATGAGTGTGTTTGTGGTTTTGATGCACGAGACCGGGTTATAGTGATGGGTGATTTGAATGCAAAGATGAGTAATGTGGCAGTTGAGGGAATGATTGGTATACATGGGGTGTTCAGTGTTGTAAATGGAAATGGTGAAGAGCTTGTAGATTTATGTGCTGAAAAAGGACTGGTGATTGGGAATACCTGGTTTAAAAAGCGAGATATACATAAGTATACGTATGTAAGTAGGAGAGATGGCCAGAGAGCGTTATTGGATTACGTGTTAATTGACAGGCGCGCGAAAGAGAGACTTTTGGATGTTAATGTGATGAGAGGTGCAACTGGAGGGATGTCTGATCATTATCTTGTGGAGGCTAAGGTGAAGATTTGTATGGGTTTTCAGAAAAGAAGAGTGATTGTTGGGGTGAAGAGGGTGGTTAGAATAAGTGAGCTTGGGAAGGAGACTTGTGTGAGGAAGTACCAGGAGAGACTGAGTACAGAATGGAAAAAGGTGAGAACAATGGAAGTAAGGGGAGTGGGGGAGGAATGGGATGTATTTAGGGAATCAGTGATGGATTGCGCAAAAGATGCTTGTGGCATGAGAAGAGTGGGAGGTGGGTTGATTAGAAAGGGTAGTGAGTGGTGGGATGAAGAAGTAAGAGTATTAGTGAAAGAGAAGAGAGAGGCATTTGGACGATTTTTGCAGGGAAAAAATGCATTTGAGTGGGAGATGTATAAAAGAAAGAGACAGGAGGTTAAGAGAAAGGTGCAAGAGGTGAAAAAAAGGGCAAATGAGAGTTGGGGTGAGAGAGTATCATTAAATTTTAGTGAGAATAAAAAGATGTTCTGGAAGGAGGTAAATAAAGTGCGTAGGACAAGGGAGCAAATGGGAACTTCAGTGAAGGGCGCAAATGGGGAGGTGATAACAAGTACTGGTGATGTGAGAAGGAGATGGAGTGAGTATTTTGAAGGTTTGTTGAATGTGTTTGATGATAGAGTGGCAGATATAGGGTGTTTTGGTCGAGGTGGTGTGCAAAGTGAGAGGGTTAGGGAAAATGATTTGGTAAACAGAGAAGAGGTAGTGAAAGCTTTGCGGAAGATGAAAGCAGGCAAGGCAGCAGGTTTGGATGGTATTGCAGTGGAATTTATTAAAAAAGGGGGTGACTGTATTGTTGACTGGTTGGTAAGGTTATTTAATGTATGTATGACTCATGGTGAGGTGCCTGAGGATTGGCGGAATGCGTGCATAGTGCCATTGTACAAAGGCATAGGGGATAAGAGTGAGTGCTCAAATTACAGTGGTATAAGTTTGTTGAGTATTCCTGGTAAATTATATGGGAGGGTATTGATTGAGAGGGTGAAGGCATGTACAGAGCATCAGATTGGGGAAGAGCAGTGTGGTTTCAGAAGTGGTAGAGGATGTGTGGATCAGGTGTTTGCTTTGAAGAATGTATGTGAGAAATACTTAGAAAAGCAAATGGATTTGTATGTAGCATTTATGGATCTGGAGAAGGCATATGATAGAGTTGATAGAGATGCTCTGTGGAAGGTATTAAGAATATATGGTGTGGGAGGAAAGATGTTAGAAGCAGTGAAAAGTTTTTATCGAGGATGTAAGGCATGTGTACGTGTAGGAAGAGAGGAAAGTGATTGGTTCTCAGTGAATGTAGGTTTGCGGCAGGGGTGTGTGATGTCTCCATGGTTGTTTAATTTGTTTATGGATGGGGTTGTTATGGAGGTAAATGCAAGAGTTTTGGAAAGAGGGGCAAGTATGAAGTCTGTTGGGGATGAGAGAGCTTGGGAAGTGAGTCAGTTGTTGTTCGCTGATGATACAGCGCTGGTGGCTGATTCATGTGAGAAACTGCAGAAGCTGGTGACTGAGTTTGGTAAAGTGTGTGGAAGAAGAAAGTTAAGAGTAAATGTGAATAAGAGCAAGGTTATTAGGTACAGTAGGGTTGAGGGTCAAGTCAATTGGGAGGTGAGTTTGAATGGAGTAAAACTGGAGGAAGTGAAGTGTTTTAGATATCTGGGAGTGGATCTGGCAGCGGATGGAACCATGGAAGCGGAAGTGGATCATAGGGTGGGGGAGGGGGTGAAAATTCTGGGGGCCTTGAAGAATGTGTGGAAGTCGAGAACATTATCTCGGAAAGCAAAAATGGGTATGTTTGAAGGAATAGTGGTTCCAACAATGTTGTATGGTTGCGAGGCGTGGGCTATGGATAGAGTTGTGCGCAGGAGGATGGATGTGCTGGAAATGAGATGTTTGAGGACAATGTGTGGTGTGAGGTGGTTTGATCGAGTGAGTAACGTAAGGGTAAGAGAGATGTGTGGAAATAAAAAGAGCGTGGTTGAGAGAGCAGAAGAGGGTGTTTTGAAGTGGTTTGGGCACATGGAGAGAATGAGTGAGGAAAGATTGACCAAGAGGATATATGTGTCGGAGGTGGAGGGAACGAGGAGAAGAGGGAGACCAAATTGGAGGTGGAAAGATGGAGTGAAAAAGATTTTGTGTGATCGGGGCCTGAACATGCAGGAGGGTGAAAGGACGGGCAAGGAATAGAGTGAATTGGAGCGATGTGGTATACCGGGGTTGACGTGCTGTCAGTGGATTGAATCAAGGCATGTGAAGCGTCTGGGGTAAACCATGGAAAGCTGTGTAGGTATGTATATTTGCGTGTGTGGACGTATGTATATACATGTGTATGGGGGGGGGGGTTGGGCCATTTCTTTCGTCTGTTTCCTTGCGCTACCTCGCAAACGCGGGAGACAGCGACAAAGTATAAAGAAAAAAAAAAAAAAAAACATATAAATATATATATATATATATGTATATATATATATATACATATATATATATATATATATATATATATATATATATATATATATATATATATATATATATATATATATATATATATATACATATATATATATTCTTTCTTTTCTTTCATACTATTCGCCATTTCCCGCATTAGCGAGGTAGCGTTGAGAACAGAGGACTGGGCCCTTGAGGGAATATCCTCACCTGGGCCCCTTCTCTGTTCCATCTTTTGGAAAATTAAAAAAAAAAGTGAGGGGAGAATTTCCAGCCCCCCGCTCCCTCCCCTTTTAGTCGCCTTCTACGACACGCAGGGAATACGTGGGAAGTATTCTTTCTCCCCTATCCCCAGGGATAATATATATATATATATATATATATATATATATATATATATATATATATAATTTTCGAAATTATTTCTTACATTTTTCATATGTATATATATGTATATGTGTGTATGTGTGTATGTGTGCGTATGTATGTTTATATGTATATATATATGCATATATATGTATATTATCCCTGGGGATAGGGGTGAAAGAATACTTCCCACGCATTCATCGCGTGTCGTAGAATGCGACTAGACGGGACGGCAGCGTGGGGCCAGAAATCCTCCCCTCCTTGTATTTTTTTAACTTCTAAAATGGGAAACAGAAGAAGGAGTCACGCGGGGAGTGCTCATCCTCCTCGAAGGCTCAATCTAGGTTGTCGAAATTTGTGTGGCTGTAACCAAGATGTGAAAAAAGGAGAGATAGGTAGTATATTTGAGGAAAGGAACCTGGATGTTTTTGCTCTGAGTGAAACGAAGCTCATGGGTAAAGGGGAAGAGTGGTTTGGGAATGTCTTGGGAGTAAAGTGAGGGGTTAGTGAGAGGACAAGAGCAAGGGAAGGAGTAGCAGTAATCCTGAAACAGGAGTTGTGGGAGTATGTGACATAATGTAAGAAAGTAAATGAGATGGGTGATTATTGGTGCATATGCACCTGGGCATGAGAAGAAAGATCATGAGAGGCAAGTGTTTTGGGAGCAGCTGAATGAGTGTGTTTGTGGTTTTGATGCACGAGACCGGGTTATAGTGATGGGTGATTTGAATGCAAAGGTGAGTAATGTGGCAGTTGAGGGAATGATTGGTATACATGGGGTGTTCAGTGTTGTAAATGGAAATGGTGAAGAGCTTGTAGATTTATGTGCTGAAAAAGGACTGGTGATTGGGAATACCTGGTTTAAAAAGCGAGATATACATAAGTATACGTATGTAAGTAGGAGAGATGGCCAGAGAGCGTTATTGGATTACGTGTTAATTGACAGGCGCGCGAAAGAGAGACTTTTGGATGTTAATGTGATGAGAGGTGCAACTGGAGGGATGTCTGATCATTATCTTGTGGAGGCTAAGTTGAAGATTTGTATGGGTTTTCAGAAAAGAAGAGTGATTGTTGGGGTGAAGAGGGTGGTTAGAATAAGTGAGCTTGGGAAGGAGACTTGTGTGAGGAAGTACCAGGAGAGACTGAGTACAGAATGGAAAAAGGTGAGAACAATGGAAGTAAGGGGAGTGGGGGAGGAATGGGATGTATTTAGGGAATCAGTGATGGATTGCGCAAAAGATGCTTGTGGCATGAGAAGAGTGGGAGGTGGGTTGATTAGAAAGGGTAGTGAGTGGTGGGATGAAGAAGTAAGAGTATTAGTGAAAGAGAAGAGAGAGGCATTTGGACGATTTTTGCAGGGAAAAAATGCATTTGAGTGGGAGATGTATAAAAGAAAGAGACAGGAGGTTAAGAGAAAGGTGCAAGAGGTGAAAAAAAGGGCAAATGAGAGTTGGGGTGAGAGAGTATCATTAAATTTTAGTGAGAATAAAAAGATGTTCTGGAAGGAGGTAAATAAAGTGCGTAGGACAAGGGAGCAAATGGGAACTTCAGTGAAGGGCGCAAATGGGGAGGTGATAACAAGTACTGGTGATATGAGAAGGAGATGGAGTGAGTATTTTGAAGGTTTGTTGAATGTGTTTGATGATAGAGTGGCAGATATAGGGTGTTTTGGTCGAGGTGGTGTGCAAAGTGAGAGGGTTAGGGAAAATGATTTGGTAAACAGAGAAGAGGTAGTGAAAGCTTTGCGGAAGATGAAAGCATGCAAGGCAGCAGGTTTGGATGGTATTGCAGTGGAATTTATTAAAAAAGGGGGTGACTGTATTGTTGACTGGTTGGTAAGGTTATTTAATGTATGTATGACTCATGGTGAGGTGCCTGAGGATTGGCGGAATGCGTGCATAGTGCCATTGTACAAAGGCAAAGGGGATAAGAGTGAGTGCTCAAATTACAGTGGTATAAGTTTGTTGAGTATTCCTGGTAAATTATATGGGAGGGTATTGATTGAGAGGGTGAAGGCATGTACAGAGCATCAGATTGGGGAAGAGCAGTGTGGTTTCAGAAGTGGTAGAGGATGTTTGGATCAGGTGTTTGCTTTGAAGAATGTATGTGAGAAATACTTAGAAAAGCAAATGGATTTGTATGTAGCATTTATGGATCTGGAGAAGGCATATGATAGAGTTGATAGAGATGCTCTGTGGAAGTTATTAAGAATATATGGTGTTTGAGGAAAGATGTTAGAAGCAGTGAAAAGTTTTTATCGAGGATGTAAGGCATGTGTACGTGTAGGAAGAGAGGAAAGTGATTGGTTCTCAGTGAATGTAGGTTTGCGGCAGGGGTGTGTGATGTCTCCATGGTTGTTTAATTTGTTTATGGATGGGGTTGTTATGGAGGTAAATGCAAGAGTTTTGGAAAGAGGGGCAAGTATGAAGTCTGTTGGGGATGAGAGAGCTTGGGAAGTGAGTCAGTTGTTGTTCGCTGATGATACAGCGCTGGTGGCTGATTCATGTGAGAAACTGCAGAAGCTGGTGACTGAGTTTGGTAAAGTGTGTGGAAGAAGAAAGTTAAGAGTAAATGTGAATAAGAGCAAGGTTATTAGGTACAGTAGGGTTGAGGGTCAAGTCAATTGGGAGGTGAGTTTGAATGGAGTAAAACTGGAGGAAGTGAAGTGTTTTAGATATCTGGGAGTGGATCTGGCAGCGGATGGAACCATGGAAGCGGAAGTGGATCATAGGGTGGGGGAGGGGGTGATAATTCTGGGGGCCTTGAAGAATGTGTGGAAGTCGAGAACATTATCTCGGAAAGCAAAAATGGGTATGTTTGAAGGAATGGTGGTTCCTACAATGTTGTATGGTTGCGAGACGTGGGCTATGGATAGAGTTGTGCGCAGGAGGATGGATGTGCTGGAAATGAGATGTTTGAGGACAATGTGTGGTGTGAGGTGGTTTGATCGAGTGAGTAACGTAAGGGTAAGAGAGATGTGTGGAAATAAAAAGAGCGTGGTTGAGAGAGCAGAAGAGGGTGTTTTGAAGTGGTTTGGGCACATGGAGAGAATGAGTGAGGAAAGATTGACCAAGAGGATATATGTGTCGGAGGTGGAGGGAACGAGGAGTAGAGGGAGACCAAATTGGAGGTGGAAAGATGGAGTGAAAAAGATTTTGTGTGATCGGGGCCTGAACATGCAGGAGGGTGAAAGGACGGCAAGGAATAGAGTGAATTGGAGCGATGTGGTATACCGGGGTTGACGTGCTGTCAGTGGATTGAATCAAGGCATGTGAAGCGTCTGGGGTAAACCATGGAAAGCTGTGTAGGTATGTATATTTGCGTGTGTGGACGTATGTATATACATGTGTATGGGGGGGGGGGTTGGGCCATTTCTTTCGTCTGTTTCCTTGCGCTACCTCGCAAACGCGGGAGACAGCGACAAAGTATAAAGAAAAAAAAAAAAAACATATAAATATATATATATATATATGTATATATATATATACATATATATATATATATATATATATATATATATATATATATATATATATATATATATATATATATATATATATATATATATATATATATATATATATCTATATATATATATATATATATATATATATATATATATATATATATATATATATATATATATATATATATATATATATATATATATATATATATATTTATATATATATATATATATATATACATATATATATATTCTTTCTTTTCTTTCATACTATTCGCCATTTCCCGCATTAGCGAGGTAGCGTTGAGAACAGAGGACTGGGCCCTTGAGGTAATATCCTCACCTGGGCCCCTTCTCTGTTCCCTCTTTTGGAAAATTAAAAAAAAAGTGAGGGGAGGATTTCCAGCCCCCCGCTCCCTCCCCTTTTAGTCGCCTTCTACGACACGCAGGGAATACGTGGGAAGTATTCTTTCTCCCCTATCCCCAGGGATAATATATATATATATATATATATATATATTTTTTTTTTTTTTTTTTTTTATACTTTGTCGCTGTTTCCCGCGTTTGCGAGGTAGCGCAAGGAAACAGACGAAAGAAATTCCCCAACCCCCCCCATACACATGTACATACACACGTCCACACACACAAATATACATACCTACACAGCTTTCCATGGTTTACCCGGGACGCTTCACATGCCTTGATTCAATCCACTGACAGCACGTCAACCCCTGTATACCACATCGCTCCAATTCACTCTATTCCTTGCCCTCCTTTCACCCTCCTGCATGTTCAGGCCCCGATCACACAAAATCTTTTTCACTCCATCTTTCCACCTCCAATTTGGTCTCCCTCTTCTCCTCGTTCCCTCCACCTCCGACACATATATCCTCTTGGTCAATCTTTCCTCACTCATTCTCTCCATGTGCCCAAACCATTTTAAAACACCCTCTTCTGCTCTCTCAACCACGCTCTTTTTATTTCCACACATCTCTCTTACCCTTACGTTACTTACTCGATCAAACCACCTCACACCACACATTGTCCTCAAACATCTCATTTCCAGCACATCCATCCTCCTGCGCACAACTCTATCCATAGCCCACGCCTCGCAACCATACAACATTGTTGGAACTACTATTCCTTCAAACATACCCATTTTTGCTTTCCGGGATAATGTTCTCGACTTCCACACATTTTTCAAGGCTCCCAAAATTTTCGCCCCCTCCCCCACCCTATGATCCACTTCCGCTTCCATGGTTCCATCCGCTGACAGATCCACTCCCAGATATCTAAAACACTTCACTTCCTCCAGTTTTTCACCATTCAAACTCACCTCCCAATTGACTTGACCCTCAACCCTACTGTACCTAATAACCTTGCTCTTATTCACATTTACTCTTAACTTTCTTCTTCCACACACTTTACCAAACTCCGTCACCAGCTTCTGCAGTTTCTCACATGAATCCGCCACCAGCGCTGTATCATCAGCGAACAACAACTGACTCACTTCCCAAGCTCTCTCATCCCCAACAGACTTCATACTTGCCCCTCTTTCCAAGACTCTTGCATTTACCTCCCTAACAACCCCATCCATAAACAAATTAAACAACCATAATTTTCTAAATTATTTCTTACATTTTTCATATGTATATATATGTATATGTGTGTATGTGTGTATGTGTGCGTATGTATGTTTATATGTATATATATATGCATATATATGTATATTATCCCTGGGGATAGGGGTGAAAGAATACTTCCCACGCATTCATCGCGTGTCGTAGAAGGCGACTAGACGGGACGGCAGCGTGGGGCCAGAAATCCTCCCCTCCTTGTATTTTTTTAACTTCTAAAATGGGAAACAGAAGAAGGAGTCACGCGGGGAGTGCTCATCCTCCTCGAAGGCTCAATCTAGGTTGTCGAAATTTGTGTGGCTGTAACCAAGATGTGAAAAAAGGAGAGATAGGTAGTATATTTGAGGAAAGGAACCTGGATGTTTTTGCTCTGAGTGAAACGAAGCTCATGGGTAAAGGGGAAGAGTGGTTTGGGAATGTCTTTGGAGTAAAGTGAGTGGTTAGTGAGAGGACAAGAGCAAGGGAAGGAGTAGCAGTAATCCTGAAACAGGAGTTGTGGGAGTATGTGATATAATGTAAGAAAGTAGATTCTCGATTAATATGGGTAAAACTGAAAGTTGATGGAGGGAGATGGGTGATTATTGGTGCATATGCACCTGGGCATGAGAAGAAAGATCATGAGAGGCAAGTGTTTTGGGAGCAGCTGAATGAGTGTGTTTGTGGTTTTGATGCACGAGACCGGGTTATAGTGATGGGTGATTTGAATGCAAAGGTGAGTAATGTGGCAGTTGAGGGAATGATTGATATACATGGGGTGTTCAGTGTTGTAAATGGAAATGGTGAAGAGCTTGTAGATTTATGTGCTGAAAAAGGACTGGTGATTGGGAATACCTGGTTTAAAAAGCGAGATATACATAAGTATACTTATGTAAGTAGGAGAGATGGCCAGAGAGCGTTATTGGATTACGTGTTAATTGACAGGCGCGCGAAAGAGAGACTTTTGGATGTTAATGTGATGAGAGGTGCAACTGGAGGGATGTCTGATCATTATCTTGTGGAGGCTAAGGTGAAGATTTGTATGGGTTTTCAGAAAAGAAGAGTGATTGTTGGGGTGAAGAGGGTGGTGAGAGTAAGTGAGCTTGGGAAGGAGACCTGTGTGAGGAAGTACCAGGAGAGACTGAGTACAGAATGGAAAAAGGTGAGAACAATGGAAGTAAGGGGAGTGGGGGAGGAATGGGATGTATTTAGGGAATCAGTGATGGATTGCGCAAAAGATGCTTGTGGCATGAGAAGAGTGGGAGGTGGGTTGATTAGAAAGGGTAGTGAGTGGTGGGATGAAGAAGTAAGAGTATTAGTGAAAGAGAAGAGAGAGGCATTTGGACGATTTTTGCAGGGAAAAAATGCAATTGAGTGGGAGATGTATAAAAGAAAGAGACAGGAGGTTAAGAGAAAGGTGCAAGAGGTGAAAAAAAGGGCAAATGAGAGTTGGGGTGAGAGAGTATCATTAAATTTTAGTGAGAATAAAAAGATGTTCTGGAAGGAGGTAAATAAAGTGCGTAAGACAAGGGAGCAAATGGGAACTTCAGTGAAGGGCGCAAATGGGGAGGTGATAACAAGTAGTGGTGATGTGAGAAGGAGATGGAGTGAGTATTTTGAAGGTTTGTTGAATGTGTTTGATGATAGAGTGGCAGATATAGGGTGTTTTGGTCGAGGTGGTGTGCAAAGTGAGAGGGTTAGGGAAAATGATTTGGTAAACAGAGAAGAGGTAGTGAAAGCTTTGCGGAAGATGAAAGCAGGCAAGGCAGCAGGTTTGGATGGTATTGCAGTGGAATTTATTAAAAAAGGGGGTGACTGTATTGTTGACTGGTTGGTAAGGTTATTTAATGTATGTATGACTCATGGTGAGGTGCCTGAGGATTGGCGGAATGCGTGCATAGTGCCATTGTACAAAGGCAAAGGGGATAAGAGTGAGTGCTCAAATTACAGAGGTATAAGTTTGTTGAGTATTCCTGGTAAATTATATGGGAGGGTATTGATTGAGAGGGTGAAGGCATGTACAGAGCATCAGATTGGGGAAGAGCAGTGTGGTTTCAGAAGTGGTAGAGGATGTGTGGATCAGGTGTTTGCTTTGAAGAATGTATGTGAGAAATACTTAGAAAAGCAAATGGATTTGTATGTAGCATTTATGGATCTGGAGAAGGCATATGATAGAGTTGATAGAGATGCTCTGTGGAAGGTATTAAGAATATATGGTGTGGGAGGAAAGTTGTTAGAAGCAGTGAAAAGTTTTTATCGAGGATGTAAGGCATGTGTACGTGTAGGAAGAGAGGAAAGTGATTGGTTCTCAGTGAATGTAGGTTTGCGGCAGGGGTGTGTGATGTCTCCATGGTTGTTTAATTTGTTTATGGATGGGGTTGTTAGGGAGGTAAATGCAAGAGTTTTGGAAAGAGGGGCAAGTATGAAGTCTGTTGGGGATGAGAGAGCTTGGGAAGTGAGTCAGTTGTTGTTCGCTGATGATACAGCGCTGGTGGCTGATTCATGTGAGAAACTGCAGAAGCTGGTGACTGAGTTTGGTAAAGTGTGTGGAAGAAGAAAGTTAAGAGTAAATGTGAATAAGAGCAAGGTTATTAGGTACAGTAGGGTTGAGGGTCAAGTCAATTGGGAGGTGAGTTTGAATGGAGAAAAACTGGAGGAAGTGAAGTGTTTTAGATATCTGGGAGTGGATCTGTCAGCGGATGGAACCATGGAAGCGGAAGTGGATCATAGGGTGGGGGAGGGGGCGAAAATTTTGGGGCCTTGAAGAATGTGTGGAAGTCGAGAACATTATCTCGGAAAGCAAAAATGGGTATGTTTGAAGGAATAGTGGTTCCAACAATGTTGTATGGTTGCGAGGCGTGGGCTATGGATAGAGTTGTGCGCAGGAGGATGGATGTGCTGGAAATGAGATGTTTGAGGACAATGTGTGGTGTGAGGTGGTTTGATCGAGTGAGTAACGTAAGGGTAAGAGAGATGTGTGGAAATAAAAAGAGCGTGGTTGAGAGAGCAGAAGAGGGTGTTTTGAAGTGGTTTGGGCACATGGAGAGAATGAGTGAGGAAAGATTGACCAAGAGGATATATGTGTCGGAGGTGGAGGGAACGAGGAGAAGAGGGAGACCAAATTGGAGGTGGAAAGATGGAGTGAAAAAGATTTTGTGTGATCGGGGCCTGAACATGCAGGAGGGTGAAAGGACGGCAAGGAATAGAGTGAATTGGAGCGATGTGGTATACCGGGGTTGACGTGCTGTCAGTGGATTGAATCAAGGCATGTGAAGCGTCTGGGGTAAACCATGGAAAGCTGTGTAGGTATGTATATTTGCGTGTGTGGACGTATGTATATACATGTGTATGGGGGGGGGTTGGGCCATTTCTTTCGTCTGTTTCCTTGCGCTACCTCGCAAACGCGGGAGACAGCGACAAAGTATAAAGAAAAAAAAAAAAACATATAAATATATATATATATATATATATATGTATATATATATATATATATATATATATATACATATATATATATATATATATATATATATATATATATATATATATATATATATATATATATATATATATATATATATATATATATATATATATATATATATATATATATACCTATATATATATATATATATATATATATATATATATATATATATATATATTTATATATATATATATATATATATATATATATATATATATATATATATATATATATATATATATATATATATATATATATATATATATATATATATATTTATATATATATATATATATATAAATATATATATATATATATATATATATATATATATATATATATATATATATATATATATATATATATATAATTTTCTAAATTATTTATTACATTTTTCATATGTATATATATGTATATGTGTGTATGTGTGTATGTGTGCGTATGTATGTTTATATGTATATATATATGCATATATATGTATATTATCCCTGGGGATAGGGGTGAAAGAATACTTCCCACGCATTCATCGCGTGTCGTAGAAGGCGACTAGACGGGACGGCAGCGTGGGGCCAGAAATCCTCCCCTCCTTGTATTTTTTTAACTTCTAAAATGGGAAAGAGAAGAAGGAGTCACGCGGGGAGTGCTCATCCTCCTCGAAGGCTCAATCTAGGTTGTCGAAATTTGTGTGGCTGTAACCAAGATGTGAAAAAAGGAGAGATAGGTAGTATATTTGAGGAAAGGAACCTGGATGTTTTTGCTCTGAGTGAAACGAAGCTCATGGGTAAAGGGGAAGAGTGGTTTGGGAATGTCTTGGGAGTAAAGTGAGGGGTTAGTGAGAGGACAAGAGCAAGGGAAGGAGTAGCAGTAATCCTGAAATAGGATTTGTGGGAGTATGTGATATAATGTAAGAAAGTAAATTCTCGATTAATATGGGTAAAACTGAAAGTTGATGGAGGGAGATGGGTGATTATTGGTGCATATGCACCTGGGCATGAGAAGAAAGATCATGAGAGGCAAGTGTTTTGGGAGCAGCTGAATGAGTGTGTTTGTGGTTTTGATGCACGAGACCGGGTTATAGTGATGGGTGATTTGAATGCAAAGGTGAGTAATGTGGCAGTTGAGGGAATGATTGGTATACATGGGGTGTTCAGTGTTGTAAATGGAAATGGTTAAGAGCTTGTAGATTTATGTGCTGAAAAAGGACTGGTGATTGGGAATACCTGGTTTAAAAAGCGAGATATACATAAGTATACGTATGTAAGTAGGAGAGATGGCCAGAGAGCGTTATTGGATTACGTGTTAATTGACAGGCGCGCGAAAGAGAGACTTTTGGATGTTAATGTGATGAGAGGTGCAACTGGAGGGATGTCTGATCATTATCTTGTGGAGGCTAAGGTGAAGATTTGTATGGGTTTTCAGAAAAGAAGAGTGATTGTTGGGGTGAAGAGGGTGGTTAGAATAAGTGAGCTTGGGAAGGAGACTTGTGTGAGGAAGTACCAGGAGAGACTGAGTACAGAATGGAAAAAGGTGAGAACAATGGAAGTAAGGGGAGTGGGGGAGGAATGGGATGTATTTAGGGAATCAGTGATGGATTGCGCAAAAGATGCTTGTGGCATGAGAAGAGTGGGAGGTGGGTTGATTAGAAAGGGTAGTGAGTGGTGGGATGAAGAAGCAAGATTATTAGTGAAAGAGAAGAGGGAGGCATTTGGATTATTTTTGCAGGGAAAAAATGCAATTGAGTGGGAGATGTATAAAAGTAAGAGACAGGAGGTCAAGAGAAAGGTGCAAGAGGTGAAAAAGAGGGCAAATGAGAGTTGGGGTAAGAGAGCATCATTAAATTTTAGGGAGAATAAAAAGATGTTCTGGAAGGAGGTAAATAAAGTGCGTAAGACAAGGGTGCAAATGGGAACTTCAGTGAAGGGCGCAAATGGGGAGGTGATAACAAGTAGTGGTGATGTGAGAAAGAGATGGATTGAGTATTTTGAAGGTTTGTTGAATGTGTTTGATGATAGAGTGGCAGATATAGGGTGTTTTGGTCGAGGTGGTGTGCAAAGTGAGAGGGTTAGGGAAAATGATTTGGTAAACAGAGAAGAGGTAGTAAAAGCTTTGCGGAAGATGAAAGCCGGCAAAGCAGCAGGTTTGGAGGGTATTGCAGTGGAATCTATTAAAAAAGGTGTCGACTGTATTATTGACTGGTTGGTAAGGTTATTCGATATATGTATGACTCATGGTGAGGTGCCTGAGGATTGGCGGAATGCGTGCATAGTGCCATTGTACAGAGGCAAAGGGGATAAGAGTGAGTGCTCAAATTTCAGAGGTATAAGTTTGTTGAGTATTCCTGTTAAATTATATGGGAGGGTATTGATTGAGTGGGTGAAGGCATGTACAGAGCATCAGATTGGGGAAGAGCAGTGTGGTTTCAGAAGTGGTAAAGGATGTGTGGATCAGGTGTTTGCTTTGAAGAATGTATGTGAGAAATACTTAGAAAAGCAAATGGATTTGTATGTAGCATTTATGGATCTGGAGAAGGCATATGATAGAGTTGATAGAGTTGCTCTGTGGAAGGTATTAAGAATATATGGTGTGGGATGGAAGTTGTTAGAAGCAGTGAAAAGTTTTTATCGAGGTTGTAAGGCATGTGTACGTGTACGAAGAGAGGAAAGTGATTGGTTCTCAGTGAATGTAGGTTTGCCTCAGGGGTGTGTGATGTCTCCATGGTTGTTCATATTTGCCCCTCTTTCCAAAACTCTTGCATTCATCTCCCTAAGAACCCCATTCAGCAACAAATTAAACAACCATAGTGACATCACACACCCCAGCCGAAAACCTACATTCACTGAGAACCTATCACTTTCCTCTCTTCCTACACGTACACATGCCTTACATCCTCGATAAAAACTTTTCACTGCTTCCAACAACTTGCCTCCCACACCATACATTCTTATTTCCTTCCACAGATCATCTCTATCAACTCTTTCATATGCCTTCTCCAGATCCATAAAATCTACATATAAATCCATTGGTTTTCTATGTATTTCACACATACATTCTTCAAAGCAAAAACCCGATCCACACATCCTCTACCACTTCTGAAACCACACTGCTCTTCCCCAATCTTATGCCCTGTACATGCCTTCATCCTCTCAATCAATACCCTCCCATATAATTTAAAAGGAATAATCCATAAACTTATACCTCTGTAATTTGAGCACTCACTTTTATGCTCTTTGTCTTTGTACAATGGCACTATGCAGGCATTCCGCCAATCCTAGGGCACCTCACCATGAGTCATACATACATTGAATAACCTTACCAACCAGTCAACAATACAGTCACCCCCATTTTTTTTTTTAATAAATTCCACTGCAATACCATCCACACCCGCTGCCTTGCCAGTTTTCATCTTCCGGAAAGCTTTTACTACCTCTTCTCTGTTTACCAAATCGTTTTCCCTAACTCTCTCACATTGCACACCACCTCGGCGAAAACATCCTATATCTTCCACTCTGTCATTAAACACATTCAACAAGCCTTCAAAATACTCACTCCATCTCCTTCTCACATCACCACTACTTGTTATCACCTCCCCATTAGCCCCTTTCACTGAAGTTCCCATTTCTTTCCTTGTCTTACGCACTTTATTTACCTCCTTCCAGAAAATCTTTTTATTCTCCCTAAAATTCAATGATACTCTCCCACCCCAACTCTCATTTGCCATCTTTTTCACCTCTTGCACCTTTCTCTTGACATCCTGTCTCTTTCTTTTATACATCTCCCAATCATTTGCATTATTTCTCTGCAAAAATCGTCCAAATGCCTCTCTCTTCTCTTTCACTAATAATCTTACTTCTTCATCCCACCACTCAATATCCTTTCTAATCTTCCCACCTCCCACGCTTCTCATGCCACAAGCATCTTTTGCGCAAGCCATCACTACTTCCCTAAATACATTCCATTCCTCCCCCATTCCCTTTACGTCCTTTCTTCTCACCTTTTTCCATTCTGTACTCAGTCTCTCTTTGGTACTTCCTCACACAAGTCTCCTTCCCAAACTCACTTGCTCTCACCACTCTCTTCACTCCAACATTCTCTATTTTTTTCTGAAAACTCTACAAATCTTCACCTTCGCCTCCACGAGATAATGATCAGACTTCTCTCCAGTTGCACCTCTCAGGACATTAACATCCAAACGTCTCTTTTTCACGCGCCCATCAATTAACACGTAATCCAATAACGCTCTCTGGTCATTTCTCCTACTTACACACGTATACTTATGCATATCTCTCTTTTTAAACCAGGTATTTCCAATCACCAGTCCTTTTTCAGCACATGAATCTACAAGCATTTCACCATTTCCATTTACAACACTGAACACCCCATGTACACCAATTGTTCCCTCAACTGCCACATTACTCACCTTTGCATTCAAATCACCCATCACTTTAACCCGGTTTCGTGCATCAAAACTACTAACACGCTCACTCAGCTGCTCCCAAAGCATTTGCCTCTCATTATCTTTCTTCTCATGGTCAGGTGCATATGTACCAATAATCACCCATCTCTCTCCATCCACTTACAGTTTTACCCATATCAACCTAGAGTCTATTTTCTTACACTTTATGACATACTCCCGCCACTCCTGTTTCAGGAGTAGTGCCACTCCTTCTCTTAATCTTGTCCTCTCACTAACCCCTGACTTTACTCCCAGGACATTCCCAAACCACTCTTCCCCTTTACCCTTGTGCTTCGTTTCACTCAGAGCCAAAACATCCAGGTTCCTTTCCTCAAACATACTACCTATCTCTCCTTTTTTTCTCATCATGTTTACATCACACACATTTAGACACCCCAATCTGAGCCTTCGAGGAGGATGAGCACTTCCCGCATGACTCCTTCTTCTGTTTCCCCTTTTAGAAAGTTGAAATAGAAGTAGGGGAGTGTTTCCAGCTCCCCGCTCCCGTCCCCTTTAGTCGCCTTCTACGACACGTGAGGAATGCGTGGGAAGTATTCTTTCTTCCCTATCCCCAGATAGGGAAGATGCATGTAGGATGAGAAAGGTGGTACTTGGGCAGATTAGAAAAGGTAGTGAACGGTGGGATGAAGAACTAAGGGTTTTAGTGAAAGAGAAGAGAGAGGCGTTTGTACGATTTCTGCAGGGAAGTAGTGGAAATGACAGGGGAGATGTATAAAAGAAAGCGGGAGGAGGTAAAGAGAAAGGTGCAAGAGGTGAAAAAGAGGGGAAATGAGAGTTGGGGTGAGAGAGTATCGTTAAATTTTAGGTAATTTAAAAAATTGTTTTAGAAGGAGGTAAAGTGTGTGAAAGAAGAAAGCTAAGCGTAAATGTGAATAAGAGGATAGTTATTAGGTACAGTAGAATTGAAAGACAAGTCAATTGGGAGGAAAGTTTGAATGGAGAAAAAGTGGAGGAAGTGAAGTGTTTTAGATATCTGGGAGTGGAATTGGCAGCGGATGGAACCATGGAAGCGGAAGGGAGTCACAGGGTGGGGGAGGGGGCGAAGGTTCTGGGAGCGTTAAAGAACGTGTGGAAGGCGAGATCATTTATCTTGAAAGGCAAAAATGGATATGTTTGAAGGAATAGTGGTTCCAACAATGTTCTATGGTTGCGAGGCGTGGGCTGTGGATAGGGTTGTGCGGAGTAGGGTTGATGTGTTGTAAATAAGATATTTGAGGACAATATGTAGTGTGAGGTGGTTTGATCGGGTAAGTAATGAAAGGGTAAGAGAGATGTGTGGTAATAAAAAGAGTGTGCTTGAGAGAGCAGAAGAGTTTGTATTGAAATGTTTTGCCAACATGGAGAGAATGAGTGAGGAAAGATTGACAAAGATTATATATGTGTCAGAGGTGGAGGGAACGAGAAGTGGGAGACCAAATAGGAGGTGGAAGAATGGAGTGAAAAAGATTATCAGCGATCGGGGCCTGAACATGCAGGAGGGTGAAAGGCGTGCAAGGAATAGAGGGAATTGAAACGATGTGGTATACCGAAGTCGACGTGCTGTCTATGGATTGAACCAGGGCATGTGAAGCATCTGCGGTAAACCATGGAAAGTGTGGGACCTGGATGTGGAAAAGGAAATGTGGTTTCGGTGCATTGTACATGACAGCTAGAGACTGAGTGTGAACGAAGGTGGCCTTTGTTGTCTTTTCTTAGAGCTACCTCTCGTGCACGCGGGGGAAGGATGGGGGACGGGGGTTCCATTTCATGTGGCGGGGTAGCAGCAGGAATGGATGAAGGCAGCATGTATGAATATGTTCATTTGTATACATGTATATATCTGCGCACGTATATATATGTATTCGTTGAAATGTATAAGTATGCATATCTGCGTGTGAGAGCGTTTATGTATTTCTTGTGTATGTGATTTTGTTGGGCCATTCCTTCGTCTGTTTTCTTGCGCTACCTCGCTAACGTGGGAGACAGCGACAAAGAATGATAGAATAAAAAATGATATACATACAGATATATATATATATATATATATATATATATATATATATATATATATATATATATATATATATATATATATATATATATATATATATATATATATATATATATGTGTGTATATATATATATATATACGGGTTGATTAGAAAGGGTAGTGAGTGGTGGGATGAAGAAGTAAGATTATTAGTGAAAGAGAAGGAAAAATGCAAATGAGTGGGAGACGTATAAAAGAAAGAGGCAGATCAAGAGAAAGGTGCAAGAGGTGAAAAAGAGGGCAAATGAGAGTTGGGGTGAGAGAGTATCATTAAATTTTAGGGAGAATAAAAAGATGTTTTGGAAGGAGGTAAATAAAGTGCGTAAGACAAGGGAGCAAATGGGAACTTCAGTGAAGTGGGCTAATGGGGAGGTGATAACGAGTAGTGGTGATGTGAGAGGGAGATGGAGTGAGTATTTTGAACGTTTGTTGAATGTGTTTGATGGTAGAGTGGTAGATATGGGGTGTTTCGGTCGAGGTGGTGTGCAAAGTGAGAGAGTTAGGGAAAATGATTTGGTAAATAGAGAAGAGGTAGTAAAAGCTTTGCGGAAGATGAAAGCCGGCAAGGCAGTATTTTAGGATGGTATTGCAGTGGAATTTATTAAAAAAGGGGTGACTGTATTGTTGACTGGTTGGTAAGGTTCTTTAATGTATGTATGATTCATGGTGAGGTGCCTGAGGATTGGCGAAATGCTTGCATAGTGCCATTGTACAAAGGCAAAGGGGATAAGAGTGAGTGCTCAAATTACAGAGGCATAAGTTTGTTGAGTATTCCTAGTAAATTATATGGGAGGGTAATAATTGATTGAGAGGGTGAAGGCATGTACAGAGCATCAGACTGGGGAAGAGCAGTGTGGTTTCAGAAGTGGTAGAGGATATGTGGATCAGGTGTTTGCTTTGAAGAATGTAGGTGAGAAATACTTAGAAAAACAAATGGATTTGTATGTAGCAATTATGGATCTGGAGAAGGCATATGATAGAGTTGATAGAGATGCTCTGTGGAAGGTTTTAAGAATATATGGTGTGGGAGGCAAGTTGTTAGAAGCAGTGAAAAGTTTTTATCGAGGATGTAAGGAAGGTATACGTGTACGAAGAGAGGAAAGTGATTGGTTCTCAGTGATTGTAGGTTTGCGGCAGGGGTTTGCGATGTCTCCATGGTTGTTTAATTTGTTTATGGATGGGGTTGTTAGACAGGTGAATGCAAGAGTTTTGGAAAGAGGGGCAAGTATGCAGTCTGTTGTGGATGAGAGAGCTTGGGAAGTGAGTCAGTTGTTGTTCGCTGATGATACAGCTCTGGTGGCTGATTCATGTAAGAAACTGCAGAAGCTGGTGACTGAGTTTGGTAAAGTGTGTGAAAGAAGAAAGTTAAGGGTAAATGTGAATAAGAGCAAGGTTATTAGATACAGTAGGGTTGAGGGTCAAGTCAATTGGGAGGTAAGTTTGAATGGAGAAAAAGTGGAGGAAGTAAAGTGTTTTAGATATCTGGGAGTGGATCTGGCAGCGGATGGAACCATGGAAGCGGAAGTGAATCATAGGGTGGGGGAGGGGGCGAAAATTCTGGGAGCCTTGAAGAATGTTTGGAAGTCGAGAACATTATCTCGGAAAGCAAAAATGGGTATGTTTGAAGGAATAGTGGTTCCAACAATGTTGTATGGTTGCGAGGCGTGGGCTATGGATAGAGTTGTGTGCAGGAGGGTGGATGTGCTGGAAATGAGATGTTTAAGGACAATATGTGGTGTGAGGTGGTTTGATCGAGTAAGTAATGTAAGGATAAGAGAGATGTGTGGAAATAAAAAGAGTGTGGTTGAGAGAGCAGAAGAGGGTGTTTTGAAATGGTTTGGTCACATGAAGAGAATGAGTGAGGAAAGATTGACCAAGAGGATATATGTGTCAGAGGTGGAGGGAACGAGGAGAAGTGGGAGACCAAATTGGAGGTGGAAAGATGGAGTGAAAAGGATTTTGAGTGATCGGGGCCTGAACATGCAGGAGGTCGAAAGGCGTGCAAGGAATTGAGTGAATTGGAACGATGTGGTATACCGGGGTCGACGTGTTGTTAATGGATTGAACCAGGGCATGTGACGCGTCTGGGGTAAACCATGGAAAGTTTGTGGGGCCTGGATGTGGAAAGGGAGCTGTGGTTTTGGTGCATTATTACATGACAGCTAAAGACTGAGTGTGAACGAATTCGGCCTTTGTTGTCTTCCTAGCGCTACCTCGCGCACATGAGGGGGGGGAGAGGGTTGTTATTACATGTGTGGCAGGGTGGCGATGGGAGTGAATAAAGTCAGACAGTATGAATTATGTACATGTGTATATATGTATATGTCTGTGTGTGTGTATATATGTATACGTTGAGATGTATAGGTATGTATATTTGCGTGTGTAGACGTGTATGTATATACATGTGTATGTGGGGGGGTTGGGCCATTCATTCGTCTGTTTCCTTGCGCTACCTCGCTAACGCGGGAGACAGCAACAAAGCAAAATTGAAAATAAAAAAATAATAATAATATATATATATATATATATATATATATATATATATATATATATATATATATATATATATATATATATATATATATATATATATATATATATGTGTGTGGTTTCAGAAGTGGTAGAGGATGTGTGGATCAGGTGTTTGCTTTGAAGAATGTATGTGAGAAATACTTAGAAAAGCAAATGGATTTGTATGTAGCATTTATGGATCTGGAGAAGGCATATGATAGAGTTGATAGAGATTCTCTGTGGAAGGTATTAAGAATATATGGTGTGGGAGGCAAGTTGTTAGAAGCAGTGAAAAGTTTTTATCGAGGATGTAAGGCATGTGTACGTGTAGGAAGAGAGGAAAGTGATTGGTTCTCAGTGAATGTAGGTTTGCGGCAGGGGTGTGTGATGTCTCCATGGTTGTTTAATTTGTTTATGGATGGGGTTGTTAGGGAGGTAAATGCAATAGTCTTGGAAAGAGGGGCAAGTATGAAGTCTGTTGGGGATGAGAGAGCTTGGGAAGTGAGTCAGTTGTTGTTCGCTGATGATACAGCGCTGGTGGCTGATTCATGTGAGAAACTGCAGAAGCTGGTGACGGAGTTTGGTAAAGTGTGTGGAAGAAGAAAGTTAAGAGTAAATGTGAATAAGAGCAAGGTTATTAGGTACAGTAGGGTTGAGGGTCAAGTCAATTGGGAGGTGAGTTTGAATGGAGAAAAACTGGAGGAAGTGAAGTGTTTTAGATATCTGGGAGTGGATCTATCAGCGGATGGAACCATGGAAGCGGAAGTGGATCATAGGGTGGGGGAGGGGGCGAAAATTTTGGGAGCCTTGAAAAATGTGTGGAAGTCGAGAACATCATCTCGGAAAGCAAAAATGGGTATGTTTGAAGGAATAGTGGTTCCAACAATGTTTTATGGTTGCGAGGCGTGGGCTATGGATAGAGTTGTGCGCAGGAGGATGGATGTGCTGGAAATGAGATGTTTGAGGACACTGTGTGGTGTGAGGTGGTTTGATCGAGTAAGTAACGTAAGGGTAAGAGAGATGTGTGGAAATAAAAAGAGCGTGGTTGAGAGAGCAGAAGAGGGTGTTTTGAAATGGTTTGGGCACATGGAGAGAATGAGTGAGGAAAGATTGACCAAGAGGATATATGTGTCGGAGGTGGAGGGAACGAGGAGAAGAGGGAGACCAAATTGGAGGTGGAAAGATGGAGTGAAAAGGATTTTGTGTGATCGGGGCCTGAACATGCAGGAGGGTGAAAGGAGGGCAAGGAATAGAGTGAATTGGAGCGATGTGGTATACAGGGGTTGACGTGCTGTCGGTGGATTGAATCAAGGCATGTGAAGCGTCCGGGGTAAACCATGGAAAGCTGTGTAGGTATGTATATTTGCGTGTGTGGACGTGTGTATGTACATGTGTATGGGGGGGGTTGGGCCATTTCTTTCGTCTGTTTCCTTGCGCTACCTCGCAACCGCGGGAGACAGCGACGCGGTAAAAAAAAAAAAAAAAAAAAAAAAAAAAAAAATATATATATATATATATATATATATATATATATATATATATATATATATATATATATATATATATATATATATATATATTCTTTTTTTTTTCAAACTATTCGCCATTTCCCGCATTAGCGAGGTAGCGTTAAGAACAGAGGACTGGACCTTTGCGGGAATATCCTCACCTGGCCCCCTTCTCTGTTCCTTCTTTTGGAAAATTAAAAAAAAGTTGAGCAGCAGAAAAAGGATGAAGGAAGACGTGTTGCATGACAGGAGTGGAACAATGCTACGTTGTACATAACAGGATATTGATGGGACGACTTCTGCAGTAGGAGAGCCAAAGGATAATTAGGATCATCACCCTGTACGACCGAGCGGGCCAGCCCATCGAGATCGAGCGGACGGCCTTACTCGGCTTCATCGAGAAGGACCAGGAACCCGAGGGTCAGAAGACGAACAATGGCATCCACTACAGACTGCAGCTCCTCTTCGCCAACGGAACTACCTTGGCCCACCAGTGATGCTACTACGTTTGTGAATCAAGAACCATTGCAACACAAACCTCGCCAGGTGGTAGAGTGTCCCGCAGTGTATCGAGACAGACTCCCCCAGAACTTTTTTTAAAGGGGAAGTAAATGTTTATAGTTGTGTTACTGGACTGATAGTTTTCATACATGGTGCTTTGACAAGAAAATAGTGAAATTGGAAAAAATGTAGCTTAGACATTGAGGCTTATTGATACAGTGGTTAAATTGATGAGAACTACTAGTGACGTTTGTGTAAATAAATTATACATTTCCCTTTTCCATAGTCAGAGGTTGAGCCATTATGTGACATTCATTTTTTCATTTCATTTCAAGCTAGAAGTTTCAGTTTTCTAAATTATTTCTTACATTTTTCATATGTATATATATGTATATGTGTGTGTGTGTATATGTGCGTATGTATGTGTATGTGTGTGTATATATATATATATATATATATATATATATATATATATATATATATATATATATATATATATATATTCCTCGCGTGTCGTAGAAAGCGACTAGAGGGGACGGGAGCGGGGGGCCAGAAATCCTCCCCTCCTTGTATTCTTTTTTTTTTTTTTTTTTAACTTTCTAAAATGGGAAACAGAAGAAGGAGTCACGCGGGGAGTGCTCATCCTACTCGAAGGCTCAGATTGGGGTGTCTAAATGTGTGTGGATGTAACCAAGATGTGAAAAAAGGAGAGATAGGTGGTATGTCTGAGGAAAGGAACCTGGATGTTTTGGCTCTGTGTGAAATGAAGCTCATGGGTAAAGGGGAAGAGTGGTTTGGGAATGTCTTGGGAGTAAAGTCAGGGGTTATTGGGAGGACAAGAGCAAGGGAGGAGTAGCAGTACTCCTGAAACAGGAGTTGTGGGAGTATGTGATAGAATGTAAGAAAGTAAATTCTCGATTAATATGGGTAAAACTGAAAGTTGATGGAGAGAGATGGGTGATTATTGGTGCATATGCACCTGGGCATGAGAAGAAAGATCATGAGAGGCAAGTGTTTTGGGAGCAGCTGAATGAGTGTGTTAGTGGTTTTGATGCACGAGACCGGGTTATAGTGATGGGTGATTTGAATGCAAAGGTGAGTAATGTGGCAGTTGAGGGAATAATTGGCATACATGGGGTGTTCAGTGTTGTAAATGGAAATAGTGAAGAGCTTCTAGACTTATGTGCTGAAAAAGGACTGATGATTGGGAATACCTGGTTCAAAAAGCGAGATATACATAAGTATACTTATGTAAGTAGGAGAGATGGCCAGAGAGCGTTATTGGATTACGTGTTAATTGACAGGAGCGCGAAAGAGAGACTTTCGGATGTTAATGTGCTGAGAGGTGCAACTGGAGGAATGTCTGATCATTATCTTGTGGAGGCTAAGGTGAAGATTTGTATGGGTTTTCAGAAAAGAAGAGTGAATGTTGGGGTGAAGAGGGTGGTGAGAGTAAGTGAGCTTGGGAAGGAGACTTGTGTGAGGAAGTACCAGGAGAGACTGAGTACAGAATGGAAAAAGGTGAGAACAATGGAAGTAAGGGGAGTGGGGGAGGAATGGGATGTAATTAGGGAATCAGTGATGGATTGCGCAAAAGATGCTTGTGGCATGAGAAGAGTGGGAGGTGGGTTGATTAGAAAGGGTAGGGAGTGGTGGGATGAAGAAGTAAGAGTATTAGCGAAAGAGAAGAGAGAGGCATTTGGACGATTTTTGCAGGGAAAAAATGCAATTGAGTGGGAGATGTATAAAAGAAAGAGACAGGAGCTCAAGAGAAAGGTGCAAGAGGTGAAAAAGAGGGCAAATGAGAGTTGGGGTGAGAGAGTATCATTAAATTTTAGGGAGAATAAAAAGATGTTCTGGAAGGAGGTAATTAAAGTGCGTAAGACAAGGGAGCAAATGGGAACTTCAGTGAAGGGCGCAAATGGGGAGGTGATAACAAGTAGTGGTGACGTGAGAAGGAGATGGAGTGAGTATTTTGAAGGTTTGTTGAATGTGTTTGATGATAGAGTGGCAGATATAGGGTGTTTTGGTCGAGGTGGTGTGCAAAGTGAGAGGGTTAGGGAAAATGGTTTGGTAAACAGAGAAGAGGTAGTAAAAACTTTGCGGAAGATGAAAGCCGGCAAGGCAGCAGGTTTGGATGGTATTGCAGTGGAATTTATTAAAAAAGGGGGTGACTGTATTGTTGACTGGTTGGTAAGGTTATTTAATGTATGTATGACTCATGGTGAGGTGCCTGAGGATTGGCGGAATGCGTGCATAGTGCCATTGTACAAAGGCAAAGGGGATAAGAGTGAGTGCTCAAATTACAGAGGTATAAGTTTGTTGAGTATTCCTGGTAAATTATATGGGAGGGTATTGATTGAGAGGGTGAAGGCATGTACAGAGCATCAGATTGGGGAAGAGCAGTGTGGTTTCAGAAGTGGTAGAGGATGTGTGGATCAGGTGTTTGCTTTGAAGAATGTATGTGAGACATACTTAGAAAAGCAAATGGATTTGTATGTAGCATTCATGGATCTGGAAAAGGCATATGATAGAGTTGATAGAGATGCTCTCTGGAAGGTATTAAGAATATATGGTGTGGGAGGCAAGTTGTTAGAAGCAGTGAAAAGTTTTTATCGAGGATGTAAGGCATGTGTACGTGTAGGAAGAGAGGAAAGTGATTGGTTCTCAGTGAATGTAGGTTTGCGGCAGGGGTGTGTGATGTCTCCATGGTTGTTTAATTTGTTTATGGATAGGGTTGTTAGGGAGGTGAATGCAAGAGTTTTGGAAAGAGGGGCAAGTATGAAGTCTGTTGGGGATGAGAGAGCTTGGGAAGTGAGTCAGTTTTTCGCTGATGATACAGCTCTGGTGGCTGATTCATGTGAGAAACTGCAGAATCTGGTGACTGAGTTTGGCAAAGTGTGTGGAAGAAGAAAGTTAAGAGTAAATGTGAATAAGAGCAAGGTTATTAGGTACAGTAGGGTTGAGGGTCAAGTCAATTTGGAGGTAAGTTTGAATGGAGAAAAACTGGAGGAAGTGAAGTGTTTTAGATATCTGGGAGTGGATCTGGCAGCGGATGGAACCATGGAAGCGGAAGTGGATCATAGGGTGGGGGAGGGGGCGAAAATTCTGGGAGCCTTGAAGAATGTGTGGAAGTCGAGAACATTATCTCGGAAAGCAAAAATGGGTATGTTTGAAGGAATAGTGGTTCCAACAATGTTGTATGGTTGCGAGGCGTGGGCTATGGATAGAGTTGTGCGCAGGAGGATGGATGTGCTGGAAATGAGATGTTTGAGGACAATGTGTGGTGTGAGGTGGTTTCATCGAGTGAGTAACGTAAGGGTAAGAGAGATGTGTGGAAATAAAAAGAGCGTGGTTGAGAGAGCAGAAGAGGGTGTTTTGAAATGGTTTGGGCACATGGAGAGAATGAGTGAGGAAAGATTGACCAAGAGGATATATGTGTCGGAGGTGGAGGGAACGAGGAGAAGAGGGAGACCAAATTGGAGGTGGAAAGATGGAGTGAAAAAGATTTTGTGTGATCGAGTCCTGAACATACAGGAGGGTGAAAGGAGGTCAAGGAATAGAGTGAATTGGATCGATGTGGTATACCGGGGTTGACGTGCTGTCAGTGGGTTGAATCAAGGCATGTGAAGCGTCTGGGGTAAACCATGGAAAGCTGTGTAGGTATGTATATTTGCGTGTGTGGACGTATGTATATACATGTGTATGGGGGTGGGTTGGGCCATTTCTTTCGTCTGTTTCCTTGCGCTACCTTGCAAACGCGGGAGACAGCGACAAAGCAAAAAAAAGAAAAAAAAAAAGAAAAATATATATATATATATATATATATATATATATATATATATATATATATATATATATATATATATATATATATATATATATATATATGTATATATATATATATATATATATATATATATATATATATATATATATATATATATATATATATATATATATATATATATATATATATATATATATATATATATATATATATATATATATATATATATATATATATATATATATATATATATATATATATATATATATATATATATATATATATATATATATATATATATATATATATGTTGGAAATGAGATGTTTGAGGACAATGTGTGGTGTGAGGTGGTTTGATCGAGTAAGTAATGTAAGGGTAAGAGAGATGTGTGGAAATAAAAAGAGCGTGGTTGAGAGAGGAGGAGAGGGTGTATTGAAATGGTTTGAGCACATGGAGAGAATGAGTGAGGAAAGATTGACCAAGAGGATATATGTGTCGGAGGTGGAGAGAACAAGCAGAAGTGGGAGACCAAATTGGAGGTGGAAAGATGGAATGAAAAAGATTTTGAGTGATCGGGGCCCGAACATGCAGGAGGGTGAAAGGCGGGCAAGGAATAGAGTGAATTGGATCGATGTGTATCCCGGGGTCGACGTGCTGTCGATGGATTGAATCAGGGCATGTGAAGCGTCTGGGGTAAACCGTGGAAAGTTCAGTGGGGCCTGGATGTGGAAAGGGAGCTGTGGTTTCGGGCATTATTGCATGATAGCTAGAGACTGAGTGTGAACGAAGGGGGCCTTTGTTGTCTTTTCCTAGCGCTACCTCGCACACATGAGAGGGGAGGGGGATGTGTTTCCATGTGTGGCGAGGTGGCGATGGGAAGGAATAAAGGCAGACAATGTGAATTGTGTGCATGTGTATATATGTATGTGTCTGTGTGTGTATATATATATGTGCATTGAGATGTATGGGTATGTATATATGCGTGTGTGGACGTGTATGTATATACATGTGTATGGGGGTGGGCTGGGCCATTCTTTCGTCTGTTTCCTTGCGCTACCTCGCAAACGCGGGAGAAAGCGACAAAGCAAAATAAATAATAAATATATATATACATATATTTATATATATATATATATATATATATATATATATATATATATATATATATATATGTATATATATATATATATATATATATATATATATATATATATATATATATATATATATATATATATATATATATATATATATATATATATATATATATATGTATATATATATATATATACATATATTTATGTAATTGAACATGACAGCATATTCAAATTTATTAATCGTCTTTCTTATGTTCTTTATCCATCTCTGTAGTTTTCTACCATTAGGTGGGTGCTTAAACACCAGTTGTCCATATTCAAGCTTTCACCTTCACAGTATCTACAAAAAAGAGAAATGACTATCACAAAACTTGGATATATGTAAAACGAAAAATATATATATGAAAAAACTTGGAGAAAACACATTACGTAGCACTTAAAAGTGAGGGAAAGCACTAAAAGCGAAACATTTTACAAGAGTATGAGTTGCAATCTAAATACAAAATATGGAAACAGAAATATAGAAAAACTTACAGATGAGGGAACACAGAAGGACGATTCTAAACGAGGTAGGACTATGGAAAGCCTATCACAAATACACATGATCGATATTGTCCGGATGTGGAGATGATGCCATGTTGGACTCATCTTATTCTCCCTAACCTTCGTAACCTAGGATCGGTTTCGTCAGTGCCGCGTTCCTACTGTCCAGAAATGGCGGACTCAGTAGCTTGTGGTGGGCCAATAATGTGCTCCATCCATCCTAAAACGGAATTAAGTCTATGTCCGATTGGCGGGGCATCAAATAGCTGTATGGCTATGGTCATGTTTTTCTGGATGATTGGTGACAAGTGCTTTCTCTCTGATGTGAATGGCTTCTATTTATCCTGGGAATTGACTATTCGAATACTACGTACTCTAATACCCTTCGTCTCACGTTGTCGAGCAACGGGGTCTACACCGGTTTCCCATCAGGCTCACACAGCCAGAAGATAGCATTTTACCGAACGTCGCTGTACAACGCGGAGGTGGCGATCATAGCCTAGCGGTAGCGCTCCCACCTGTTGCACAGGGGTACTGTGTTCGATCCTGGCATATATATATATATATATATATATATATATATATATATATATATATATATATATATATATATATATATATGCCTACAAATCCACAGGGAAATGAAATACGATAAGTTCCTAAGTGAAATTTCGTGTAATAATCACATCATCAGGGGGGGATACAGGAAAGAAATATAAGTCAGTTGATATACAAAGAAGAGCCGTAGCTAGAACGCCATTTGGTAAACTAGTGACTGTCCAGATGGAGATCGGGTGCATCCAAGACAGACAACGAACGTATCCTAAACTTATTATGTGGACCTGAAGGGGAGCTGTTAACAAATTTTATCAACAATAAAGCTATCCAATTTGTGTATACCTTCACTAATATTAAAGGTTATAAATCTTTGTGTATTTGATGATTAAAGATTCAATGATATTTCTCGTGGTGCTGGATTTAGAGTTGATAACTGAGATGGTATAGCTCCAGTCAATACTATGATCATAGCTTTTAACGTGATTAAACAAGGCATTTGATTTCGTCCTGGTCTAATACTAATACTAATACTAATACTAAGTCTAACAGAAAGATCCTCACCAGTTTGACCAACATAAAACCTATCACAATTAACTTCATGGCACTTGATAGGTGCATCCAGGAGCTTTATCTGGTGAGTTCCTGATTAAGATATTCTTTATAGTATTATTGCTGCTGAAGGCAACATTTACATTAAAGGATTTAAGCAACATGGGACGTAAAGTAAGATTATTATTAAAAGGTAAAGCTAAAAGATTCTTGGTGTTAATGGGAAGTTTGTGTTCAACTCTATGAAATGATTTCTTTGGCAACTTAAGGGATCTATAAATGAAAGATCTACGGTACTTTAACTTAGATATAATAATTGATATTTGTGGCCAAATGAGAGTTGGGATGAGAGAGTATAATTAAATTTTAGGGAGAAGAAAAAAATGTTTTAGAAGGAGGTAAATAAAGTTCGTAAGACAAGGGAACAAATGGGAACATCAGTGAAGGGGGCTAATGGGGACGTGATAACAAGTAGTGGTGATGTGAGAAGATGGAGTGAGTATTTTGAAGGTTTGTTGAATGTCTTTGATGATAGAGTGGCAGATATAGGGTGTTTTGATCGAGGTAGTGTGCAAAGTGAGAGGGTTAGGGAGAATGATTTGGTAAACAGAGAAGAGGTAGTAAAAGCTTTGCGGAAGATCAAGCCAGGAAGGCAGCGGGTTAGGATGGTATTGCAAAGGAATTTATTAAAAAAGGGGGTGACTGTGTTGTTGACTGGTTGGTAAGGTTATTTAATGTATGTATGACTCATGGTGAGGTGCCTGAGGATTGGCGGAATGCTTGCATAGTGCCATTGTACAAAGGCAAACGGGACAAAAGTGAGTGCTCATATTACAGAGGTATAAGTTTGTTGAGTATTCCTGGGAAATCATATGGGAGGGTACTGATTAAGAGGTTGAAGGTATATAGAGAGCATCAGATTGGGGAAGAGCAGTGTGGTTTCAGAAGTGGGAGAGGATGTGTGGATCAGATGTTTGCTTTGAAGAATGCATGTGAGAAATACTTAGAAAAGCAAATGGATTTGTATGTAGCATTTATGGATCTGGAGAAGGCATATGATAGAGTTGATAGAGATGCTTTGTGGAAGGTATTAAGAATATATGGTGTGGGAGGCAAGTTGTTAGAAGCAGTGAAAAGTTTTTATCGATGATGTATAGGCATGTGTACGTGTAAGAAGAGAGGATAGTGATTGGTTCTCAGTTAATGTTGGTTTGCGGCAGGGGTGTGTGATATCTCCAAGGTTGTTTAATTTGTTTATGGATGTGGTTGTTAGGGAGGTGAATGCAAGAGTTTTGGAAAGAGGGGCAAGTATGCAGTCTGTTGTGGATGAGAGAGCTTAGGAAGTGAGTCAGTTGTTGTTGTTCGCTGATGATACAGCGCTGGTGGCTGATTCGTGTGAGAAACTGCAGAAGCTGGTGACTGAGTTTGGTAAAGTGTGTGAAAGAAGAAAGTTGAATAAGAGCAAGGTTATTAGGTACAATAGGGTTGAGGGACAAGTGAATTGGGAGGTACGTTTGAACGGAGAAAAACTGGAGGAAGTGGGATTGGAGTGGGAGTGGATTTAGTAGCGGTTGAAACCATGGAAGCGGAAGTTAATCATAGGGTGGGGGAGGGGGCGAAAGTTCTGGGAGCGTTGAAGAATGCGTGGAAGTTGAGAACATTATCTCGGAAAGCAAAAATGGTATGTTTGAAGGAATAGTGGTTCCAACACTGTTATATGGTTGCGAGGCGTGAGCTATAGATAGAGTTGTGCGGAGGAGGATGGATGTGCTGGAAATGAGATGTTTGATGGCAATATGTGGTGTGAGGTTGTTTGATCGAGTAAGTAATAATAGGTTAAGAGAGATGTGTGGTGATAAAAAGAGTGTGGTTGAGAGAGCAGAAGAGGGTGTTTTGAAATGGTTTGGTCACATGGAGAGAATGAGTGAGGAAAGATTGACCAAGAGGATATATGCGTCAGAGGTGGAGGGAACGAGGGGAAGAGGGAGACCAAAGTGGAGGTGGAAGGATGGAGTAAAAAAGATTTTGAGTGATCGGGGCCTGAACGTGCAGGAGGGTGAAAGGCGTTCAAGGAATAGAGTGAATTGGAACGATGTGGTATAACGGGGTCGACGTGCTGTCAATGGATTGAACCAGAGCATGTGAAGCGTCTGGGGTAAAGCATGGAAAGTTTTGTTGGGCCTGGATGTGGAAAGGGAGCTGTGGTTTCAGCGCATTACTCATGACAGGTAGAGACTGAGTGTGAAGGAATGTGACCTTTGTTGTCTTTTCCTTGCGCTACCTCGCGCACATGCGGGGGGGAGGGGGTTGTTATTTGATGTGTGGCGGGATGACGATGGGAATGAGTAGAGGCAGACTATGAATTATGTACATCTGTATATATGTATATATCTGTGTGAGTATATATATGTATACTTTGAGATGCATAGGTATGTACATATGCGTGTGTGGACGTGTATGTATATACATGTGTATGTGGGTGTGTTGGGCCATTCTTTCGTCTGTTTCCTTGCGCTTCCTCGCTAACGCGGGAGACAGCAACAAAGTAGAATAAGAAAAAAGAAATAGAATATATCTTCTCAAACTCATCAATAAACTCTGGATTGCAAATACATAATACCCCAAGTAACATAGACTGAAATTATAATAATTTAACTGTCATGTTGAGATGAGTAATAATGTAGATGTCAGTTATGGGGAAATGCTAGTTATGAGCATTCTTGTAAAACTGTTTAGCTAAAGGAGCAAATCATCATTTCTTAAGAATACTGTAAGGAAATGGTTCATAAAATAACTATTATAGCTGTAGGTTAATTATAGAGATTAGATTGTTAAACTCATAAGAGACATGTCCTCGTTCATAGCAGGTCCCATATAGGAATGTCAAAAGCAAAAGTTTACTATGTACGGTGCTCAGATAAGAACATACAGTGAAATAGTTTCAAATAATGACATCACGAAAATGAATCGTGTGAAAAAGTGAAATAATGAAGTAATCTATCATAGAAATTGAAATAATCGTCTTGGTAACCCAACATGCATCGCAGGTCACGTAAGGACACATACAAGACTCGGTGTCAGTGAGTATCCTATCCTCTTGGAGACAGTTACCCTGCCTGGGGGGAATAGCATTCAATATCAACTAAGAATTTCCGTAAGCTACGACTCGATTTGTTACAAAAGGTGTCTTTATAAAGTGTGCAAGGGTGAGGGGTAACGAGCCAATAACATGACTACAAGGGATACTCATAACTTCAATTCCAACTAGGCGCCTGTTTGGGTTGAGCATTTGCAGGGCAGCAGGCAGGGTCATAGCTGGGAGAATCTTAGTTGTGTGACGATCGAGTCTATGTGCAGCGCCCAGGACGTGCTTGACTTAGCGGGCACGGTACGCCTCTGCATGAAACACGAGCACGGACCAACCTGACGTGGAGAACGATGGCCCATGGCTAGGCTACGCACACACTTACACCTAGAGACCCGGCTGCAGCAGTTACCAAAAATCCATCTCACTAAGAAAATGTCACTAAGTGAATAAGCAGAGCCGCTTGTCAATATAATGCTGTGCCGCAGAAACTACAGTATGTTGTTTGGGTGACATGTCGATCGGTTAAGGGCATTAACAAGACGTCAGAAGTCCCTTGCAATTGTGAATTAGGGTGTTTAGTTACTATTATCAGTTGTGTTAGGATGCATGCCACATCATTTCTGATGCTGTGAGTTGCCTTAGATATTTAAGCAGTTGTGTTAGGATACATGCCGTATTATTTCTCATACTGTGAGTAGCCTTACATGTTTAACGTAGTAATGTCCGCCGCGGACCCATGCATGATCCCTGATAATGTTAGCAGTGTTGCAACCAGTTAGATATTAATCTATCCTAGTGACTGTGTACACAGACACATGCCACTGTCACATTATGTGGATTCATGTCATTTCATTTAGGTATTAAGTATGCTTGGCAGTGCATTGGCCTAGCTCACTTTCGTGTAATGTTCGCATCGTCAGGGTAGATACAGGAATGAGATATAGAACAGTGCGTTGATATACAAGGAAGAGACGTAGTAAGGACGCCTTGGTAAATAAGTGGTGCTCCGGTGAGTCTGGCAACATGCCTAACATTAAATTTTATCATGTGGACAAGAAAGCGAACTGTTTACAAATTTGCCCACAATAAAGGTATCCAGTTTGTAAAGACCTTCACAAATATCAATGTTACAATTCTTTGTCTATCTAATGATAGAAAATTCAATGATATTTCTCGTGGTAAAGTACTTTCAGTTAATACCTAAGTTGGCATTACTTCAGTCAGTACAACGACCATAATTTTCAACATGAATAAACAAGGGATTTGATTCTTGTCCAGCTCTTATACTATATATATATATATATATATATATATATATATATATATATATATATATATATATATATATATATATATATATGTTTGATGATAGAGTGGCAGATATAGGGTGTTTTGGTCGAGGTGGTGTGCAAAGTGCGAGGGTTAGGGAAAATGAGTTGGTAAACAGAGAAGAGGTAGTAAAAGCTTTGCGGAAGATGAAAGCCGGCAAGGCAGCAGGTTTGGATGGTATTGCAGTGGAATTTATTAAAAAAGGGGATGACTATTGTTGACTGGTTGGTAAGGTTATTTAATGTGTGTATGACTCATGGTGAGGTGCCTGAGGATTGGTGGAATGCGTGCATAGTGCCATTGTACAAAGGCAAAGGGGATAAGAGTGAGTGCTCAAATTACAGACGTATAAGTTTGTTGAGTATTCCTGGCAAATTATATGGGAGGGTATTGATTGAGAGGGTGAAGGCATGTACAGAGCATCAGATTGGGGAAGAGCAGTGTGGTTTCAGAAGTGGTAGAGGATGTGTGGATCAGGTGTTTGCTTTGAAGAATGTATGTGAGAAATACTTAGAAAAGCAAATGGATTTGTATGTAGCATTTATGGATCTGGAGAAGGCATATGATAGAGTTGATAGAGATGCTCTGTGGAAGGTATTAAGAATATATGGTGTGGGAGGAAAGTTGTTAGAAGCAGTGAAAAGTTTTTATCGAGGATGTAAGGCATGTGTACGTGTAGGAAGAGAGGAGAGTGATTGGTTCTCAGTGAATGTAGGTTTGCGGCAGGGGTGTGTGATGTCTCCGTGGTTGTTTAATTTGTTTATGGATGGGGTTGTTATGGAGGTGAATGCAAGAGCTTTGGAAAGAGGGGCAAGTATGAAGTCTGTTGGGGATGAGAGAGCTTGGGAAGTGAGTCAGTGTTGTTCGCTGATGATACAGCGCTGGTGGCTGATTCATGTGAGAAACTGCAGAAGCTGGTGACTGAGTTTGGTAAAGTGTGTGGAAGAAGAAAGTTAAGAGTAAATGTGAATAAGAGCAAGGTTATTAGGTACAGTAGGGTTGAGGGTCAATTCAATTGGGAGGTGAGTTTGAATGGAGAAAAACTGGAGGAGGTGAAGTGTTTTAGATATCTGGGAGTGGATCTGGCAGCGGATGGAACCATGGAAGCGGAAGTGGATCATAGGGTGGGGGAGGGGGCGAAAATTCTGGGAGCCTTGAAGAATGTGTGGAAGTCGAGAACATTATCTCGGAAAGCAAAAATGGGTATGTTTGAAGGAATAGTGGTTCCAACAATGTTGTATGGTTGCGAGGCGTGGACTATGGATAGAGTTGTGCGCAGGAGGATGGATGTGCTGGAAATGAGATGTTTGAGGACAATGTGTGGTGTGAGGTGGTTTGATCGAGGAAGTAACGTAAGGGTAAGAGAGATGTGTGGAAATAAAAAGAGCGTGGTTGAGAGAGCAGAAGAGGGTGTTTTGAAATGGTTTGGTCACATGGAGAGAATGAGTGAGGAAAGATTGACCAAGAGGATATATGTGTCGGAGGTGGAGGGAACGAGGAGAAGAGGGAGACCAAATTGGAGGTGGAAAGATGGAGTGAAAAAGATTTTGTGTGATCGGGGCCTGAACATGCAGGAGGGTGAAAGGAGGGCAAAGAATAGAGTGAATTGGAGCGATGTGGTATACCGAGGTTGACGTGCTGTTAGTGGATTGAATCAAGGCATGTGTATGGGGGTGGGTTGGGCCATTTCTTTCGTCTGTTTCCTTGCGCTACTTCGCAAACGCGGGAGACAGCGACAAAGCAAAAAAAAAAAAAATATATATATATATATATATATATATATATATATATATATATATATATATATATATATATATATATATATATATATATATATATATACATATATTTTCCCTGGGGATAGGGGAGAAAGAATACTTCCCACGTATTCCCTGCGTGTCGTAGAAGGCGACTAAAAGGGAAGGGAGCGGGGGGCTGGAAATCCTCCCCTCTCGTTTTTTTTTTTTTTCCAAAAGAAGGAACAGAGGAGAGGTCCAGGTGAGGATATTCCCTCAAAGGCCCAGTCCTCTGTTCTTAACGCTACCTCGCTATCGCGGGAAATAGCGAATATTATGAAAAATATATATATATATATATATATATATATATATATATATATATATATATATATATATATATATATATATATTGCTTAACATTAGGATCCTTACCAGTCTACCGAACAAAATATATAAGATTTTTTACAGGGTACCCTATAAACGCAGCCTGCAGAACTTTCTGGTGAGTTCTTGATTAAGATATTCTTTATAGCAATGTCGTCCAAATTGGGGTAAGTGTATCAAGTATAGGTCACATGGCATCTTGGATCAGTTACTTTACTGAACGTGTGTGTGTGTGCATGGGTGATTGTTTAAGAATATAGAAGACTTGAATAAGCACAACACTTACACAGTTTCTACCTAAAGTGAATAACAAGAGAATAGAGTAAGAGTTGAAATGAACGAGAAAGAAATTGAGGGGAAGTGGGAGTAGAGGAGAAGGAGAGAAAACGGGATAGGACACGTACGGGGACAGTGCTGAACTCCTTGCTCGAGTCACTTCTACTAAGTTTCGTCTTAGGAGTATGAGGGTACACATTTTTTCCAAATTCACAAGTAAGTTTACAGACACAGGTATTTCTTTAACAGTAAGAAATACGGATATTTGGATAAAACGTGATAGCTGTAGCAACCGCAGCAGCAATGCACTGAGGTGAAGGAAATCAAGTAGCTGTGAAGAGAAAGAAAACAGACCTACCAAGATATCGGCAATACAAGAAAGATTATGTGCTTTTAGGATTTACTTCTGCAAATTCTGATCCGCCGGAAGCTTTGTGGTTCTTTTGTGGGGAGAGCTTGACTAACAGTAGTATGAAATCAGCTCACCTTCAACGTCACCTTAACACAAAACATCAGTATCATGTCATGTTGGCAAAGCTCTGGAAGCATCTTTAGATATACCTTTACTACTTGCAAAAGCTAAAAAGCTATTTGGTAGAGCTGAAGAACTGATTTTGCCAACTGCGGTTGTGATGACTGAAAAAACGCTAGATAAAAAGGAGCTGACCAACTAAAGGACGTTCTTTTGTCATACCAAACTGTTTCTCGAATGGTAAATGAAATAAGTACAGATATCATTGATCAAGTTGTGAATAGGCTAAAAACAAGCTAGTCTTTTTCACTTCTACTTGACAAATCAACTGACGTCAGTGGACAGGCTCAACTTGTTTCATTTTTCAGATACATTGATGGAGATGATGTAAATGAACATGTAATTTTTTTGCAAAAAAACGTAACACAATTATGAAAGCCATTTTCAGTGTCATTAATAAAATCTTTGCATGGATTAAGAAGGAACATCCTGATGTGGAATGGACTCATTGCATTAATCACAGATAATCTTTAGTATCAAAGAAAAAATGAGTTCAGAGGTGCATAGGATATTGAATGATGTCATCAAAGTCAACAACTTTATCCAGTCAAGGTCACTTAATGCTCGCCTGTTTCATAGACCGTGCAAAAGCATAGGGTCTGGGCACACAGAGGTTCGCTGGCTGTCGACAGGGAGGGTACTCGCCCGGTTGTTCGAGTTGCGAGATGAGGTAGGCTACTTTTTATCAGAAGATGGATCTCCTTCTGCCACATTTTTTTTATAACAATACTTGGTTTACACAATGGCATATCTTGCAGACATATTTAGCAACTGAATGAGTGATTTGTCTCTGCAGAATAATGATGCAAACATTCTCAACTTATATGATAAAGTTGGTGGTTTTCAAAAGAAAATAAAGTTGTGGAAGGAGATATACTTAGAGGGAGATTTTACTTGTTTTCCTCTGTCAGATGCTTATTTTTCTAACACTGATGAGAGAAAGACTGTGAAACTAGTTATTGTGGGAATTTTACCAACCCTATCTGTACTTTTAAATCTTACTTTCCTGACATATATGAGAAATCTGTACAGCTGGATTGGGTTAGAAATCCATTCCTCCTATCTGAAAATTACACGAAGCTTCCTATTTGCCTCCAGGAAGCACTGGTAGAAGTATGTTCAGACCGTGGCCTCAAACTGATGTTTGAAAGCTCAACTCTCACACGGTTTTGGAGCTATGTAAAGAATGAGCACCGTGACCTAGTAAAGAAGGCTTTGAAAACCTTCTGCCCTTTCGGTTTACATACTTTTGTGAAGCATCTTTCTTTACCATGAACGTCACCAAGTCTAAACAGAGAAACAAACTAGATATAAACCTGGAACAAAGCCTGATCATTGAAGTAGCCTCTCTACCGCCCAGATTGGCAAAAATCATCATAGAACATCTACCCCATATTTCACATTGAGTTGTAAGCAATTTTCAAGCACTTTTATGTTATTTCGTTAGTCTTTTTCCTTTAGTATACCGAATGATAATTTATTGTCCGGCACTTTGAAGCTGTTTAAACTACAGAGGAATAAATTTGTTGAGCATATCTGGAAAATTGTATCGGAGGGTATTGATTGAGAGGGTGAAGATATTACAAATCACCATATCCACCTCTGGCACATATATCCTCTTTGTCGATCTTTCCCCACTCATTCTCTCCATGTGTCCAAACCATTTCAACACACCCTCTTCTGCTCTCTCAACCACACTCTTTTTATTACCACACATCATCCTTACCCTTTCAAACATTTCATTTCCAACACATCCACCCTCCTCCGCACAACCTTATCTATAGCCCACGCCTCGCAACCATATAACATTGTTGGAACCACTATTCCTTCAAACATACCCATTTTTGCTCTCCCAGATAACGCTCTCGCTTTCTACACATTCTTCAACTCTCCCAGAACCTTCACCCCCTCCCTCACCCTGTGACTCACTTCCGCTCCATGGTTCCATCCGCTGCTAAATCCAATCCCAGATATCTAAATCCCTTCACTTCCTCCAGTTTTTCTCCATTCAAACTTACCTCCCTGTTAACTTTTCCCTCAACCCTACTGAAACGAATAACCTTGCTCTTATTCACATTTACTTCCAACTTTCTTCTTTCACACATTTTACCATACTCAAGTCACCAACTTTTGCAGTTTCTCACCCGAATCAGCCACCAGCCCTGTATCATCAGCGAACAACAACTGACTCACTTCCCAAGCCCTCTCGTCCACAACAGTCGCATACTTGCCCCTCTCTCCAAAACTCTTGCATTCATCTCCCTAACCACCCCATCCATAAACAAATTAAACAGCTATGGAGACATCACGTACCCCAGCCACAAACCGACATTCACTGGGAACTAAGCAATTTCCTCTCTTCCTATTCGTACACCTGCCTTACATCCGTGGTAAAAACTTTTCACTGTTTCAAGCTATTGACCTCCTACACCATATACCCTATAATTAAACCCTTCGACAAAGCATCTCTATCCTCCTTATCATATGCCTTCTCCAGATCCATTAATGCTACGTACATATCCATCTTATTTTCTAAGTATTTCTTACATACATTTTCAAAGCAAACACGTCATCTACCACTTATGAAACCACACTACTCTTCCCTAATCTGATGCTCTGTACATACGTTTACCCTCTCATGCAATTCCCCAGGAATACTCACTTTTATCCTCTTTGTCTTTGTGCAATGGCACTATGCATGAATTTCGCCAATCTTCACGCATTTCACCATGATCCATACATACATTGAATATCATTATCAACTAATGAACATCACAGTCACCCCCTTTTGATAAATTCCCCAGCAATACCATCCAAACCCACCGCCTTGTCGGCTTTCATCTTCCGCAAAGCTTTCACTACCTCATCTCTGTTCACAAAACCATTCTCCCTACCATCTCACTTCGCACTCCACCTCGACCAAAACACCCTATATCTGCCACTCTCTTATCAAACACATTCAACAAACCTTCAAAATATTCACTCCATCTTCTCACTTCATCACTACTTGTTATTACCTCCCCATTTGCCCCCTTCACCGATGTTCCCATTTGTTCTCTTGTCTTACGCACTTTTTACCTCCTTCCAAAACAACTTTTTATTCGCCCCAAAATCTAATGATAGTCTCTCACCCCAACTCTCATTTGCCCTCTTTTTCACCTCTTGCACCTTTCTCTTGACTTCCTGCCGCTTTCTTTCATACATCTTTCGGTCATTTCCACTACTTACCTGCAAGAATCGGTCAAGCGCCTCTCTCTAATTTTTCATTGACAGTCTTCCTTCTTCCTACCACCACTCACTATCCTTTCTAATCTGCTAATCTCCCACCTTTCTCATGCCACATGCATATCTTGCGCAAGGCATCACTGATTCCCTAAATCTATCCCATTCCTCCCCCACTCCCCTTATGTCATTGGCTCCCACCTTTTCCCATTCTGCATTCCATCTCGCTAGGTACTCCCTTACACAAATCTCCTTTCTAAGCTCACTTACTCTCGCCACTCTCTTCTTAGAGCCAAAACATCCTGGTTCTTTTCCTCAACCATACTACCTATCTCCCCTTTCACTTCTTAAAAATTTAATTACAAGAAGGGGGGGGGGGGGGGGCGGCGGTTATCTCAGGGTGATTGTGTTGTTGGCTGGCTGGTGAGGATATTCAATATATGTATGGCTCAAGGTGAAGTGCCTGTGGATTAGCGTAATGCACGAAGAGTGCCATTGTACAAAGGCACAGGGGATAAAGGTAAGTGTTAGAATTACACAGGTATAAGTTTATTGAGTATTCCTGAGAAATTATATGGGAGGGTATTGATAGAGAGGGTGAAAGCATGTAGAGAGCATCAGATTGGGGAGGAGCAGTGTGGTTTCAGAAGTGGTAGAGGATGTGTGGATCAGGTGTTTGCTTTGAAGAATGTATGTGAGAAATACTTAGAAAAACAAATGGATTTGTATGTAGCATTTATGGATTTGGAGAAGGCATATGATAGACTTGATAGAGATGCTCTGTGAAGTTGTTAGAAGCACTGAAAAGTTTTTATCGAGGATGTAAGGCATGTGTACGAGTAAGAAGAGAGGAAAGTGGTTGGTTCTCAGTGAATGTCGGTTTGCGGGAGGGGTGCGTGATATCTCCATTGTTGTATAATTTGTTTATGGGTGAGGTAGTTAGGGAGGTGAATGCAAGAGTTTTGGAGAGAGGGGCAAGTATGCAGTTCGTTGTGGATGAGAGGGCTTGGTGACTGAGTTTGGTAAAGTGTGTGAAAGAAGAAAGCTGAGAGTAAATGTGAATAAGAGCAAGGTTATCAGCTACAGTAGGGTTGAGGGACAAGTCAATTGGGAGGAAAGTTTGTTGTGGATGAGAGGGCTTGGTGACTGAGTTTGGTAAATTGTGTGAAAGAAGAAAGCTGAGAGCAAATGTGAATAAGAGCAAGGTTATCAGCTACAGTAGGGTTGAGGGACAAGTCAATTGGGAGGTAAGTTTGAATGGAGAAAAACTGGAGGAAGTGAAGTGTTTCAGAAATCGGAGAGTGGATTTGGCAGAGGATAAAACCATGGAACGGAAGTGAGTCACATGGTTGGGGAGGGGGCAAAAGTTCTGTGGGCGTTGAAAAATGTGTGGAACATGAGAACATTATCTCGGAAAGCAAAAATGGGGATGTTTGAAGGAACAGTGGTTCGAATAATGTTATTTGGTTGGGAGGTTTTGCGGAGGAAGGTGGATGTGTTGGAAATGAAATGTTTGAAGACAATATGTGGTGTGAGGTGGTTTGATCGAGTAAGTAATGAAATGGTAAGAAAGATGTGTGGCAATGAAAAAAGTGTGGTTGAGAGAGCAAAAGAATGTGTATTGAAATGATTTGGTCACATGGAGAGAATGAGTGACGAAAGATTGACAAAGAGGATGTATGTGTCAGAGGTGGAGGGAACGAGAAGAAGTGGGAGACCAAATTGGAGGTGAAAAGATGGAGTGAAAAAGATTTTGAGTGAGTGGGGCCTGAATATGCAGGAGGGTGAAAGGTGTGCAAGGAATAGAGTGAATTGGAACGATGTGGTATACCGGGGACGACTTGCTGTCAATATATTGAACCAGGGCATGTGAAGCGTCTAGGATACTCCATGGAAAGTTTCGTGGGGCCTGGATGTGGAAAGGGAGCTGTGGTTTCGGTACATTATACATGACAGCTAGAGACTGAGTGTGAACGAATGTGGCCTTTGTTGTCCTTTCCTAGCGCTACCTTGCGAGCGTGTGGGTAAGGGGGTTGTAATTTCATGTGTGGTGGGGTGGCGACGAGAATGAATAGGGGCAGACCTGTATGAATCATGTACATGTTTATATATGTATATGTCTGTGTATGTATATATATGTATACGTTGAAATGTATAGGTATGTACATGTGCGTGTGTGGACGTATATGTATATACATGTATATGTGGGTGGGTTGGGCCATTCTTTCGTGTTTCCTTGTGCTACCAAGCTAACGCGACAAAATATGATAAATATGAAAATAGATAAATATATTATATATTTCATTTATCTATTTATTTATTTATTTTACTTTGTCCCTGTCTCCCGCGTTAGCGAGGTAGCGCAAGGAAAAAAACGAAAGAATGGCCCAACCCACCCACATACATATGTATATATATACACGTCCACACACGTAAATATACATACCTATAAATCTCAACGTATACATATATATACACACACAGACATATACATGTATACACATGTAAATAATTCATACTGTCTGCCTTTATTCATTCGAATCGCCACCCCGCCACACATGAAATAACAACCCCTCCCCCTGCATGTGCGCGAGGTAGTGCTAGGAAAAGACAACAAAGGCCACATTCGTTCACACTCAGTCTCTAGCTGTCATGTAATAATCACCGAAACCACAGCTTGCTTTCCACATCCAGGCCCCACAGAACTTTCCATGGTTTACCCCAGACGCTTCACATGCCCTGGTTCAATCCATTGACAGCACGTCGACCCCGGTATACCATATCGTTCTAATTCACTCTATTCCTTGCACGCCTTTCACCCTCCTGCATGTTAAGGCCCCAATCACTCAAAATATTTTTTACTCCGTCTTTCCACCTCCAATTTGGTCTCCCACTTCTCCTCGTTCCCTCCACCTTTGACACATATATCCTCTTGGTTAATCTTTCCTCAATCGTTCTCTCCATGTGACCAAACCATTTCAAAACACCTTCTTCTGCTCTCTCAACCACACTCTTTTTATTACCACACATCTCTCTTACCTTTCATTACTTACTCGATCAAACCACCTCACACCACATATTGTCCTCAAACATCTCATTTCCAGCACATCCACCTTCCTCCGCACAACTCTACCTATAGCCCACGCCTCGCAACCATATAACATTCTTGGAACCAATATTCCTTAAAAACACACCCATTTTTGCTTTCCGAGATAATGTTCTCGACTTCCACACATTCTTCAATGCTCCCATGACTTCCGCCCCCTCCCTCACCCTATGATTCACTTCCGTGGTTCCATCCGTTGCCAAATCCACTCCCAGATATCTAAAACACTTCACTTCCTTCAGTTTTTCTCCATTCAAACTTACCTCCCGGTTGACTTGTCCCTCAACCCTACTGTACCTAATAACCTTGCTCTTATTCTCATTTACTCTCAGATTTCTTCTTTCACACACATTCCCACACTCAGTCACCAGCTTCTGCAGTTTCTCACATGAGTCAGCCAACAGCGCTGTATCATAAGCGAACAACAACTGACTTAATCATCCATAACAGTCTGCATACTTGCCCCTCTTTCCAAAATTCTTGCATTCACCTCCCTAACATCCCCATCCATAAACAAATTAAACAACCATGGGGATATCACACACCGCTACCACAAACCTACATTCACTGAGAACCAATCACTTTCCTCTCTTCCTACTCGTACACATGCCTTACATCCCCGATAAAAACATTTCACTGCTTCTAACAACTTGCCTCCCAAACCATATATTCTTAATACCTTCCACAGAGCATCTCTATGAACTCTATCATATGCTTTCTTCAGATCCATAAATGCTGCATACAAATCCATTTGCTTTTCTAAGTATTTCTCACATACATTCTTCAAAGTAAACACCTGATCCACATATCCTCTACCACTTCTGAAACCACACTGCTCTTCCCCAATCTGATGCTCTCTACAGGCCTTCACTCTCTCAATCAATACCCTCTGATATGATTGACCAGGAATACTCAACAAACTTATACCTCTGTAATTTGAGCACTCACTTTGATCCCCTTTGCCTTTGTACAATAGCACTATGCAAGCATTCCGCCAATCCTCAGGCACCTAACCATGAGTCATACATAGATTAGTGAGAGGAGAAGATCAAAGGAAGCAGTGGCACTACTTCTGAAACAGGGCTTGTGTGAGTATGTGATGGAAAGTGGCTGGAGAGAGATGAGTGATTATTGGTGCCTATGCACCTTGGCATGAAAATTGAAATATCATGAGAGGCAGGTGTTTTGGAAGCAGCTGAGTAAGTTTGTTAGCAGGGTTGATGCACAAGACCGGCTATAGTGATGAGTGATTTGAATGCAAAGGTGAGTAATGTGGCAGTTGAGGGAATAATTGGTGTACGTGGGTTGTTCAGTGTTGTTAACTGAAATGGTGAAGAGCTTGTAGATTTGTGTGCTGAAAAAGGAGTGGTGATTGGGAATACCTGGTTTCAAAAGAGAGATATATCTAAGTATATCTATGTAAGTAGGAGAGATGGTCAGAGAGCGTTATTGGATTACGTGTTAATTGATAGGCGCGTGAAAGAGACTTTTGGATGTTAATGTGCTGAGAGGTGTAATTGGGGGATGTCTGATCATTATCTTGTGTAGGCAAAGATGAAGATTTGTAGAGGTTTTCAGAAAAGAAGAGAAAATGTTAAGGTGAAGAGAGTGGTGAGAGTAAGTGAGCTTGGAAAGAAGGCTTGTGTGAGGAAGTACCAAAAGAGACTGAGTTCAGAATGGAGAAAGGTGAGAGCAATGAACGTAAGGGGAGTAGGGGAGGGATGGGATGTATTTAGGGAAGCAAGGATGGCTTGCCCAAAAGATGCTTGGGGCATGAGAAGCGTGGGAGGTGGGTAGATTAGAAAGGGCAGTGAGTGGTGGGATGAAGAAGTAAGATTATTAGTGAAAGAGAAGAGAGACGTATTTGGACGAGTTTTGTAAGGAAATAGTGCAAATGCCTGGGATATGTATAAAAGAAAGAGGGAGAGGTCAACAGTAAGGTGCAAGAGGTGAAAAAGAGGGCAAATGAGAGTTGGGATGAGAGAGTATCATTACATTTATGGAGAATAAAAAGATAATTTTAGAAGGAGGTAAATAAAGTGCGTAAGACAAGAGAACAAATAGGAAGATCGGTGACGAGGGCTATTGGGGAGGTAATAACAAGTAGTGGTGATATGAGAGGGAGATAGAGAGAGTCTTTTGAAGGTTTGTTGAATGTGTCAGATGATAGAGTGGCAGATATTGGGTGGTTTGGTCGGGGTGTTTTGCAAAGTGAGAGGGTCAGAGAGAATCATTTGGCAATCAGAGAAAGCTTTGCGGAAGATGAAAGTCCGCAAGGCAGCGGATTTGGATTGTATTGCAGTGGAATTTATTAAAAAAGGGGATGATATTGTTGTTGACTGGTTGGTGAGGATATTCATTATGATTATGCTTCATGATAAAGTGTCTGAGGATTGGCAGAATGCATGTGTAGTGCCACTGTAGAGAGGCAAAGGGAATAACGGTGAGTGTTCAAATTATAGAGGTATAAGTTTTTGATTTTTTTTCTTACTATTCGTCATTTCCCGCGCTAGCGAGGTAGCGTTAAGAACAGAGGACTGGGTCTTTCAGGGAATATCCTCACCTGGCGCCCTTCTATGTTCCTTCTTTTGGAAAATTAAAAAAAAAGCGAGAGGGGAGGATTTACAGCACCCCCACTCCCTCCCCTTTTAGTCGCCTTCTACGACACGTAGGGAATACGTGGGAAGTATTCTTTCTCCCCTATCCCCAGTGATAATACATATGAATTAATATATACATATATATATATATATATATATATATATATATATATATATATATATATATATATATATATATTTATATATATATATATATATATATATATATATATATATATATATATATATATATATATATATATATATATATATATTTTTTTTTTTTTTTTTTTTATACTTTGTCGCTGTCTCCCGCGTTTGCGAGGTAGCGCAAGGAAACAGACGAAAGAAATGGCCCAACCCCCCCCCCCATACACATGTACATACACACGTCCACACACGCAAATATACATACCTACACAGCTTTCCATGGTTTACCCCAGACGCTTCACATGCCTTGCTTCAATCCACTGACAGCACGTCAACCCCTGTATACCACATGACTCCAATTCACTCTATTTCTTGCCCTCCTTTCACCCTCCTGCATGTTCAGGCCCCGATCACACAAAATCTTTTTCACTCCATCTTTCCACCTCCAATTTGGTCTCCCTCTTCTCCTCGTTCCCTCCACCTCCGACACATATATCCTCTTGGTCAATCTCTCCTCACTCATTCTCTCCATGTGCCCAAACCATTTCAAAACTCCCTCTTCTGCTCTCTCAACCACGCTCTTTTTATTTCCACACATCTCTCTTACCCTTACGTTACTTACTCGATCAAACCACCTCACACCACACATTGTCCTCAAACATCTCATTTCCAGCACATCCATCCTCCTGCGCACATCTCTATCCATAGCCCACGCCTCGCAACCATACAACATTGTTGGAACCACTATTCCCTCAAACATACCCATTTTTGCTTTCCGAGATAATGTTCTCGACTTCCACACATTTTTCAAGGCTCCCAAAATTTTCGCCCCCTCCCCCACCCTATGATCCACTTCCGCTTCCATGGTTCCATCCGCTGACAGATCCACTCCCAGATATCTAAAACACTTCACTTCCTCCAGTTTTTCTCCATTCAAACTCACCTCCCAATTGACTTGACCCTCACCCCTACTGTACCTAATAACCTTGCTCTTATTCACATTTACTCTCAACTTTCTTCTTCCACACACTTTACCAAACTCAGTCACCAGCTTCTGCAGTTTCTCACATGAATCAGCCACCAGCGCTGTATCATCAGCGAACAACAACTGACTCACTTCCCAAGCTCTCTCATCCCCAACAGACTTCATACTTGCCCCTCTTTCCAGGACTCTTGCATTTACCTCCCTTACAACCCCATCCATAAACAAATTAAACAACCATGGAGACATCACACACCCCTGCCGCAAACCTACATTCACTGAGAACCAATCACTTTCCTCTCTTCCTACACGTACACATGCCTTACATCCTCGATAAAAACTTTTCACTGCTTCTAACAACTTGCCTCCCACACCATATATTCTTAATACCTTCCACAGAGCATCTCTATCAACTCTATCATATGCCTTCTCCAGATCCATAAATGCTACATACAAATCCATTTGCTTTTCTAAGTATTTCTCACATACATTCTTCAAAGCAAACACCTGATCCACACATCCTCTACCACTTCTGAAACCACACTGCTCTTCCCCAATCTGATGCTCTGTACATGCCTTCACCCTCTCAATCAATACCCTCCCATATAATTTACCAGGAATACTCAACAAACTTATACCTCTGTAATTTGAGCACTCACTCTTATCCCCTTTGCCTTTGTACAATGGCACTATGCACGCATTCCGCCAATCCTCAGGCACCTCACCATGAGTCATACATACATTAAATAACCTTACCAACCAGTCAACGATACAGTCACCCCCTTTTTTAATAAATTCCACTGCAATACCGTCCAAACCTGCTGCCTTGCCGGCTTTCATCTTCCGCAAAGCTTTTACTACCTCTTCTCTGTTTACCAAATCATTTTCCCTAACCCTCTCACTTTGCACACCACCTCGACCAAAACACCCTATATCTGCCACTCTGTCATCAGACACATTCAACAAACCTTCAAAATACTCATTCCATCTCCTTCTCACATCACCGCTACTTGTTATCACCTCCCCATTTACGCCCTTCACTGAAGTTCCCATTTGCACCCTTGTCTTACGCACCCTATTTACCTCCTTCCAGAACATCTTTTTATTCTCCCTAAAATTTACTGATAGTCTCTCACCCCAACTCTCATTTGCCCTTTTTTTCACCTCTTGCACCTTTCTCTTGACCTCCTGTCTCTTTCTTTTATACTTCTCCCACTCAATTGCATTTTTTCCCTGCAAAAATCGTCCAAATGCCTCTCTCTTCTCTTTCACTAATACTCTTACTTCTTCATCCCACCACTCACTACCCTTTCTAAACAGCCCACCTCCCACTCTTCTCATGCCACAAGCATCTTTTGCGCAATCCATCACTGATTCCCTATATACATCCCATTCCTCCCCCACTCCCCTTACTTCCATTGTTCTCACCTTTTTCCATATATATATATATATATATATATATATATATATATATATATATATATATATATATATATATATATATATATATATATATATATATATATATATATATATATATATATATATATATATATATATATATATGTATATATATATATATATATATATATATATATATGAAAGCCGGCAAGGCAGCAGGTTTGGATGGTATTGCAGTGGAATTTATTAAAAAAGGGGGTGACTGTATTGTTGACTGGTTGGTAAGGTTATTTAATGTATGTATGACTCATGGTGAGGTGCCTGAGGATTGGCGGAATGCGTGCATAGTGCCATTGTACAAAGGCAAAGGGGATAAGAGTGAGTACTCAAATTACAGAGGTATAAGTTTGTTGAGTATTCCTGGCAAATTGTATGGGAGGGTATTGATTGAGAGGGTGAAGGCATGTACAGAGCATCAGATTGGGGAAGAGCAGTGTGGTTTCAGAAGTGGTAGAGGATGTGTGGATCAGGTGTTTGCTTTGAAGAATGTATGTGAGAAATACTTAGAAAAGCAAATGGATTTGTATGTAGCATTTATGGATCTGGAGAAGGCATATGATAGAGTTGATAGAGATGCTCTGTGGAAGGTATTAAGAATATATGGTGTGCGAGGCAAGTTGTTAGAAGCAGTGAAAAGTTTTTATCGAGGATGTAAGGCATGTGTACGTGTAGGAAGAGAGGAAAGTGATTGGTTCTCAGTGAATGTAGGTTTGCGGCAGGGGTGTGTGATGTCTCCATGGTTGTTTAATTTGTTTATGGATGGGGTTGTTAGGGAGGTGAATGCAAGAGTTTTGGAAAGAGGGGCAAGGATGAAGTCTGTTGGGGATGAGAGAGCTTGGGAAGTGAGTCAGTTGTTGTTCGCTGATGATACAGCGCCGGTGGCTGATTCATGTGAGAAACTGCAGAAGCTGGTGACTGAGTTTGGTAAAGTGTGTGGAAGAAGAAAGTTAAGAGTAAATGTGAATAAGAGCAAGGTTATTAGGTACAGTAGGGTTGAGGGTCAAGTCAATTGGGAGGTGAGTTTGAATGGAGAAAAACTGGAGGAAGTGAAGTGTTTTAGATATCTGGGAGTGGATCTGGCAGCGGATGGAAACATGGAAGCGGAAGTGGATCATAGGGTGGGGGAGGGGGCGAAAATTCTGGGAGCCTTGAAGAATGTGTGGAAGTCGAGAACATTATCTCGGAAAGCAAAAATGGGTATGTTTGAAGGAATAGTGGTTCCAACAATGTTGTATGGTTGCGAGGCGTGGGCTATGGATAGAGTTGTGCGCAGGAGGATAGATGTGCTGGAAATGAGATGTTTGAGGACAATGTGTGGTGTGAGGTGGTTTGATCGAGGAAGTAACGTAAGGGTAAGAGAGATGTGTGGAAATAAAAAGAGCGTGGTTGAGAGAGCAGAAGAGGGTGTTTTGAAATGGTTTGGTCACATGGAGAGAATGAGTGAGGAAAGATTGACCAAGAGGATATATGTGTCGGAGGTGGAGGGAACGAGGAGAAGAGGGAGACCAAATTGGAGGTGGAAAGATGGAGTGAAAAAGATTTTGTGTGATCGGGGCCTGAACATGCAGGAGGGTGAAAGGAGGGCAAGGAATAGAGTGAATTGGAGCGATGTGGTATACCGGGTTATATATATATATATATATATATATATATATATATATATATATATATATATATATATATATATATATATATATATATATATATATATATATATATATATATATATATATAATATATATATATATTTTTTTTTTTTTTGCTTTGTCGCTGTCTCCCTTGTTTGCGAAGGTAGCGCAAGGAAACAGACGAAAGAAATGGCCCAACCCACCCCCATACACATGTATATACATACGTTCACACACGCAAATATACATACCTACACAGCTTTCCATGGTTTACCCCAGACGCTTCACATGCCTTGATTCAATCCACTTACAGCACGTCAACCCCGGTATACCACATCGCTCCAATTCACTCTATTCCTTGCCCTCCTTTCACCCTCCTGCATGTTCAGGCCCCGATCACACAAAACCCTTTTCACCCCATCTTTCCACCTCCAATTTGGTCTCCCTCTTCTCCTCGTTCCCTCCACCTCCGACACATATATCCTCTTAGTCAATCTTTCCTCACTCATTCTCTCCATGTGCCCAAACCATTTCAAAACACCCTCTTCTGCTCTCTCAACCACGCTCTTTTTATTTCCACACATCTCTCTTACCCTTACGTTACTTACTCGATCAAACCACCTCACACCACACATTGTCCTCAAACATCTCATTTCCAGCACATCCATCCTCCTGCGCACAACTCTATCCATAGCCCACGCCTCGCAACCATACAACATTGTTGGAACCAATATTCCTTCAAATATACCCATTTTTGCTTTGCGAGATAATGTTCTCGACTTCCACACATTCTTCAAGGCTCCCAGAATTTTCGCCCCCTCCCCCACCCTATGATCCAGAAATCCTCCCCTCCTCGTATTTTAACTTTCTTAAAAATGGGAAACAGAAGGAGTCAAGCGGGGAGTGCTCATCCTCCTCGTAGACTCAGATTGGGGTATCTAAATGTGTGTGGATGTAACCAAGATGTGAAAAAAGGAGAGATAGATAGTATGTTTGAGGAAAGGAACCTGGATGTTTTGGCTCTGAGGGAAACGAAGCTCAAGGGTAAAGGGGATGAGTGGTTTGGGAATGTCTTGGTAGTGAAGTCAGGGGTTAGTGAGAGGACAAGAGCAAGGGAAGGAGTAGCAGAACTCCTGAAACAGGAGTTGTGCGAGTATGTGATAGAAAGTAAGAAAGTAAATTCACGATTAATATGGGTAAAACTGAAAGTTGATGGAAAGAGATAGGTGATTATTGATGCATATGCACCTGGGCATGAGAAGAAAGATCATGAGAGGCAAGTGTTTTGGGAGCAGCTGAATGAGTGTTAGTGGTTTTGATGCACGCGACCGGGTTATAGTGATGGGTGATTTGAATGCAAAGGTGAGTAATGTGGCAGTTGAGGGAATAATTGGTATACATGGGGTGTTCAGTGTTGTAAATGGAAATGATGAAGAGCTTGTAGATTTATGTGCTGAAAAAGGACTGGTGATTGGGAATACCTGGTTTAAAAAGCGAAATATACATAAGTATACGTATGTAAGTAGGAGAGATGGCGAGAGAGCGTTATTGAATTATGTGTTAATTGACAGGCGCGCGAAGGAGAGACTTTTGGATGTTACTGTGCTGAGAGGTGCAACTGGAGGGATGTCTGATCATTATCTTGTGGAGGCTAAGGTGAAGATTTGTATGGGTTTTCAGAAAAGAAGAGTGAATGGTGGGGTGAGGAGGGTGGTGAGAGTAAGTGAGCTTGGGAAGGAGACTTGTGTGAGGAAGTACCAGGAGAGACTAAGTACAGAATGGAAAAAGGTGAGAGCAAGGGGAGTGGGGGAGGAATGGGATGTATTTAGGGAATCAATGATGGTTTGCGCAAAAGATGCCTGTGGCATGAGAAGCGTGTGAGATGGGTTGATTAAAAAGGGTAATGAGTGGTGGGATGAAGAAGTAAGATTGTTGGTGAAAGAGAAGAGAGAGGCATTTGAACGATTTTTGCAGGGAAAAAATGCAATTGAGTGGGAGATGTATAAAAGAAAGAGACAGGAAGTCAAGAGAAAGGTGCAAGAGGTGAAAAAGAGGGAAAATGAGAGTTGGGGTGAGAAAGTATCATTAAATTTTAGGGAGAATAAAAAGATGTTCTGAGAGGAGGTAAATAAAGTGCGCAAGACAAGGGAGCAAATGGGAACTTCAGTAAAGGGCGCTAATGGGGAGGTGATAACAAGTAGTGTTGGTGATGTGAGAAGGAGATGGAGGGAGTATTTTGAAAGTTTGTTGAATGTGTTTGATGATAGAGTGGCAGATATAGGGTGTTTTGGTCGAGGTGGTGTGGAAAGTGAGAGGGTTAGGGAAAATGATTTGGTAAACAGAGAAGAGGTAGTAAAAACTTTGCGGAAGATGAAAGCCGGCAAGGCAGCAGGTTTGGATGGTATTGCAGTGGAATCTATTAAAAAAGTGGGTGACTGTATTATTGACTGGTTGGTAAGGTTATTTAATGTATGTATGACTCATGGTGAGGTGTCTGAGGATTGGCGGAATGCGTGCATAGTGCCTTTGTACAAAGGCAAAGGGGATAAGGGTGAGTGCTCAAATTACAGAGGTATAAGTTTGTTGAGTATTCCTGGTAAATTATATGGGAGGGTATAGATTGAGAGAGTGAAGGCATGTACAGAGCATCAGATTGGGGAAGAGCAGTGTGGTTTCAGAAGTGATAGAGGATGTGTGGATCAGGTGTTTGCTTTGAAGAATGTATGTGAGAAATACTTAGAAAAGCAAATGGATTTGTATGTAGCATTTATGGATCTGGAGAAGGCATATGATAGAGTTGATAGAGATGCTCTGTGGAAGGTATTAAGAATATATGGTGTGGAAGGCAAGTTGTTAAAAGCAGTGAAAAGTTTTTATCGAGGATGTAAGACATGTATACGTGTAGGAAAAGAGGAAAGTGATTGGTTCTCAGTGAATGTAGGTCTTCGGCAGGGGTGTGTGATGTCTCCATGCTTGTTTAATTTATTTGTTAATGGGGTTGTTAGGGAGGTGAATGCAAGAGTTTTGGAAAGAGGGGCAAGTATGAAGTCTGTTGTGGATGAGAGAGCTTGGGAAGTGAGTCAGTTGTTGTTCGCTGATGATACAGCGCCGGTGGCTGATTCATGTGAGAAACTGCAGGAGCTGGTGACTGAGTTTGGCAAAGTGTGTGAAAGAAGAAAGTTAAGAGTAAATGTGAATAAGAGCAAGGTTATTAGGTGCAGTAGGGTTGAGGGTCAAGTCAACTGGGAGGTAAGTTTGAATGGAGAAAAACTGGAGGAAGTAAAGTTTTTTTTATATATCTGGGAGTGGATCTGGCAGCGGATTGAACCATGGAAGCGAAAGTGAATCATAGGGTGGGGGAGGGGGCGAAAATGCTGGGAGCCTTGAAGAATGTGTGGAAGTCGAGAACATTATCTTGGAAAGCAAAAATGGGTATGTTTGAAGGAATAGTGGTTCCAACAATGTTGTATGGTTACGTGGCGTGGGCTATGGATAGAGTTGTGCGCAGGAGGATGGATGTGCTGGAAATGAGATGTTTGAGGACAATGTGTGGTGTGAGGTGGTTTGATCGAGTAAGTAATGTAAGGGTAAGAGAGATGTGTGGAAATAAAAAGAGCGTGGTTGAGAGAGCAGAAGAGGGTGTTTTGAAGTGGTTTGGGCACATGGAGAGAATGAGTGAGGAAAGATTGACCAAGAGGATATATGTTTCGGAGGTGGAGGGAACGAGGAGAAGTGGGAGACCAAATTGGAGGTGGAAAGATGGAGTGAAAAATATTTTGAGTGATCGGGGCCTGAACATGCAGGAGGGTGAAAGGCGGGCAAGGAATAGAGTGAATTGGATCGATGTGGTATACCGGGGTTGACATGCTGTCAATGGATTGAATTAGGGCATGTGAAGCGTCTGGGGCAAACCATGGAAAGTTGTGTGGGGCCTGGATGTGGAAAGGGAGCTGTGGTTTCGGGCATTATTGCATGACAGTTAGAGACTGAGTGTGAACGAATGGGGCTTTTTTGTCTTTTCCTAGCGCTACCTCGCACACATGAGGGGGGAGGGGGATGGTATTCCATGTGTGGCGAGGTGGCGATGGGAATAAATAAAGGCAGACAGTGTGAATTGTGTGCATGGGTATATATGTATGTGTCTGTGTGTGTATATATATGTGTACATTGAGATGTATAGGTAGGTATGTTTGCGTGTGTGGACGTGTATGTATATACATGTGTATGGAGGTAGGTTGGGCCATTTCTTTCGTCTGTTTCCTTGCGCTACCTCGCAAACGCGGGAAAAAGCGACAAAGCAAAATAAATAAATAAATATATATATATATATATATATATATATATATATATATATATATATATATATATATATATATATATATATATATATATTCTTTTTTCTTTCAAACTATTCGCCATTTCCCGCATTAGCGAGGTAGCGTTAAGAACAGAGGACTGGGCCTTTGAGGGAATACCATCACCTGGCCCAATTCTCTGTTCCTTCTTTTGGAAAATTAAAAAAAACGAGAGGGGAGGATTTCCAGCCCCCCGCTCCCTCCCTTTTTAGTCGCCTTCTACGACACGCAGGGAATACGTGGGAAGTATCCTTTGTCCTCTATCCCCAGGGATAATATATATATATATATATATATATATATATATATATATATATATATATATATATATATATATATATATATATATATATATATATATATTTTTTTTTTTTTTTTTATACTTTGTCGCTGTCTCCCGCGTTTGCGAGGTAGCGCAAGGAAACAGACGAAAGAAATGGCCCAACCCTCCCCATACACATGTACATACACACGTCCGCACACGCAAATATACATACCTACACAGCTTTCCATGGTTTACCCCGGACGCTTCACATGCCTTGATTCAATCCACTGACAGCACGTCAACCCCTGTATACCACATCGCTCCAATTCACTCTATTCCTTGCCCTCCTTTCACCCTCCTGCATGTTCAGGCCCCGATCACACAAAATCCTTTTCACTCCATCTTTCCACCTCCAATTTGGTCTCCCTCTTCTCCTCGTTCCCTCCACCTCCGACACATATATCCTCTTGGTCAATCTTTCCTCACTCATTCTCTCCATGTGCCCAAACCATTTCAAAACACCCTCTTCTGCTCTCTCAACCACGCTCTTTTTATTTCCACACATCTCTCTTACCCTTACGTTACTTACTCGATCAAACCACCTCACACCACACATTGTCCTCAAACATCTCATTTCCAGCACATCCATCCTCCTGCGCACAACTCTATCCATAGCCCACGCCTCGCAACCATACAACATTGTTGGAACTACTATTCCTTCAAACATACCCATTTTTGCTTTCCGGGATAATGTTCTCGACTTCCACACATTTTTCAAGGCTCCCAAAATTTTCGCCCCCTCCCCCACCCTATGATCCACTTCCGCTTCCATGGTTCCATCCGCTGACAGATCCACTCCCAGATATCTAAAACACTTCACTTCCTCCAGTTTTTCTCCATTCAAACTCACCTCCCAATTGACTTGACCCTCAACCCTACTGTACCTAATAACCTTGCTCTTATTCACATTTACTCTTAACTTTCTTCTTCCACACACTTTACCAAACTCCGTCACCAGCTTCTGCAGTTTCTCACATGAATCCGCCACCAGCGCTGTATCATCAGCGAACAACAACTGACTCACTTCCCAAGCTCTCTCATCCCCAACAGAATTCATACTTGCCCCTCTTTCCAAGACTCTTGCATTTACCTCCCTAACAACCCCATCCATAAACAAATTAAACAACCATGGAGACATCACACACCCCTGCCGCAAACCTACATTCACTGAGAACCAATCACTTTCCTCTCTTCCTACACGTACACATGCCTTACATCCTCGATAAAAACTTTTCACTGCTTCTAACAACTTGCCTCCCACACCATATATTCTTAATACCTTCCACAGAGCATCTCTATCAACTCTATCATATGCCTTCTCCAGATCCATAAATGCTACATACAAATCCATTTGCTTTTCTAAGTATTTCTCACATACATTCTTCAAAGCAAACACCTGATCCACACATCCTCTACCACTTCTGAAACCACACTGCTCTTCCCCAATCTGATGCTCTGTACATATATATATATATATATATATATATATATATATATATATATATATATATATATATATATATATATATATATATATATATAAATATATATAAATACATACATATATATATTATTTATATATCTATTTATAAATTTTCCTTTGTGTCTGTCTCCCGTGATGGGGAGATAGCGCAAGGAAACAGACGAAAGAATAGCCCAGCCCACCCACATACACATGTATATACATACACGTCCACACACAGAAATATACATACCTATGCATCTCAAAGTATACATAGGTATACACACACAGATAAATACATATATACACATGTACATAATTCATACTGTCTGCCTTTATTCATTCCATCGTCACCTCGCCACACATGGAATAACATCCCCTCCCCCCTCATGTGTGTGAGGTAGCGCTAGGAAAAGACAACAAAGGTCACATTCGTTCACATTAAGTTTCAAGCTGTCATGTGATAATCCACAGAAACCACAGCTCACTTTCCACATCCAGGCCCCTCAGAACTTTTCATGGTTTACCCTAGACGCTTCATATGCCCCTGGTTCAATCCAGTGACAGCACGTCGAGCCCGATATACCACATCGTTCCAGTTCACTCTATTTCGTGAACGCCTTTCACCCTCCTGCATGTTCAGGCCCCGATCACTCAAAATCTTTTTCACTCCATCTTTCCTCCTCCAATTTGGTCTCCCATTTCTCCTCCTTCCCTCCACCTCTGACACATATATCCTCTTGGTTAATCTTTCCTCACTCATTCTCTCCATGTGACCAAACCATTTCAAAACACCACCTCTCCTGCTCTCTCAACCACACTTTTTATTTCCACACATCTCTCTTACCCTATTATTACTTACTCGTTCGAACTACCTCACACCACATATTGTCCTCAAACATCTCATTTCCAGCACATCCACCCTCCTGCGCACAACGCTATCCATAGCCCACTCCTCGCAACCATACAACATTGTTGGAACCACTATTCCTTCAAACATACCCATTTTCGCTTTCCGAGATAATGTTCTCGACTTCCACACATTCTTGAAAGCTCCCAGCATTTTCGCCCCCTCCTTCACCCTATGATTCACTTCCGCTTCCATGGTTCCATCCGCTGCCAGATCCACTCCCAAATATCTAAAACACTTTACTTCTTCCAGTTTTTCTCCATTCAAACTTACCTCCCAGTTGACTTGAGCCTCAACCCTACTGTACCTAATAACCTTCCTCTTATTCACATTTACATTCAACTTTCTTCTTTCACACACTTTACCAAACTCAGTCACCAGCTTCTGCAGTTTCTCACATGAATCAACCACCAGCGCTGTATCATCAGCGAACAGCAACTGACTCTCTTCCCAAGCTCTCTCATCCACAACCGCTAGGCATGCCTGCCTCTTGCACATGGGTCCCGGGTGCGATCCTGGCTGTTGGAGGTTTGTATGTTCTATGAAGGTGCGCGTTCATATGCACTTTATTCTTATTCATATACCTCCGCGTTGTACAGTTCGGTTCGGTAAAACGCTATCAGCTGGCTATGTGCATCTGTTCGGAAATAACCGGTATAGACCCCGTTGCTCACCATTGTGAGACGAAGGGTATTCGAGTACTTAGTATTACGAATAGTTGTTTCCTATTATACAGTCCCATAGCCTAGCGGTTAGAATGCCTGCCTCTTGCGCAGGGGTCCCGGGTTCGATCCTGGCTGTTGGAGGTTTGTATGTTCTATGAAGGTGCGCGTTCATATGCACTTTATTCGTATTCATATAACTCCGCGTTGTACAGTTAGGTTCGGTAAAACGCTATCAGCTGGCTATGTGCATCTGTTCGGAAATAACCGGTATAGACCCCGTTGCTCACCATTGTGAGAAGAAGGGTATTCGAGTACTAGTATTTCGAATAGTTGTTTCATAAAATACAGTCCCATAGCCTAGCGGTTAGCATGCCTGCCTCTCGCACAGGGGTCCCGGGTTCGATCCTGGCTGTTGGAGGTTTGTATGTTCTATGAAGGTGCGCGTTCATTTGCACTTTATTCATATATATATATATATATATATATATATATATATATATATATATATATATATATATATATATACACACTCATTCAGTTGCTCCCAAAACACTTGCCTCTCATGATCTTTCTTCTCATGCCCAGGTGCATATGCACCAATAATCACCCATCTCTCTCCATTAGCTTTCAGGTTTTTTTTTTTTTTATTATTATTATACTTTGTCGCTGTCTCCAGCGTTTGCGAGGTAGCGCAAGGAAACAGACGAAAGAAATGGCCCAACCCCCCCCCCCCCCATACACATGTATATACATACGTCCACACACGCAAATATACATACCTACACAGCTTTCCATGGTTCACCCCAGACGCTTCACATGCCTTGATTCAATCCACTGACAGCACGTCAACCCCGGTATACCACATCGCTCCAATTCACTCTATTCCTTGCCCTCCTTTCACCCTCCTGCATGTTCAGGCCCCGATCACACAAAATCTTTTTCACTCCATCTTTCCACCTCCAATTTGGTCTCCCTCTTCTCCTTGTTCCCTCCACCTCCGACACATATATCCTCTTGGTCAATCTTTCCTCACTCATCCTCTCCATGTGCCCAAACCACTTCAAAACACCCTCTTCTGCTCTCTCAACCACGCTCTTTTTATTTCCACATATTTCCCATATTAATCGAGAATTTACTTTCTTACATTCTATCACATACTCCCACAACTCCTGTTTCAGGAGTACTGCTACTCCTTCCCGTGCTCTTGTCCTCTCACTAACCCCTGAATCTACTCCCAAGACATTCCTAATGAGTGAATGAGCTGAATGAGTGTGTTAGTGGTTTTGATGCACGAGACCGGGTTATAGTGATGGGTGATTTGAATGCAAAGGTGAGTAATGTAGCAGTTGAGGGAATAATTGGTATACATGGGGTGTTCAGTGTTGTAAATGGAAATGGTGAAGAGCTTGTAGATTTATGTGCTGAAAAAGGACTGGTGATTGGGAATACCTGGTTTAAAAAGCGAGATATACATAAGTATACGTATGTAAGTAGGAGAGATGGCCAGAGAGCGTTATTGGATTACGTCTTAATTGACAGGCGCGCGAAAGAGAGACTTTTGGATGTTAATGTGCTGAGAGGTGCAACTGGAGGGATGTCTGATCATTATCTTGTGGAGGCTAAGGTGAAGATTTGTATGGGTTTTCAGAAAAGAAGAGTGAATGTTGGGGTGAAGAGGGTGGTGAGAGTAAGTGAGCTTGGGAAGGAGACTTGTGTGAGGAAGTACCAGGAGAGACTGAGTAGAGAATGGAAAAAGGTGAGAACAATGGAAGTAAGGGGAATGGGGGAGGAATGGGATGTATTTAGGGAATCAGTGATGGATTGCGCAAAAGATGCTTGTGGCATGAGAAGAGTGGGAGGTGGGTTGATTAGAAAGGGTAGTGAGTGGTGGGATGAAGAAGTAAGATTATTAGTGAAAGAGAAGAGAGAGGCATTTGGACGATTTTTGCAGGGAAAAAATGCAATTGAGTGGGAGATGTATAAAAGAAAGAGACAGGAGGTCAAGAGAAAGGTGCAAGTGGTGAAAAAGAGGGCAAATGAGAGTTGGGGTGAGAGAGTATCATTAAATTTTAGGGAGAATAAAAAGATGTTCTGGAAGGAGGTAAATAAAGTGCGTAATACAAGGGAGCAAATGGGAACTTCAGTGAAGGGCGCAAATGGGGTGATAACAAGTAGTGGTGATGTGAGAAGGAGATGGAGTGAGTATTTTGAAGGTTTGTTGAATGTGTTTGATGATGGAGTGGCAGATATAGGGTGTTTTGGTCGAGGTGGTGTGGAAAGTGAGAGGGTTAGGCAAAATGATTTAGTAAACAGAGAAGAGGTAGTAACAGCTTTGCGGAAGATGAAAGCCGGCAAGGCAGCAGGTTTGGATGGTATTGCAGTGGAATTTATCAAAAAAGGGGTGACTGTATTATTGACTGGTTGGTAAGGTTATTTAATGTATGTATGACTCATGGTGAGGTGCCTGAAGAATGGCGGAATGCGTGCATAGTGCCTTTGTACAAAGGCAAAGGGGATAAGAGTGAGTGCTCAAATTACAGAGGTATAAGTTTGTTGAGTATTCCTGGTAAATTATATTGGAGGGTATTGATTGAGAGGGTGAAGGCATGTTCAGAGCATCAGATTGGGGAAGAGCAGTGTGGTTTCAGAAGTGTTAGAGGATGTGTGGATCAGGTGTTTGCTTTCAAATATGTATGTGAGAAATACTTAGAAAAGCAAATGGATTTGTGTGTAGCATATATGGATCTGGAGAAGGCATATGATAGAGTTGATAGAGATGCTCTCTGGAAGGTATTAAGAATATATGGTGTGGGAGGCAAGTTGTTAGAAGCAGTGAAAAGTTTTTATCGAGGATGTAAGGCATATGTACGTGTAGGAAGAGAGGAAAGTGATTGGTTCTCAGTGAATGTAGGTTTGCGGCAGGGGTGTGTGATGTCGCCATGGTTGTTTAATTTGTTTATGGATGGGGTTGTTAGGGAGGTGAATGCAAGAGTTTTGGAAAGAGGGGCAAGTATGAAGTCTGTTGGGGATAAGAGAGCTTGGGAAGTGAGTCAGTTGTTGTTCGCTGATGATACAGCGCTGGTGGCTGATTCATGTGAGAAACTGCAGAAGCTGGTGACTGAGTTTGGTAAAGTGTGTGAAAGAAGAAAGTTAAGAGTAAATGTGAATAAGAGCAAGGTAATTAGGTACAGTAGGGTTGAGGGTCAAGTCAATTGGGAGGTAAGTTTGAATGGAGAAAAACTGGAGGAAGTGAAGTGTTTTAGATATCTGGGAGTGGATCTGGCAGCGAATGGAACCATGGAAGCGGAAATGGATCATAGGTGGGGGAGGGGGCGAAAGTGCTGGGAGCCTTGAAGAATGTGTGGAAGTCGAGAACATTATCTCGGAAAGCAAAAATGGGTATGTTTGAAGGAATATTGGTTCCAACAATGTTGTATGGTTGCGAGGTGTGGGCTATGGATAGAGTTGTGTGCAGGAGGATGGATGTGCTGGAAATGAGATGTTTGAGGACAATGTGTGGTGTGAGGTGGTTTGATCGAGTAAGTAACGTAAGGGTAAGAGAGATGTGTGGAAATAAAAAGAGCGTGGTTGAAAGAGCAGAACAGGGTGTTTTGAAATGGTTTGGGCACATGGAGAGAATGAGTGAGGAAAGATTGACCAAGAGGATATATGTGTCGGAGGTGGAGGGAACGAGGAGAAGAGGGAGACCAAATTGGAGGTGGAAAGATGGAGTGAAAAAGATTTTGTGTGATCGGGGCCTGAACATGCAGGAGGGTGAAAGGAGGGCAAGGAATAGAGTGAATTGGATCGATGTGGTATACCGGGGTTGACGTGCTGTCAGTGGATTGAATCAGGGCATGTGAAGCGTCTGGGGTAAACCATGGAAAGCTGTGTAGGTACTTTATATTTGCGTGTGTGGACGTATGTATATACATGTGTATGGGGATGGTTGGGCCATTTCTTTCGTCTGTTTTCTTGCGCTACCTCGCAAACGCGGGAGACAGCGACAAAGCAAAAAAAAAAAAAAAAAAAAAAATATATATATATATATATATATATATATATATATATATATATATATATATATATATATATATATATATATATATATATATATATATATATATATATATATATATTTCACCCCTATCCCTGGGGAGAGGGGTGAAAGAATACTTCCCACGCATTCCTCGCGTGTCGTAGAAGACGACTAGAGGGGACGGGAGCGGGGGGCAAGAAATCCTCCCCTCCTTGTAATTTTTAACTTTCTAAAATGGGAAACAGAAGAAGGAGTCACGCGGGGAGTGCTCATCCTCCTCGAAGGCTCAGACTTGGGTGTCTAAATGTGTGTGGATGTAACCAAGATGTGAAAGAAGGAGAGATAGGTAGTATTTTTGAGGAAAGGAACCTGGATGTTTTGGCTCTTAGTGAAACGAAGCTCAAGGGTAAAGGGGAAGAGTGATTTGGGAATGTCTTGGGAGTAAAGTCAGGGGTTAGTGAGAGGATAAGAGCAAGGGAAGGAGTAGCAGTACTCCTGAAACAGGAGTTGTGGGAGTATATGATAAAATGTAAGAAAGTAAATTCTCGATTAATATGGGTAAAACTGAAAGTTGATGGAGAGAGATGGGTGATTATTGGTGCATATGCAGCTGGGCATGAGAAGAAAGATCATGAGAGGCAAGTGTTTTGGGAGCAGCTGAATGAGTGTGTTATTGGTTTTGATGCACGAGACCGGGTTATAGTGATGGGTGATTTGAATGCAAAGGTGAGTAATGTGGCAGTTGAGGGAATAATTGGTATACATGGGGTTTTCAGTGTTGTAAATGGAAATGGTGAGGAGCTTGTAGATTTATGTGCTGAAAAAGGACTGGTGATTGGGGATACCTGGTTTAAAAAGCGAGATATACATAAGTATACTTATGTAAGTATAAGAGATTGCCAGAGAGCGTTATTGGATTACGTGTTAAGTGACAGGAGCGCGAAAGAGAGACTTTTGGATGTTAATGTGCTGAGAGGTGCAACTGGAGGGATGTCTGATCATTATCTTGTGGAGGCTAAGGTGAAGATTTGTATGGGTTTTCAGAAAAGAAGAGTGAATGTTGGGGTGAAGAGGGTGGTGAGAGTCAGTGAGCTTGGAAGGAGACTTGTGTGAGGAAGTACCAGGAGAGACTGAGTACAGAATGGAAAAAGGTGAGAACAATGGAAGTAAGGGGAGTGGGGGAGGAATGGGATGTATTTAGGGAATCAGTGATGGATTGCGCAAAAGATGCTTGTGGCATGAGAAGAGTGGGAGGTGGGTTGATTAGAAAGGGTAGTGAGTGGTGGGATGAAGAAGGAAGATTATTAGTGAAAGAGAAGAGAGAGGCATTTGGACGATTTTTGCTAGGAAAATATATATATATATATATTTTTTTTTTTTTGCTTTGTCGCTGTCTCCCGCGTTTGCGAGGTAGCGCAAGGAAACAGACGAAAGAATTGGCCCAACCCACCCCCATACACATGTATATACATACGTCCACACACGCAAATATACATACCTACACAGCTTTCCATGGTTTACCCCAGACGCTTCATATGCCTTGATTCAATCCACTGACAGCATGTCAACCCCGGTATACCACATCGCTCCAATTCACTCTATTCCTTGCCTTCGTTTCACCCTCCTGCATGTTCAGGCCCCGATCACACAAAATCTTTTTCACTCCATCTTTCCACCTCCAATTTGGTCTCCCTCTTCTCCTCGCTCCCTCCACCTCCGACACATATATTCTCTTGGTCAATCTTTCCTCACTCATTCTCTCCATGTGCCCGAACCATTTCAAAACACCCTCTTCTGCTCACTGAACCACGCTCTTTTTATTTCCTCACATCTCTCTTACCCTTACGTTACTTACTCGATCAAACCACCTCACACCACATATTGTCCTCAAACATCTCATTTCCAGCACATCCATCCTCCTGCGCACAACTCTATCCATAGCCCACGTCTCGCAACCATACAACATTGTTGGAACCACTAGTCCTTCAAACATACCCATTTTTGCTTTCCGAGATAATGTTCTCGACTTCCACACATTCTTCAAGGCTCCCAGAATTTTCGCCCCTTCCCCCACCCTATGATCCACTTCCGCTTCCATGGTTCCATCCGCTGCCAGATACACTCCCAGATATCTAAAACACGTCACTTCCTCCAGTTTTTCTCCATTCAAACTCACCTCCCAATTGACTTGACCCTCAACCCTACTGTACCTAATATATATATATATATATATATATATATATATATATATATATATATATATATATATATATATATATATATATATATATATATATATATTTATTTTTTTTTTGCCGCTGTCTCCCGCGTTTGCGAGGTAGCGCAAGGAAACAGACGAAAGAAATGGCCCAACCCACCCCCATACACATGTATATACATCCGTCCACACACGCAAGTATACATACCTACACAGCTTTCCATGGTTTACCCCAGACGCTTCACATGCCCTGATTCAATCCACTGACAGCACGTCAACCCCTGTATACCACATTGATCCAATTCACTCTATTCATTGCCCTCCTTTCACCCTCCTGCATGTTCAGGAGGGTGAAAGATGCTTGATGCATGAGAAGAGTGGGAGGTGGGTTGATTAGAAAGGGTAGTGAGTGGTGGGATGAAGAAGTAAGATTATTAGTGAAAGAGAAGAGAGAGGCATTTGGATGATTTTTGCAGGGAAAAAATGTAATTGATATGTATTAAAGAAAGAGACAGGAGGTCTAGAGAAAGGTGCAAGAGGTGAAAAAGAGGGCAAATGAGAGTTGGGGTGAGAGAGTATCATTAAATTTTAGGGAGAATAAAAAGATGTTTTGGAAGGAGGTAAATAAAGTGCGTAAGACAAGGGAGCAAATGGGAACTTCAGTGAAGGGCGCAAATGGGGAGGAGATAACAAGTAGTGGTGATGTGAGAAGGAGATGCAGTGAGTATTTTGAAGGTTTGTTTAATGTGTTTGATTATAGAGTGGCAGATATAGGGTGTTTTGGTCGAGGTGGTGTGCAAAGTGAGAGGGTTAGGGAAAATGATTTGGTAAACAGAGAAGAGGTAGTAAAAGCTTTGCGGAAGATGAAAGCCGGCAAAGCAGCAGGTTTGGATGGTATTGCAGTGGAATCTATTAAAAAAGGGGGTGACTGTATTATTGACTGGTTGGTAAGGTTGTTTAATGTATGTATGACTCATGGTGAGGTGCCTGAGGATTGGCGGAATGCGTGCATATTGCCTTTGTACAAAGGCAAAGGGGATAAGAGTGAGTGCTCAAATTACAGAGGTATAAGTTTGTTGAGTATTCCTGGTAAATTATATGGGAGGGTATTGACTGAGAGGGTGAAAGCATGTACAGAACATCAGATTGAGGAAGAGCAGTGTGGTTTCAGAAGTGGTAGAGGATGTGTGGATCACGGTGTTTGCTTTGAAGAATGTATGTGAGAAATACTTAGAAAAGCAAATGGATTTGTATGTAGCATTTATGGATCTGGAGAAGGCATATGATAGAGTTGATAGAGATGCTCTCTGGAAGGTATTAAGAATATATGGTGTGGGAGGCAAGTTGTTAGAAGCAGTGAAAAGTTTTTATCGAGGATGTAAGGCATGTGTACGTGTAGGAAGAGAGGAAAGTGATTGGTTCTCAGTGAATGTAGGTTTGCGGCAGGGGTGTGTAATGTCTCCATGGTTGTTTGATTTGTTTGTGGATGGGGTTGTTAGGGAGGTGAATGCAAGAGTTTTGGAAAGAGGGGCAAGTATGAAGTCTGTTGGGGATGAGAGAGCTTGGGAAGTGAGTCAGTTGTTGTTCGCTGATGATACAGCGCTGGTGGCTGATTCATGTGAGAAACTGCAGAAGCTGGTGACTGAGGTTGGTAAAGTGTGTGAAAGAAGAAAGTTGAGAGTAAATGTGAATAAGAGCAAGGTTATTAGGTACAGTAGGGTTGAGGGTCAAGTCAATTGGGAGGTAAGTTTGAATGGAGCAAAACTGGAGGAAGTAAAGTGTTTTAGATATCTGGAGTGGATCTGGCAGCGGATGGAACCATGGAAGCGGAAGTGGATCATAGGGTGGGGAAGAGGGCGAAAATGCTGGGAGCCTTGAAGAATGTGTGGAAGTCGAGAACATTATCTCGGAAAGCAAAAATGGGTATGTTTGAAGGAATAGTGGTTCCAACAATGTTGTATGGTTGCGAGGCGTGGGCTATGGATAGAGTTGTGCTCAGGAGGATGGATGTGCAGGAAATGAGATGTTTGAGGACAATGTGTGGTGTGAGGTGGTTTGATCGAGTAAGTAACGTAAGGGGAAGAGAGATGTGTGTAAATAAAAAGAGCGTGGTTGAGAGAGCAGAAGAGGGTGTTTTGCAATGGTTTGGGCACATGGAGAGAATGAGTGAGGAAAGATTGACCAAGAGGATATATGTGTCGGAGGTGGAGGGAACGAGGAGAAGTGGGAGACCAAATTGGAGGTGGAAAGATGAAGTGAAAAAGATTTTGTGTGATCGGGGCCTGAACATGCAGGAGGGTGAAAGGAGGGCAAGGAATAGAGTGAATTGGATCGATGTGGTATACCGGGGTTGACGTGCTGTCAGTGGATTGAATCAGGGCATGTGAAGCGTCTGGGGTAAACCATGGAAAGCTGTGTAGGTATGTATATTTTCGTGTGTGGACGTATGTATATACAGGTGTATGTGGGTGGGTTGTGCCATTTCTTTCGTCTGTTTCCTTGCGCTACCTCGTAAACGCGGGAGACAGCGACAAAGCAAAAAAAAAAAAAGAAAAAATATATATATATATATATATATATATATATATATATATATATATATATATATATATATATATATATATATGTATAAATATATATATATATATATATATATATATATATATATATATATATATATATATATATATATATATATATATATATATATATATATATATATATATATATATATATATATATATATATATATATATATATATATATATATATATATATATATATATATATATATGTAGGTATGTATATTTGCGTGTGTGGACGTGTGTATGTACATGTGTATGGGGGGGGGGGGGTTGGGCCATTTCTTTCGTCTGTTTCCTTGCGCTACCTCGCAAACGCGGGAGACAGCGACAAAGTATAAAAAAAAAAAAAAAAAAAAATATATATATATATATACATACATATATATGTAGATATATATATATAGTAGATATAGGGTGTTTTGGTGGAGGTGGTGTGCAAAGTGAGAGGGTTAGGAAAAATGATTTGGTAAACAGAGAAGAGCTAGTAAAAGTCTGCGGAAGATGAAAGCCGGGAAGGGAGCGGTTTGGATGGTATTGCAGTGGAATCTATTTAAAAGGTGGTGACTGTATTGTTGACTGGTTGGTAAGGTTATTTAATGTATATATGATTCATGGTCAGGTGCCTGAGGATTGGCGGAATGCTTGCATAGTGCTATTGTACAAAGGTAAAGGTGATGAAAGTGAGTGCTCAAATTACAGAGGTATACGTTTGTTGAGTATTTCTGGGAAATTATATGGGAGGGCATTGATTAAAAGGGTGAAGGCATGTAGAGAGCATCAGATTGTGAAAGAGCAGTGTGGGAGGCAAGTTTTTATAAGCAGTGAAAAGTTTTTATCGTGGATGTAAGGCATGTGTACGTGTAGGAAGAAAGGAAAGTGATTGGTTCTTAGTGAATGTCGGTTTGCGGTAGGGGTGTGTGATGTCTCCCTGGTTGTTTAATTTGTTTATTAGTGAGGTAGTTAGGAGGTGAATGCAAGAGTTTTGGAGAGAGGGGCAAGTATGCAGTTTGTTGTGGATGAGAGGGCTTGGTGACTGAGTTTGGTAAAGTGTGTGAAAGAAGAAAGCTGAGAGTAAATGTGAATAAGAGCAAAGTTATTAGCTACAGTAGGGTTGAGGGACAAGTCAATTGGGAAGTAAGTTTGAATGGAGAAAAACTGGAGGAAGTGAAGTGTTTTAGAAATCAGAGAGTGCATTTGGCAGCGGAAGAAACCATGGAACGGAAGTGAGTCACATGGTAGAGTAGGGGGCAAAAGTTCTGTGGGCGTCGAAAAATGTGTGGAAGATGAGAACATTATCTCGGAGAGCAGAAATGGGTATGTTTGATGGAATAGTGGCTCGAATAATGTTATATGGTTGACAGGTTTTGCAGAGGAAGGTGGATGTGTTGATAATGAGATGTCTGAGAACAATATGTGGTGTGAGGTAGTTTGATCGAGTAAGTAATGAAATTGTATGAAATATGTGTGGTAATGAAAGGAGTGTGGTTGAGAGAGCGGAGGGTGTATTGAAATTGTTTGGTCACATGGAGAGAATGAGTGACGAAAGATTGACAAAGAGGATATATGTGTCAGAGGTGGAGGGAACGAGAAGTGGGTAAACCAAATTGGGGGTGGAAAGATGGAGTGAAAAAGATATTGAGTGAGCGGGGCCTGTATATGCAGGAGGGTGAAAGGTACGCAAGGAATAGCGTGAATTGGAACGATGTTGTATACCGAGGACGACGTGCTGTCAATCTATTGAACCAGGGCATGTGAAGGGTCTAGGATAATCCATGGAAAGTTTTGTATGGCCTGGATGTGGAAAGGGAGCTGTGGTTTCGGTACATTATACATGACAGCTAGAGACTGAGTGTGAACGAATGCGGCCTTCGTTGTCCTTTCCTAGCGCTACCTTGCGCGCGTGTGGGTGAGGGGGTTGTCATTTCATGTGTGGCGGGGTGGCGACGAGAATGAATAAGGGCAGACAGTATGAATTATGTACATATACATTTATATGTTGTTGGGTTGGGCCATTCTTTCGAGTTTCCTTGTGTTACCAAGCTAACGCGGGAAACAGCGACAAAGTATGATAAATATGAAAATAGATAAATAAATTATATATTTCATTTATCTATTCATTTAGTAATTTACTTTGTCGCTGTCTCCCGCGATAGCGAGGTAGCGCAAGGAAAAAGACGAGAGAATGGCCCAACCCACCTACATACATATGCATATACATACACGTCCACACACGCAAATATACATACCTATACATCTCAACTTATACATGTATATATAGAAACACAGACATATACATGTATACACATGTAAATAATTCATACTGTCTTCCTTTATTCATTCGAATCGCCATCCTGCCACACATGAAATAACAGCCCCCTCCCCCCGCAAGTGCGCGAGGTAGCGCAAGGAAAAGACGGCAAAGGCCACATTCGTTCACACTCAGTCTCTAGCTGTCATGTAATAATGCACCGTTACCACATCTCCGTTTTCACATCCAGGCCCCACAGAACTTTCAATGGTATACCCCAGACGCTTCACATGCCCTGGTTCAATCCATTAACAGCACCTCGACCAAGGTATACCACATCGTTCCAATTCACTCTATTCCTTCCACACCTTTCATCCTCCTGCATGTTCATGCCCCTGTCACTCAAAATCTTTTTCACTCCATCTTTCCACCTCCAGTTTGGTCTCCAACTTCTCCACTTTCCCTCCACCTCTGACGCATATATCCTCTTGGTCAATCTTTCCTCATTTATTCTCTCCATGTGACCAAACCATTTTAATACACCTTTATCTGCTCTCTCAGCCACACTCTTTTTATTACCACACATCTCTCTTACCCTTTCATTACTTACTCGATCAAGCCACTTCACACCACATATTGTCCTCAAACATCTCAGTTCCAGCACATCTACCCTCCTCCGCACATCTCTATCCATAGCCCACGCCTCGCAACCATATAACATTCTTGGAACCAATATTCCTTCAAACATACCCATTTTTGCTTTTCGAGATAATGTTCTCGACTTTCACACATTCCTTAACGCTCCCAGAACTTTCGCCCCCTCCTTTACACTATGATTCACTTCCGCTTCCATGGTTCCCTCCGTTACCAAATCCACTCCAAGATATCTAAAACACGTCACTTACTCCAGTTTTTCTCCATTCTAACTTACCTCCCAAGTGACTTGTCCCTCAACCCTACTGTGTCTGATAACCTTACTCTTATTCACATTTCCTCTCAGCTTTCTTCTTCCGCACACTTTACAAAATTCAGTCACTACCTTCAGCAGTTTCCAACACGAATCAGCGAACAGCGCTGTATGATAAGCGAACAACAACTGACTCACTCATCCACAACAGTCCGCATACTTGCCCCTCTTTCCAAAACTCTTGCATTCACCTTTCTAACATCCTCATCCATAAACAAATTAAACAACCATGGAGACATCACACACCGCTACCGCAAACCAACATTCACTGAGAACCACTTTCCTCTCTTCCTACTCGTACACATGCCTTACATCCCCGATAAAAACTTTTCACTACTTCTAACAACTTGCCTCCCACACTATATATTCTTAATACCTTCCACAGAGCATCTCTATCAACTCTATCATATACCTTCTTCAGATCCATAAAAGCTTCATACAAATCCATTTGGGTTTCTAAGTATTTCTCACATACATTCTTCACAGTAAACACCTGATCCACATATCCTCTACCACTTCTGAAACCACACTGCTCTTCCCCAATCTGATGCTCTCTACAGGACTTCACCCTCTCAATCAATACCCTCCCCATATAATTTATCAGAAATACTCAACAAACTTATACCTCTGTAATTTGTGCACTCACTTTTATCCCCTTTGCATTTGTACAATAGCACTATGCAAGCATTCCGCCAATCCTCAGGCACCTAACCGTGAGTCATACATACATTGGTGAGAGGACAAGATCAAAGGAAGCAGTGGCACTACTTCTGAAACAGGACTTGTGGGAGTATGTGATATAGTGTAAAAAAGTAAGCTCTTGATTGATATAGGTAAAACCGAAAGTGGATGGAGTGAGATGAGTGATTATTGGTGCCTATGCACCTGGGCATGAAAAGAAAGATCATGTGAGGCAGGTGTTTTGGAAGCAGCTGAGTAAGTTTGTTAGCAGTTTTGATGCACAAGACCGGGCTGTAGTGATGAGTGATTTGAATGCAAAGGTGAGCAATGTGGCAGTTGAGGGAATAATTGGTGTACGTGGGTTGTTCAGTGTTGTTAATTGAAATGGTGAATAGCATGTAGATTTGTGTGCTGTGAAAGGAGCGGTGATTGGGAATACCTGGATTAAAAAGAGATATGGCCAGAGAGCGTTATTGGATTACGTGTTAATTGAAAAACGCGTGAAAGAGACTTTTGGGTGTTAATGTGCTGAGAGGTGTAACTGGAGGGATGACTGATCATTATCTTGTGTAGGCAAAGATGAAGATTTGTAGAGGTTTTCAGAAAAGAAGAGAAAATGTTAAGGTGAAGAGAGTGGTGAGAGTAAGTGAGCTTGGAAAGGAGGCTTGTGTGAGGAAGTACCAAGAGAGGATGAGTTCAGAATGGAGAAAGGTGAGAGCAATGAACGTAAGGGGAGTAGGGGAGGGATGGGATGTATTTAGGGAAGCAAGGATGGCTTGCCCAAAAGATGCTTGGGGCATGAGAAGCGTGGGAGGTGGGTAGATTAGAAAGGGCAGTGAGTGGTGGGATGAAAAAGTAAGATTATTAGTGAAAGAGAAGAGAGAGGCATTTGGATGAGTTTTGTAAGGAAATAGTGCAAATAACTGGGATATGTATAAAAGAAAGAGGGAGGGGGTCAACAGAAAGGTGCAAGAGGTGAAAAAGAGGGCAAATGAGAGTTGGGATGAGAGAGTATCATTACATTTATGGAGAATAAAAAGATAATTTTGGAAGGAGGTAAATAAAGTGCGTAAGACAAGAGAACAAATAGGAAGATCGGTGACGAGGGCTCTGGGGAGGTAATAACAAGTATTGGTGATGGGAGAAGGAGATGGAGAGAGAATTTTGAAGGCTTGTTGAATGTGTTAGATGACAGAGTGGCAGATATAGGGTGGTTTGGTCAAGGTGTTGTGCAAAGTGAGAGGGTCAGAGAGAATTATTTGGCAATCAGAGAAAGCTTTGCGGAAGATAAAAGTCCGCAAGGCAGCGGATTTGGATTGTATTGCAGTGGAATAGATTAAAAAAGGGGATGATATTGTTGTTGACTGGTTGGTGAGGATATTCAGTGTAATTATGCTTCATGATAAAGTGTCTGAGGATTGGCAGAATGCATGCACAGTGCCATTGTAGAAAGGCAAAGCGGATAAAGGTGAGTGTTAGAATTACAGAGGTATAAGTTTTTTCTTTTTTTTCTTACTATTCGCCATTTCTCACGTTAGGGAGGTAGCGTTAAGAACAGAGGACTGGGCCTTTCAGGGAATGTCCTCACCTGGCCCCCTTCTATGTTCTTTCTTTTGGAAAATTAAAAAAAAGGCGAGAGGGGAGGATTTTCAGCCCCCCGCTCCCTCCCCTTTTAGTCGCCTTCTACGACACGCGGGGGATACGTGGGAAGTAATCTTTCTCCCCTATCCCCAGGGATAATATATATAAATAAATAGATAAATATATAATAAATAGATAGATAAATATATAAATGTATATATATATATATATATATATATATATATATATATATATATATATATATATATATATATATATATATATATATATATATATATATATATATATATATATATATATATATATATATATATATATATATATATATATATATATATATATATATATATATATATATATATATATATATATATATATATATATATATATATATATATATAACCTGGATGTTTTGCCTCTGAGTGAAACGAAGCTCAAGGGTAAAGGGGAAGAGTGGTTTGGGAATGTCTTGGGAGTAAAGTCAGGGGTTAGTGAGAGGATAAGAGCAAGGGAAGGAGTAGCAGTACTATTGAAACAGGAGTTGTGGGAGTATGTGATAGAATGTAAGAAAGTAAATTCTCGATTAATATGGGTAAAACTGAAAGTTGATGGAGAGCGATGGGTGATTATTGGTGCATATGCACCTGGGCATGAGAAGAAAGATCATGAGAGGCAAGTGTTTTGGGAGCAGCTGAATGAATGTGTTAGTGGTTTTGATGCACGCGACCGGGTTATAGTGATGGGTGATTTGAATGCAAAGGTGAGTAATGTGGCAGTTGAGGGAATAATTGGTATACATGGGGTGTTCAGTGTTGTAAATGGAAATGATGAAGAGCTTGTAGATTTATGTGCTGAAAAAGGACTGGTGATTGGGAATACCTGGTTTAAAAAGCGAGATAATCATAAGTATACGTGTGTAAGTAGGACAGATGGTCAGAGAGCGTTATTGGATTACGTGTTAATTGACAGGCGCGCGAAAGGAGAGACTTTTGGATGTAAATGTAATGAGAGGTGCAACTGGAGGGATTTCTGATCATTATCTTGTGGAGGCTAAGGTGAAGATTTGTATGGGTTTTCAGAAAAGAAGAGTGAATGTTGGGGTGAAGAGGGTGGTGAGAGTAAGTGAGCTTGGGAAGGAGACTTGTGTGAGGAAGTACCAGGAGAGACTGAGTACAGAATGGAAAAAGGTGAGAACAATGGAAGTAAGGGGAGTGGGGGAGGAATGGGATGTATTTAGGGAATCAGTGATGGATTGCGCAAAAGATGCTTGTGGCATGAGAAGCGTGGGAGGTGGGTTGATTAGAAAGGGTAGTGATTGGTGGGATGAAGAAGTAAGATTATTAGTGAAAGAGAAGAGAGAGGCATTTGGACGATTTTTGCGTTTAAAAAATGCAATTGAGTGGGAGATTTATAAAAGAAAGAGACAGGAGGTCAAGAGAAAGGTGCAAGAGGTGAAAAAGAGGGCAAATGAGAGTTGGGGTGAGAGAGTATCATTAAATTTTAGGGAGAATAAAAGGATGTTCTGGAAGGAGGTAAATAAAGTGCGTAATACAAGGGAGCAAATGGGAACTTCAGTGAAGGGCGCTAATGGGGAGGTGATAACAAGTAGTGGTGATGTGAGAAGCAGATGGAGTGAGTATTTTGAAGGTTTGTTGAATGTGTTTGATGATGGAGTGGCAGATATAGGGTGTCTTGGTCGAGATGGTGTGGAAATTGAGAGGGTTAGGGAAAATGATTTGGTAAACAGAGAAGAGGTAGTGAAAGCTTTGCGGAAGATGAAAGCCGGCAAGGCAGCAGGTTTGGATGGTATTGCAGTGGAATTTATAGAAAAAGTGGGTGACTATTGTTGACTGGTTGGTAAGGTTATTTAATGTATGTATGACTCATGGTGAGGTGCCTGAGGATTGGCTGAATGCGTGTATAGTGCCATTGTACAAAGGCAAAGGCGATAAGTGTGAGTGCTCAAATTACAGAGGTATAAGTTTGTTGAGAGGGTGAAGGCATGTACAGATCATCAGATTGGGGAAGAGCAGTGTGGTTTCAGAAGTGGTAGAGGATGTTTGGATCAGGTGTTTGCTTTGAAGAATGTATGTGAGAAATACTTAGAAAAGCAAATGGATTTGTATGTAGCATTTATGGATCTGGAAAAGGCATATGGTAGAGTTGATAGAGATGCTCTGTGGGAGGTAGTAAGAATATATGGTGTGGGAGGCAAGTTGTTAGAAGCAGTGAAAAGTTTTTATCGAGGATGTAAGGCATGTGTACGTGTAGGAAGAGAGGAAAGTGATTGGTTCTCAGTGAATGTAGGTTTGCGGCAGGGGTGTGTGATGTCTCCATGGTTGTTTAATTTGTTTATGGATGGGGTTGTTAGGGAGGTGAATGCAAGAGTTTTGGAAAGAGGGGCAAGTATGAAGTCTGTTGTGGATGATAGAGCTTGGGAAGTGAGTCAGTTGTTGTTCGCTGATGATACAGCACTGTTGGCTGATTCATGTGAGAAACTGCAGAAGCTGGTGACTGAGTTTGGTAAAGTGTGTGAAAGAAGAAAGTTAAGAGTGAATGTGAATAAGAGCAAGGTTATTAGGTACAGTAGGTTGAGGGTTAAGTCAACTGGGAGGTAAGTTTGAATGGAGAAAAACTGGAGGAAGTCAAGTGTTTTATATATCTGGGAGTGGATCTGGCAGCGGATGGAACCATGGAAGCGGAAGTGAATCATAGGGTAAGGGAGGGGGCGAAAATGCTGGGAGCCTTGAAGAATGTGTGGAAGTCGAGAACATTATCTCGGAGATCAATAATGGGTATGTTTGAAGGAATAGTGGTTCCAACAATGTTGTATGGTTGCGAGGCGTGGGCTATGGATAGAGTTGTGCGCAGGAAGGTGGATGTGCTGGAAATGAGATGTTTGAGGACAATGTGTGGTGTGAGGTGGTTTGATCGAGTAAGTAATGTAAGGGTAAGAGAGATGTGTGGAAATAAAAAGAGCGTGGTTGAGAGAGCAGAAGAGGGTGTTTTGAAATGGTTTGGGCACATGGAGAGAATGAGTGAGGAAAGATTGACCAAGAGGATATATGTGTCGGAGGTGGAGGGAACGAGGAGAAGTGGGAGGGTGAAAGGATATATATATATATATATATATATATATATATATATATATATATATATATATATATATATATATATATATATATATATATATATATATATATATATATATATATATACATCTCAACGTGAACATTTATACACACACACAGACATATACATATATACACGTGTACATAGTTCAGACTGTCTGCCTTTATTCATTCCCATCAACACCCCGCACATATGTAATAACAACCCCCTCCCCCCTCATGTGTGCGAGGTAGTGCTAGGAAAAGACAACAAATGCCCCATTCGTTCACACTCAGTCTTCAGCTGTCATGTAATACTGCACCGAAACCACAACTCCCTTTCCACATCCAGGCCCCACAGAGCTTTCCATGGTTTACCCCAGACGCTTCAAATGCCCTGGTTCAATCCGATGACAGCACGTCGGCCCCGGTATACCACATCGTTCCAATTCACTCTATTCCTTGCACGCCTTTCACCCTCCTGCATGTTCAGGCCCCGATCTTTCCACCTCCAGTTTGGTCTCCCACTTCTCCTCCTTCCCTCCACCTCTGACACATATATCCTCTTGGTCAATCTTTCCTCACTCATTCTCTCCATGTGACCGAACCATTTCAAAACACCCTTTTCTGCTCTCTCAAACACACTCTTTTTATTACCACACATCTCTCTTACCCTTACATTACTTACTCGATCAAACCACCTCACACCACATATTGTCCTCAAACATCTCATTTCTAGCACATCCACCCTCCTGCGCACAACTCTATCCATAGCCCACGCCTCGCAACCATACAACGTTGTTGGAACCACAATTCCTTCAAACTTACCCATTTTTGCTTTCCGAGATAAAGTTCTCGACTTCCACACATTCTTCAAGGTTCCCAGAATTTTCGCTCCCTCCCCCACCCTATGATTCACTTCCGCTTCCATGGTTCCATCCGCTGCCAGATCCACTCCCAGATATCTAAAACACTTCACTTCCTCCAGCTTTTCTCCATTCAAACTTATCTCCTAATAGACTTGGCCCTCAACCCTACTGTACCTAATAACCTTGCTCTTATTCATATTTATTCTCAACTTTCTTCTCTCTCTCACATTACCAAACTCAGTCACCAGCTTCTGCAGTTTCTCACATGAATCAGCCACCAGCGCTGTATCATCAGCGAACAACAACTGACTCACTTCCCAAGCTCTCTCATCCACAACAGACTGCATACTTGCCCCTCTTTCCAAAACTCTTGTATTCACCTCCCTAACAACCCCAACCATAAAAAAATTAAACAACAATGGAGACATCACACACCCCTGCCGTAAACCTACGTTCACTAAGAACCAATCACTTTCCTCTCTTCCTTCACGTAGAGATGCCTTACATCCTCGATAAAAACTTTTCACTGCTTCTAATAACTTGCCTCCCACGCCATAAATTCTTAATACCTTTCACATAGCATCTCTATCAAATGTATCATATGCTTTCTCCAGATCCATAAATGCTATATACAAATCCATTTGCTTTTCTAAGTATTTCTCACATACATTCTTCAAAGCAAAAACCTGATCCACACATCCTCTACCACTTCTCAAACCACAGTGCTCTTCCCCAATCTGATACTCTGTACATGCTTTCACCCTCTCAATCAATACCCTCCCACGTAATTTCCCAGGAATACTCAACAAACTTATACCTTATATGTATATAAATATATATATACGTATATGTGTATATATATATATATATATATATATATATATATATATATATATATATATATATATATATATATATATAGATATTTTTTTTGTTTTGTCGCTGTTTCCCGCGTTTGCGAGGTAGCGCAAGGAAACAGACGAAAGAAATGGCCCACCCCACCCCCATACACATGTATATACATACGTCCACACACGCAAATATACATACCTACACAGTTTTCCATGGTTTACCCCAGACGCTTCACATGCCCTGATTCAATCCACTGACAGCACGTCAACCCCGGTATACCACATCGATCCAATTCACTCAATTCCTTGCCCTCCTTTCACCCTCCTGCATGTTCATGCCCCGATCACACAAAATCTTTTTCACTCCATCTTTCCACCTCCAATTTGGTCTCCCACTTCTCCTCGTTCCCTCCACCTCCGACACATATATCCTCTTGGTCAATCTTTCCTCACTCATTCTCTCCATGTGCCCAAACCATTTCAAAACACCATCTTCTGCTCTCTCAACCAGGCTCTTTTTATTTACACACATCTCTCTTACCCTTACGTTACTTACTCGATCAAACCACCTCACATCACACATTGTCCTCAAACATCTCATTTCCAGCACATCCATCCACCTGCGCACAACTCTATCCATAGCCCACGCCTCGCAACCATACAACATTGTTGGAACCAATATTCCTTCAAACATACCCATTTTTGCTTTCCGAGATAATGCTCTCGATTTCCAAACATTATTCAAGGCTCCCAGGATTTTCGCCCCCTCCCCCACCCTATGATCCACTTCCGCTTCCATGGTTCCATCCGCTGCCAGATCCACTCCCAGATATCTAAAACACTTTACTTCCTCCAGTTTTTCTCCATTCAAACTTACCTCCCAATTGACTTGACCCTCAACCCTACTGTACCTAATAACCTTGCTCTTATTCACATTTACTCTTAACTTTCTTCTTTCGCACACTTCACTAAACTCAGTCATCAGCTTCTGCAGTTTCTCACATGAATCAGCCACCAGCGCTGTATCATCAGCGAACAACAACTGACTCACTTCCCAAGCTCTCTCATCCACAACAGACTTCATACTTGCCCCTGTTTCCAAAACTCTTGCATTCACCTCCCTAACAACCCAATCCATAAACAAATTAAAAAACCATGGAGACATCACACACCCCTGCCGCAAACCTACATTCACTGAGAACCAATCACTTTCCTCTCTTCCTACACGTACACATGCCTTACATCCTCGATAAAAACTTTTCACTGCTTCTAACAACTTGCCTCCCACACCATATATTCTTAATACCTTCCACAGAGCATCTCTATCAACTCTATCATATGCCTTCTCCAGATCCATAAATGCTACATACAAATCCATTTGCTTTTCTAAGTATTTCTCACACACAGTCTTCAAAGCAAACACCTGATCCACACATCCTCTACCACTTCTGAAACCACACTGCTCTTCCCCAATCTGATGCTCTGTACATGCCTTCACCCTCTCAATCAGTACCCTCCCATATAATTTACCAAGAATACTCAACAAACTTATACCTCTGTAATTTGAGCACTCACTCTTATCCCCTTTGCCTTTGTACAATGGCACTATGCACGCATTCCGCCAATCCTCAGGCACCTCACCATGAGTCATACATACAGTAAATAACCTTACCAACCAGTCAATAATACAGTCACCCCCTTTTTTAATAAATTCCACTGCAATACCATCCATACCTGCTTCCTTGCCGGCTTTCCTCTTCCGCAAAGCTTTTACTACCTCTTCTCTGTTTACCAAATCATTTTCCCTAACCCTCTCACTTTGCACACCACCTCGACCAAAACACCCTATATCTGCCACTCTATCATCAAACACATTCAACAAACCTTCAAAATACTCACTCCATCTCCTTCTCACATCACCACTACTTGTTATCACCTCCCCATTTGCGCCCTTCACTGAAGTTCCCATTTCTTCCCTTGTCTTACGCACTTTATTTACCTCCTTCCACAACATCTTTTTATTCTCCCTAAAATCTAATGATACTCTCTCACCCCAACTCTCATTTGCCCTCTTTTTCACCTCTTGCACATTTCTCTTGACCTCCTGTCTCTTTCTTTTATACATCTCCCACTCAATTGCATTTTTTCCCTGCAAAAATCGTCCAAATGCCTCTCTCTTCTCTTTTACTAATAATCTTACTTCTTCATCCCACCACTCACTATCCTTTCTAATCAACCCACCTCCCACTCTTCTCATGCTACAAGCATCTTTTGCGCAATCCATCACTGATTCCGGAAATACATCCCATTCCTCCCCCACTCCCCTTACTTCCATTTTTCTCACCTTTTTCCATTCTGTAATCAGTCTCTCCTGGTACTTCCTCACACAAGTCTCCTTCCCAAGCTCACTTACTCTCACCACCCTCTTCACCCCAACATTCACTCTTCTTTTCTGAAAACCCATACAAATCTTCACCTTAGCCTCCACAAGATAATGATCAGACATCCCTCCAGTTGCACCTCTCAGCACATTAACATCCAAAAGTCTCTCTTTCGCGCGCCTGTCAATTAACACGTAATCCAATAACGCTCTTTGGCCATCTCTCCTACTTACATACGTATACTTATGTATATCTCGCTTTTTATACCAGGTATTCCCAATAACCAGTACTTTTTCAGCACATAAATCTACAAGCTCTTCATCATTTCCATTTACAACACTGAACACCCCATGTATACCAATTATTCCCTCAACTGCCACATTACTCACCTTTGCATTCAAATCACCCATCACTATAACCCTGTCTCGTGCATCAAAACCACTAACACACTCATTCAGCTGCTCCCCAAAACACTTGTCTCTCATGATCTTTCTTCTCATTCCCAGGTGCATATGCACCAATAATCACCCATCTCTCTCCATCAACTTTCAGTTTTACCCATATTAATCGAGAATGTACTTTCTTACATTCTATCACATACTCCCACAACTCCTGTTTCAATAGTACTGCTACTCCTTCCTTTGCTCTTGTCCTCTCACTAACCACTGACTTTACTCCCAAGACATTCCCAAACCACTCTTCCCCTTTACCCTTGAGCTTTGTTTCACTAGGAGCCAAAACATCCAGGTTCCTTTCCTGAAACATACTACCTATCTCTCCTTTTTTCACATCTTGGTTACATCCACACCCATTTAGACACCCCAGTCTCAGTCTTCGAGGAGGATGAGCACTCCCCGCGTGACTCCTTCTTCTGTTTCCCATTTTAGAAAGTTAAAAAATTCAAGGAGGGGAGGATTTCTGGCCCTCCGCTCCCGTCCCCTCTAGTCGCCTTCTACGACGCGCGAGGAACGCGTGGGAAGTATTCTTTCACCCCTATCCCCAGGGATAATATATATATATATATATATATATATATATATATATATATATATATATATATATATATATATATATATATATATATATATGTATATATATATATATATATATATATATATATATATATATATATATATACATACATATATTTATATATATATATAAATATATATATATATATTTTTTTTTGTCGCTGTCTCCCGCGTTTGCGAGGTAGCGCAAGGAAACAGACGAAAGAAATGGCACAACCCATCCCCATACACATGTATATACATACGTCCACACACGCAAATCTACATACCTACACAGCTTTCCATGGTCTACCCCAGACGCTTCACATGCCCTGATTCAATCCACTGACAGCACGTCAACCCCGGTATACTACATCGATCCAATTCACTCAATTCCTTGCCCACCTTTCACCCTCCTGCATGTTCAGGCCCCGATCACACAAAATTTTTTCACTCCATCTTTCCACCTCCAATTTGGTCTCCCACTTCTCCTCGTTCCCTCCACCTCCGACACATATATCCTCTTGGTCAATCTTTCCTCACTCATTCTCTCCATGTGCCCAAACCATTTCAAAACACCCTCTTCTGCTCTCTCAACCACGCTCTTTTTATTTCCACACATCTCTCTTACCCTTACGTTACTTACTCGATCAAACCACCTCACACCACATATTGTCCTCAAACATCTCATTTCCAGCACATCCATCCTCCTGCGCACAACTCTATCCATAGCCCACGCCTCGCAACCATACAACATTGTTGGAACCACTATTCTTTCAAACATACCCATTTTTGCTTTCCGAGATAATGTTCTCGACTTCCACACATTCTTCAAGGCTCCCAGGGTTTTCGCCCCCCCCCCCCAACCCTATGATCCACTTCCGCTTCCATGGTTCCATCCGCTGCCAGATCCACTCCCAGATATCTAAAATACTTTACTTCCTCCAGTTTTTCTCCATTCAAACTTACCTCCCAATTGACTTGACCCTCAACCCTACTGTACCTAATAACCTTGCTCTTATTCACATTTACTCTTAACTTTCTTCTTTCACACACTTTACCAAACTCAGTCATCAGCCTCTGCAGTTTCTCACATGAATCAGCCACCAGCGCTGTATCATCAGCGAACAACAACTGACTCTCTTATATATATATATATATATATATATATATATATATATATATATATATATATATATATATATATATATATATATATATATATATATATTTATATATATATATATATATATATATATATAGGTAGTAAAAGCTCTGCGGAAGATGAAAGCCGGCAAGTGAGCGGGTTTGGATGGTATTGCAGTGGAATTTACTAAAAAAGGGGATGACTGAATTGTTGACTGGTTCGTAATGTTTTTTAATGTATGTATGACTCATGGTGAGGTGCCTGAGGACTGGCGGAATGCTTGCATAGTGCCATTGTACAAAGGTAAAAGGATCAAAAGTGAGTAATCAAATTACAGAGGTATAAGTTTGTTGAGTATTTCTGGGAAATTATATGGGAGGGTATTGATTAAAAGGGTGAAGGCATGTACAGAGCATCAGATTGGGGAAGAGCAGTGTGGGAAGCAAGTTGTTAGAAGCAGTGAAAAGGTTTTATCGAGGATGTAAGGCATGTGTACGTGTAGGAAGAGAGGAAAGTGATTGGTTCTCACTGAATGTAGGTTTACGGTAGGGGTGTGTGATGTCTCCCTGGTTGTTTAATTTGTTTATGGGTGAGGTAGTTAGGGAGGTGAATGCAAGAGTTTTGGAAAACGCGGCAAGTATGCAGTTTGTTGTGGATGAAAGGGCTTGGTGACTGAGTTTGGTAAAGTGTGTGAAAGAAGAAAGCTGAGAGTAAATGTGAATAAAAGCAAGGTTATCAGCTACAGTAGGGTTGAGGGACAAGTTAATTTTGAGATAAGTTTGAATGGAGAAAAATTGGAGGAAGTGAAGTGTTTTAGAAATCGGAGAGTGGATTTGGCAATGGATGAAACCATGGAATGGAAGTGAGTCACATGGTAGTGGAGAGGGCAAAAGTTCTGTGGGCGTTGAAAAATGCGTGGAAGATGAGAACTGATTGTCTCGGAAAGCAAAAATGGGTATGTTTGAAGGAATAGTGGTTCGAATAATGTTATATGGTTGAGAGGATTTGCGAGTGGTTTGAAATCGTAAGAAAGACGTGTGGTAATGAAAAGAGTGTGGTTGAGAGAGCAGAGAGTGTATTGAAATGGTTTGTTCACATGGAGAGAATGAGTGACGAAATATTGACAAAGAGATATATGTGTCAGAGGCGGAGGGAATGAGGAGTGGGAGACTAAATTGGAGGTTGAAAGATGTAGTGAAAAAGATTTTGAGTGAATGGAGCCTGTATATGCAGGAGGGTGAAAAGTGTGCAAGGAGTAGAGCGAATTGGAACGATGTGGTATACCGGGGACGATGTGCTGTCAATGTATTGAACCAGGGCATGTGAAGCGTCTAGGATAATTCATGGAAAGTTTTGTGGGGCCTCGATGGTGAAAGGGAGCTGTGGTTTCGGTGCATTATACATGACAGCTAGAGACTGAGTGTGAACGAATGTGGCCTTTGTTGTCCTTTCCTAGCTCTACCTTGCGCGCTTGCGGGTGAGGAGGGTTGTGATTTCATGTGTGGCGCGGTGGCGACGAGAATGAATAAGGGCAAACAGTATGAATTATGTACATGTGTATATATGCATATGTCTGTATATGTATAGATATGTATGCGTTGAAATGTATAGGTATGTACATGTGCGTGTGTGGACGTATATGTATATACATGTATATGTGGGTGGGTTGGGCCATTCTTTCGAGTTTTCTTGTGCTATCAAGCTAACGCGAGAAACAGCAACAAAGTATGATGAATATGAAAATAGATAAATGAATTTTATATTTCATTTATCTATTCATTTATTTATTTTACTTTGTCGCTGTCTCCCTCGTCAGCAAGGTAGCGCAAGGAAGAAGACGAAAGAATGGCCCAACCCACCCACATACATATGTATATACATACACGTCCACACACGCAAATATACATACCTATACATCTCAACGTATACATACATATATATATATATATATATATATATATATATATATATATATATATATATATATATGTATATACATATTACAGAGGTATAAGTTTGTTGAGTATTCCTGGTAAATTATATGGGAGGGTATTGATTGAGAGGGTGAAGGCATGTACAGAGCATCAGATTGGGGAAGAGCAGTGTGGTTTCAGAAGTGGTAGAGGATGTGTGGATCAGGTGTTTGCTTTGAAGAATGTATGTGAGAAATACTTAGAAAAGCAAATGGATTTGTATGTAGCATTTATGGATCTGGAGAAGGCATATGATAGAGTTGATAGAGATGCTCTGTGGAAGGTATTAAGAATATATGGTGTGGGAGGAAAGTTGTTAGAAGCAGTGAAAAGTTTTTATCGAGGATGTAAGGCATGTGTACGTGTAGGAAGAGAGGAAAGTGATTGGTTCTCAGTGAATGTAGGTTTGCGGCAGGGGTGTGTGATGTCTCCATGGTTGTTTAATTTGTTTATGGATGGGGTTGTTAGGGAGGTAAATGCAAGAGTTTTGGAAAGAGGGGCAAGTATGAAGTCTGTTGGGGATGAGAGAGCTTGGGAAGTGAGTCAGTTGTTGTTCGCTGATGATACAGCGCTGGTGGCTGATTCATGTGAGAAACTGCAGAAGCTGGTGACTGAGTTTGGAAAAGTGTGTGGAAGAAGAAAGTTAAGAGTAAATGTGAATAAGAGCAAGGTTATTAGGTACAGTAGGGTTCAGGGTCAAGTCAATTGGGAGGTGAGTTTGAATGGAGAAAAACTGGAGGAAGTGAAGTGTTTTAGATATCTGGGAGTGGATCTGGCAGCGGATGGAACCATGGAAGCGGAAGTGGATCATAGGGTGGGGGAGGGGGCGAAAATCCTGGGGGCCTTGAAGAATGTGTGGAAGTCGAGAACATTATCTCGGAAAGCAAAAATGGGTATGTTTGAAGGAATAGTGGTTCCAACAATGTTGTATGGTTGCGAGGCGTGGGCTATGGATAGAGTTGTGCGCAGGAGGATGGATGTGCTGGAAATGAGATGTTTGAGGACAATGTGTGGTGTGAGGTGGTTTGATCGAGTGAGTAACGTAAGGGTAAGAGAGATGTGTGGAAATAAAAAGAGCGTGGTTGAGAGAGCAGAAGAGGGTGTTTTGAAGTGGTTTGGGCACATGGAGAGGATGAGTGAGGAAAGATTGACCAAGAGGATATATGTGTCGGAGGTGGAGGGAACGAGGAGAAGAGGGAGACCAAATTGGAGGTGGAAAGATGGAGTGAAAAAGATTCTGTGTGATCGGGGCCTGAGCATGCAGGAGGGTGAAAGGAGGGCAAGGAATAGAGTGAATTGGAGCGATGTGGTATACCGGGGTTGACGTGCTGTCAGTGGATTGAAGCAGGGCATGTGAAGCGTCTGGGGTAAACCATGGAAAGCTGTGTAGGTATGTATATTTGCGTGTGTGGACGTATGTATATACATGTGTATGGGGGTGGGTTGGGCCATTTCTGTCGTCTGTTTCCTTGCGCTACCTCGCAAACGCGGGAGACAGCGACAAAGTATAATAAATAAAAATAAATATATATATATATATATATATATATATATATATATATATATATATATATATATATATATATATATATATATATATATATATACATATATATACACACACAGACATATACTTGTATACACACGTACATAATTCACACTGTCTACCTTCATTCATTCGAAACGCCACCCTGCCACACATGAAGTAACAACCCCGTCCCCACGCATGTGCACGAGGTAGCGCTAGGAAAAGACAACAAAGGCCACATTCGTTCACACTCAGTCTCTAGCTGTCATGTAATTATGGACCGACACCACAGCTCCCTTTCCACATCCAGGTCCCACAGAACTTTCCATGGTATACCCCAGACGCTTCACATGCCCTGGTTGAATCCATTGACAGCACGTCGACCCCGGTATACCACATCGTTCCAATTCACTCTATTCTTTGCACGCCTTTCACCCTCCTGCATGCTCAGGCCCCGATCACTCAAAATATTTTCCACTCCATCTTTCCACCTCCAATTTCGTCTCCCACTTCTCCTCCTTCCCTCCACCTCCGACACATATATCCTCTTGGTCAATCTTCCCCCACTCATTCTCTCTATGTAACCAAACCATTTCAAAACACCCTCTTCTGCTCTCTCAACCACACTCTTTTTATTACCACACATCTCTCTTACGCTTACATTACCTACTCGATCAAACCACCTCACACCATATATTGTCCTAAAACATCTCATTTCCAGCACATCCACCCTCCTGCGCACAACGCTATCCATAGCCCACGCCTCGCAACCATATAACATTATTGGAACCAATAATCCTTCAAATATACCCATTTTTGCTTTCCGAGATAATGTTCTCGACTTCCACATATTCTTCAACGCTTCCAGAACTTTCGCCCCCTCCCTCACCCCATGATTCACTTCCGTGGTTCCATCCAGTTTTTCTCCATTTAAACTTACCTCCCAGTTGACTTATCAATGAACCCTACTGTACCTAATAACCTTGCTCTTATTCACATTTACTCTCAGCTTTCTTCTTTTACACACTTTACCAAACTCAGTGACTAGCTTCTGCAGTTTCTCACACGAATTAGTCAACAGTGTTGTATGATAAGCGAACAACAACTGACCCACTCAACCACAACAGTCTGCATACTTGCCCCTCTTTCCAAAACTCTTGCATTCACCTCCCTAACATCCCCATCCATAAACAAATTAAACAACCATGGAGGCATCACACACCCCTACCGCAAACCAACATTCACTGAGAACCAATCACTTTCCTCTCTTACCACTCGTACACCTGCCTTACATCCTCGATAAAAACTTTTCACTACTTCTATTAACTTGCCTCCCACACCATATATTCTTAATACCTCCCACAGAGCATCTCTATCAACTCTATCATATGCCTTCTTCAGATCCATAAATGCTACATACAAATCCATTTGCTTTTCTAAGTATTTCTCACATACATTCTTCAAAGTAAACACCTTGATCAACATATCCTCTACCACTTCTGAAACCACACTGCTCTTCCCCAATCTGATGTTCTCTACAGGCCTTCACCCTCTCAATCAATACCCTCCCATACAATTTCCCAGGGATATTCAACAAACTTATACCTCTGTAATTTGAGCACTCACTTTTATCCCCTTTGCCTTTGTACAATAGCACTATGCAAGCATTTCGCCAATCCTCAGGCACCTAACCATGAGTCATACATACATTGGTGAGAGGACAAGATCAAAGGAAGCAGTGGCACTACTCCTGAAACAGGACTGGTGGGAGTATGTGATAGAGTGTAAGAGAGTAAGTTCTAGATTGATATGGGTGAAACTGAAAGTGGATGGAGAGAGATGAGTGATTATTGGTGCCTATGCATCTGGGCATGAAAAGAAAGATCATGAGAGGCAGGCGTTTTGGGAGCAGCTGAGTAAGTGTGTTAGCAGTTTTGATGCACAAGACCGGGCTATAGTGATGAGTGATTTGAATGCAAAGGTGAGTAATGTGGCAGTTGAGGGAATAATTGGTGTACGTGGGTTGTTCAGTGTTGTAAATTGAAATGGTGAAGAGCTTGTAGATTTTTGTGCGGAAAAAGGAGTGGTGATTGGGAATACCTGGTTTAAAAAGAAAGATATACGTAAGTATATCTATGTAAGTAAGAGAGATGGCCAGAGAGCGTTATTGGATTACGTGTTAATTGATAGGCGCGAGGAAAGAGACTTTTGGATGTTAATGTGCTGAGAGATGTAACTGGAGGGATGTCTGATCATTATCTTGTGTAGGCAAAGATGAAGATTTGTAGAAGTTTTCAGAAAAGAAGAGAAAATGTTAAGGTGAAGAGAGTGGTGAGAGTAAGTGAGCTTGGAAAGGAGGCTTGTGTGAGGAAGCACCAAGAGAGGATGAGTTTAGAATGGAGAAAGGTGAAAGCAAGGGACGGAAGGGGAGTGGGGAGTGATGGGATGTATTTAGGGAAGCAAGGATGGTTTGCCCAAAAGATGCTTGGGGCATGAGAAGCGTGGGAGGTGGATAGATTAGAAAGAGTAGTGAGTGGTGGGATGAAGAAGTAAGATTATTAGTGAAAGAGAAGAGAGAGGCATTTGGACGAGTTTTGTAAGGAAATAGTGCAAATGACTGGGATATGTATAAAAGAGAGGGAGGAGATGAACAAAAAGGTGCAAGAGGTGAAAAAGAAGGCAAATAAGACTTGGGATGAGAGAGTATCATTACATTTATGGAGAATAAAAAGATAATTTTCAAAGAAGGTAAATAAAGTGCGTAAGATAAGAGAACAAATACTAACATCGGTGACGAGGGCTATTGTGTAGGTAATAACAAGTAGTCGTGTTGGGAGAAGGAGATAGAGAGAGAATTTTGAAGGTTTGTTAAATGTGTTAGATGATAGAGTGGCAGATATAGGGTGGTTTGGTCGAGGTGGTGTGCAAAGTGAGATGGTCAGAGAGAATCATTTGGCAAACAGAGAAAGCTTTGCGGAAGATGAAAGGCCACAAGGCAGCGGATTTGGATGGTATTGCAGTGGAATTTATCAAAAAATGTGGTGACTGTGTTGTTGACTGGTTGGTGAGGATATTCATTATAATTATGCTTCATGACGAAGTGGCTGAGGATTGGCAAAATGCATGAATAGTGCCATTGTAGAAAGGGAAAGGGGATAAAGGTGAGTGTTGAAATTACAGAGGTATAAGTTTTTTCTTTCTTTTTCATGCTATTAACCATTTCCCGCGTTAGCGAGGTAGCGTCAAAAACAGAGGACTGGGCCTTTCAGGGAATATCTTCACCTGGCCCACTTCTTTGTTCCCTCTTTTGGAAGTTTAAAAAAAAAAAAAAAGCGAGAAGGGAGGATTTTCAGACCCCCGCTTCCTCCCCGTTTAGTCGCTTTCTACAACACGCAGGGAATACGTGGGAAGTATTCTTTCTCCCCTATCCCCAGGGGTGATATATAAATATATATACATATATATATATATATATATATATATATATATATATATATATATATATATATATATATATATATATATATATATATATATATATATATATATATATATATATACAGACGAAGGAAATGGCCCAACCCACCCCCATACACATGTATATACATACACGTCCACACACGCAAATATACATACCCATAAATCTCAATGTACACATATATATACACACACAGACACATACCTATATACATATGCACACAATTCACACTGTCTGCCTTTATTCATTCCCATCGCCACCTCGCCACACATGGAATAACATCCCCCTCCCCCCTCATGTGTGCGAGGTAGCGCTAGGAAAAGAAAACAAAGGCCCCATTCGTCATGCAGTAATGCCCGAAACCACAGCTCCCTTTCCACATCCAGGCCCCACAGAACTTTCCATGGTTTACCGCAGACGCTTCACATGCCGTGATTCAATCCAATGACAGCATGTCGACCCCGGTATACCACATCGATCCAATTCACTCTATTCCCTTCCCGCCTTTCACCCTCCTGCATGTTCAGGATCCGATCACTCAAAATCTTTTTCATTCCATCTTTCCACCTCCAATTTGGTCTCCCACTTCTCCTCGTTCCCTCCACCTCCGACACATATATCCTGTTGGTCAATCTTTCCCCACTCATTCTCTCCATGTGCCCAAACCATTTGAAAACACCCTCTTCTGCTCTCTCAACCACACTCTTTTTATTTCCACACATCTCTCTTACCCTTACATTACTTACTCGATAAAACCACCTCACACCACATATTGTCCTTAAACATCTCATTTCCAGCACACCCACCCTCCTGCGCACAACTCTATCCATAGCCCACGCCTCGCAACCATACAACATTGTTGGAACCACTATTCCTTCAAACATAGCCAATTTTGCTTTCCGAGATAATGCTCTCGACTTCCACACATTCTTCAATGCTCCCAGGATTTTCGCCCCCTCCCCCACCCTATGATTCACTTCCGCTTCCATGGTTCCATCCGCTGCCAGATCCACTCCCAGATATCTAAAACACTTTACTCCCTGCAGTTTTTCTCCATTCAAACTTACCTCCCAATTGACTTGACCCTCAACCCTACTGTACCTAATAACCTTGCTCTTATTCACATTTACTCTTAACTTTCTTCTTTCACACACTTTACCAAACTCAGTCACCAGCTTCTGAAGTTTCTCACATGTATCATCAGCGAAGAACAACTGACTCACTTCCCAAGCTCTCTCATCCCCAACAGACTTCATATTTGCTCCTCTTTCCAAAACTCTTGCATTCACCTCCTTAACAACCCCATCCATGAACAAATTAAAGAACAATGGAGACATCACAAACACCCTTGCCGCAAACCTACATTCACTGAGAACCGGCCACTTTCCTCTCCTCGTACACGTACACATGCCTTACATCCTCGATAAAGCTTTTCACTGCTTCTAACAACTTGCCTCCCACACCATATATTTTTAGTACCTTCCAAAGAGCATCTCTATCAACTCTATCATATGCCTTCTCCAGATCCATAAATGCTACATACAAATCCATTTCCTTTTCTAAGTAATTCTCACATATATTCTTCAAAGCAAACACCTGATCCACACATCCTCTACCACTTCTGGAACCACACTGCTCTTCCCCAATCTGATGCTCTGTACATGCCTTCACCCTCTCAATCAATACCCTCCCATATAATTTACCAAGAATACTCTACAAACTTATACCTCTGTAATTTGAGCACTTACTCTTATCCCCTTTGCCTTTGTACAATGGCACTATGCACGCATTCCGCCAATCCTCAGGCACCTCACCATGAATCGTACATACATTAACTAACCTTACCAACCAGTCAATAATACAGTCACCACCTTTTTTAATAAATTCCACTACAATACCATCCAAACCTGCTGCCTCGCCGGCTTTCATCATAACTATATATATATATATATATATATATATATATATATATATATATATATATGTGTGTGCGTGTGTGTGTGTGAGTACGTGTACGAAGAGAGGAAAGTGATTGGTTCTCAGTGAAAGTAGGTTTGCGGGAGGGGTGTGTGATGTCTCCATGGTTGTTTAATTTGTTTATTGATGGGGTTGTTAGGGAGGTGAATGCAAGAGTTTTGGAAAAAGGGGCAAGTATGCAGTCTGTTGTGGATGAGAGAGCTTGGGAAGTGAGTCAGTTGTTGTTCGCTTATGATACAGGGCTGGTGGCTGATTCATGTGAGAAACTGCAGAAGCTGGTGACTGAGTTTGGTAAAGTGTGTGAAAGAAGAAAGTTAAGAGTAAATGTGAATAAGAGAAAGGTTATTAGGTACAGTAGGGTTAAGGGTCAAGTCAATTGGGAGGTAAGTTTGAATGGAGAAAAACTTGAGGGAGTAAAGTGTTTTAGATATCTGGGAGTGGATCTGGCAGCGGATGGAACCAAGGAAGCAGAAGTAGATCATTGGGTGGGGGAGGGGGCGAAAATCCTGGGAGCCTTGAAGAATGTGTGGAAGTCGAGAACATTATCCCGGAAAGCAAAAATGGGTACGTTTGAAGGAATAGTGGTTCCAACAATGTTGTATGGTTGCGAGGCGTGGGCTATGCATAGAGTTGTGCGCAGGAGGGTGGATGTGCTGGAAATGAGATGTTTGAGGACAAAGTGTTGTGCGAGGTGGTTTGATCGAGTAAGTAACGTAAGGGGAAGAGAGATGTGTGGAAATAAAAAGAGCGTGGTTGAGAGAGCAGAAGAGGGTGTTTTGAAATGGTTTGGGCACATGGAGAGAATGAGTGAGGAAAGATTGACCAAGAGGAT